>NC_086376.1:60422378-60754429 GCF_036588685.1 Mytilus trossulus
AGAGAAGGGTAACAGTGTATAATTGTTGTGATACCTACCACAATCCATGGTTGTAAACAAGGCTAGTATAGCAGCACTGTGATAGAGAGGGGTAACAGTATACACTATATCATCATGTTCCAGTCCACCAAGGTATAAAAACTTGCTCATTCCTATAGCTTTTGTTTGGTTTATTATAGCTGGCTTTGGTAGACCTAAAAGACAAACACAGATACTGTTGGTTTTTTTTCAATTGAAGAACAAAAGTTAATTGACTTTTAATTGTCAGAATTATATGTTGACTACTAGATTTGTAGCTTATTTCAACTTTTTTTTACGACTCAGAGCTGTTTACTCAATTATTTACATTTTATATCCCTACATATGCTTTTATTTATACAAACATCAAGTGTTTCTTCTTGTTTTGTGGACAAAGTAAGATAAATCCAGGATTTTTACACTCAGACATTACTGATATTTTATATTCCTGCACCTTGCAAAAGTATTGTAATTTTTATGACAAGTACCAAAATATTATTTTTTGACTTGAAAATCTTAACATATATTTCAATGATAAATATCTGAAATTATCATGGTTAGTAGAATGTCTACACTATTATTATCAATGCACTATGTTTTTGTACTGTATTTCAAAAGTAGTGATAAGTCTAATGGATGATTTTTATATCAAGTCAGTCCTATAGGGTTTTGATTGAATTTCATGCAATCTTCACACAAAAACCTACCAGTAGTTCCTGAGGTGTAGATGTAACAGCAGGGAGTTATTAGATTCATCGCTGATCTCACCGTACGGCTTATCTCTACATGGGGAGCGGATAACATCAACTGGTCCCATGACTGGTACCCTACTGGTGCTTCTCCTATCCCTGTTCCCATTAGGTAGACTGGGATGGGCAGTTCCTGTTTTATATCGTCAACATTATGAAACAGATCACTTCCTGAGGTGAAAAGTATTTTGATTTTTAAATATTTGTCAAAAATATGGTTAAATTTCTTTACTTCTTGAACTATTTCAAAATAACATTGCTGAAAAAGATCTGGATTACCATAAACATGATAAAAGTATGATACTTCTTAAAAGATGATTTTCATTGATGTAATTTTTTATGGAGTTATTTTTTTGTCTGCTTTAATTTGTTAAGAGGGCAACCATTTTGATTTTTTATATATGACTTAAGTACCACATTTTTAAACATGTAGCACTTTGTTCTGAAAATATTTTTTTTCTTTGGTCTATTGGTCTGTTCAACAATTCTAACTTGATTGATTTGTTAAGGAATTTGTGTTGACCTAAGATGGATTTGGTCCTTTTTGTTGATATAGCTCCTCAACTGTTTCTGTTCTTCACTTTTTTGCCCTAGGTTGGCTTTAAATAGTACTTTAGCTTAAACTGATGTCATTGTAAAGACATTACCTTGACCAACAATCAGTACTTTAGCTTCACTGATTTCTATGGAATGTAGTAATGGCTTATGTTTGTTATTTGTGTTCAGCAAAGCAACGGCAACTCCAATTTTCTGCAAACCTGTGGAAAGACAATAATAGATGACAGAGATAAGCTTTGCATTCACTTGTACATGTTGACATGACAAAAACAACATAATACTAGTAATGAAAATATCTGCATACAAGAAACCTGTAAAAGTTAATGATAAGTAAACACGTCATGTATCTAATAAAGACAACAATGCATCAAATATGTTGAACAAGAATGTGTCTCAAGTACACATATGTCCCATCCACACTATTTTCAATGTTCAGTGGACCGTATATCTCTAATTTGGCATAAGATCATATCATAGGGAACATGTCTACTAAGTTTCAAGTTGATTCACAGAACTTCAGCTGCATAACAAGAATGTGTCCAAAGTACACAGATGCCCCTATCGCACTATCATTTTCCATGTTCAATGGACCATGAAATTGGATAAAAAATCTAATTAGGCATTAAAATTGGAAAGATGATATCATAAGGAACATGTGTACTAAGTTTCAAGTTGATTGGACTTCAACTTCATCAAAAACTACCTTGACCAAAAACTTTAACCTGAAGCAGGACAGACGGACGAACAGACGGACAAACAGACAGATGGATGAACGGACGCACAGACCAGAAAACATAATGCCCCTCTACTATCGTAGGTGGGGCATAAAAAACTACCTCTACCAAAAACTTTAACCTGAAGCAGGACAGACGGACAAATGGCCAGATGAACAAACAGTCGGACAGAGGCACAGACCAGAAAACATAATGCCCATAAATAGGGCATAAAAATGGATAAAATATGGATGCTCTGTATTTTAAAAAAAAAAATAAACAGATCAATATTTTTTTTACAAAATACAAACGTTAAATTTCCTATCTCTAAAGAAAACATATTTTTTATCCAAAATAACACTTACACAAATATAAGCCAAATAGCACACCATGACATATTAACCAGAGACTATTACTACAGTACATTGTACAAAGGTCCCATAGTGTGCTGTCAGATTAATACATATATATCAATTATCAATCATTCTGTTTTTGTTTTTTTTACATCAAACATATTTAATCATGATTAATAAGTCAACCAAAAGGTCCACACAACAAGTTTGGTTTACATTGAAAGACCCACAAAATGAATGACAATGTTTTACTTTATAACAGACCTAAAAATATCTTTATAACTTTCTTCATTGTTCATGAGTCTATAAAATAAAATTGCACCAAACTAACCCAGAAATGTCCAAACAAATGCTGGTTCATTTGATACAAGAATAGCAACAGTATCTCCTAGCTTCAATCCCATCTGTAAAGCTATATTGGCAACTCTACATGCCTGTTCATTCATAAACTCATAGGTAAAAATTCTATCTTGAAATATTATAAATGGCTTTTTTGGATTATTTTTTGCAGAGATTTCAAAAAGATCAACAAGAAAGTTTCCACTTAGTGCATCTGTCATTGTTTTCTTTCCATATTTTCTTCCTAGTTTCAATATTGGTAAATCATAGCCAATCCATGGGAACATAGTTCTCCAGGCCGCCAATGATACCCCTACTATTCCTCCTACTCCCAACAAAGCTGCCTCTTTTCCTGTTGGCGGCATTGTCAATCCTTAGCTGTGTCTGTATTTATTTTACCATAAGCAATTATACTATCTACAAAAATAAATAGAAATTTTACAGAAAAAAACATAAGTTCATATTGAAATTTATTTTTATTATTTAATTTTGCTTGTAATGTCATCTAAAGCCAGTTATGTGGCAGGTAGCTACCTAGCTTCGTGTACAAAATGTAGACACTAAATGGTATAGATTGTGTTCTGGCAATGTTATTCCCATTATTCCTCACTGTGTTGATTTAATCAGCAGTGAACCCTAAGTTAACACACATTCACTAATAGGTGAGGAAAACCATCACATAGCCTTGTCGGGATATTTTTTAAAAGCATTTTGGTATAATTATTATAATAAAAGAAAAACAGAAATATCTGATATCTGATATCTGAGACATCTACAAGATGTCATAATTATTTGGACAACACAATCATCTGCTCGTATTTGAAATCCTACCTTTAATATGAAAACTTACTCGACTGTTAGCCTAAATGTCCTAATCGATGACTATATGAGAGACATGTTGACTTATCATATGAACGTGCACTGTACAGTTGTAGTGTACAGGTAGGTCTACATTGTGACCGCATATTACCTGTGTTGAATTTGTTTACCTATATTTAGTCAAATAAAAAGCAGAATTGATATCTTAGAGTAACGATACAGATACTAGTTTCAGTGTCCAATCATATTGTAATCTAATAGTTTTACATTTTTAAGAATAAAACACCTGTTTTTATGTCAATTAAAATCTATCAAAAAATCTTTGTTTACATTTTGGAAAACAATAACCTTTCACGTCCTACATTATGACCTCATCTCATGATTAACTGTAAAATAGTTATATGATGTCTTGGTAACTTTAATATATATTGTTTGTGTATTAACGCCTTAGTGCCTTGCCCTCAGTGAGTAGAACTCTATGTGACTAGAATTTTCATATTTACTTTTTGAAAGCACGCCCCCTTTTCTAGGACCGGAAGTCAATAAATATTTACAAAATTTATCCTAGACGGAACAACTAAAATTTCCGTACATTTTTATGATCACATTTTTTTTTAACATTTTTTCAGTTACTCACGGTTTTAATTGTATATAATCATCACTATGCCATGATTTGAATAGTACAAATCCTTGACTGTATGAAAGATTTTTTTTTTTTAAATACTTGAAAAAGAAGGGGCCTGTTACTTCTGAATGGTATTCAAGCATCAGTTTATTTCTTTTTCAGTGTCTATAAAGTTTTGTTTTTTAAGTTATCCCTAAACATATGGTATGATCAAGTGAAATTTCATAAAAGCAAGGATTAATTGCAAATGGTATAAGAATAAGAATAAGAATAAGAATAAGAATAAGAATAAGAATAAGAATAAGAATAAGAATAAGAATAAGAATAAGAATATTTTATTTCCAATTAAAGGGCCCTATAAAGAGCTTTCATGACAATACATACTGCAAGTACGTAAGATTAGACATAAATTAGAGACATATCATATAAGAAAACAACATTGTTTAATACTATTAAAAATGCTATAAAAGGCCAGGACAGAACCAGATAAAACAATTTACATCTTTAAAATATACCATTTAAAATCATATACCACTTAAAATATGTATATTTGTGGTATATATGTTTCTGAATAAATATTTCACTGGAGAATCAATGTTTTCGACTGTTATAGTCTGGTGGACTGGTTTGCAATAAAAATTTGTAAGGGTTCCGCGGAACCCAGTGTCTCGCCTATTTTTGCTGTAAATCGCAGGCTCAACAACAATGAGGAAAGAAATCAATAAAAATATTCCTCTTGTTACTATTCTATGATTTTAAGATAATCTAAGTCCATTTAAAAGTAAATAACAGAAAAAAACGGAGTAATCTTTTTACAAACTTTACTTCTGGATACAATCTTATGATCATAAATAAGCTTCTGTCCAAGTTTGGTACAAACCCAGGATAGTTAAAGAAAGTTATTAAAATTTTAAAAACTTTAACCAGAGTGAATGTAATGGTTCCCCGCAGAAAAACTAAGTCCATTTATAAGTAAAATACGGAAAAAATGGAATTTTGTTTTAACTAAAAACTTTAACCACAGAGTGAATGTTTTGTTTCCCCGCAGAAAAAACTAAGTCCATGGCATTTATAGTAAAATACGGAAAAATAGAATTTTAGTTTTACAAAATTTACTTCTGGATACTATCTTATGATCATAAACAAGCTTCTGTCAATTGCAAGTTTGGTAGAAATCCAGAAATTTGGTAGAAAGTTATTAAAATTTCAAAAACTTTAACCACAGAGTGAATATTTGTTGACGCCGCCGACGACGCCGACGACGACGGAATGTAGGATCGCGTAAAGTCTCGCTTTTTCGACTAAAGTCGAAGGCTCGACAAAAAGCTTGAATTACTAATTGATACATCCCAGTAATTCAGGCTTTTAGGACAATAGAAAAATACAATAACAATGGTTTTGATGTTGAGATGGTCACCAATTTGATGGCATTCATATAGTATAATAATGTACAATCGTATTGGTCAATACTCGAAATTCCACCGATTTAGATCATGCATTAAAAAAAACCCTCTTTCGACTGAATGCGACTTTCGGGAGGGGTGGGGTGTATACTCTAAATATTCAATAAATATGCGATTGCATCTTCTGAAACACATTTTCCTGTTCCAACCATATATGAGAGTCTTGTATGACTTAGGTAAAAAGAAGACGCCAGATATATTGCAAGAATTTGCTTCAAAATCACCAATATGTTTACCTTATCAGCACACTTAATATTATGGAAATTAAAATGACTAACGCCACCTAATAATCATGCATTTTACCTGCCTCGTAGGTTTTTTTTAATCAAACCGGCAATAAGCAGTCCCCAAAAGAGGAGGTAAGCCAGGGAAAAAGTAATACACCTTCTGTTTAGATAGAGAAATTACCCTCCCTAGAAAAACAAACAACAACAACAAAACGTAAAACAAACTAGCAGAAACAAAAAAGAAGTCATTATCAGGTAAACTGTAGGATAATAAATCTGACTTTGATTCAAGTTTAGTCCTCGTATATCTTGCTGAAGAAAAATCATACGAATTCATATGACTTTAAGATCTCCAGTAACATTTTTATTCCAATGGTGTTCCGTTAAATCTTGAAACCAATCTTACCAAGATTACAGAACTATGTATAAGTCATTGGTCATTATGATATTAACATATAGGATCATATAGAATGCGTACGGGGTATATATAATAAACCCAACATTTCAAGAGAAGAACGTTTTTACCTATTCTGCACTGAAGTAGAGATAGAAGAAAATGTTTTAATATCTTGTCATAAATATACAGATATAAGGCAAACATTTTTGGAACGGCAGCACATTGATATCTCGATTAACGCATCAAAATAATAATCTAGAGATTCAATGTACGGGCGCGGTAAGCTACCAAGTTATATATAAAAAAAAAAGAAGATGTGGTATGATTGCCAATGAGACAACTATCCACAAAAGACCAAAATGACACAAACATTAACAACTATAGGTCACCGTATGGCCTTCAACACTGAATGAGCAAAGCCCATACCGCATAGTGAGCTACTAAAGGCCCCGATCAGACAATGTAAAACAATTCAAACGAGAAAACTAACGGCCTTATTTATGTAAAAAAATGAACGAAAAACAAATATGTAACACATAAACAAACATCAACCACTGAATTACAGGTTCCTGTAAACTTTTTATCATGTTTGAAATGCATGTGTCGATCATGTCTAACATATAACATGAGTAACAATATAAAATGTTAGAATGAATGCATATAGAAGCGTTACATTTTATCTGTCACGTTTTTGTGATGAATTTTAATACAAACTTCAAATAAGGTATATGCTAGTATTAAGATAAGCCAGAAAGCAAATAGTTGTGCAAAGCAATACACACGAACAATGATATTTACCTGTTAAACATGGATTCTATAAACCTGTGTCATAAAGTTGAAATCTAAGAGAGCTTCGTACAAAGGTATATAAAATACTGTTATCAAACATGATAATTAGGTTCAAAGTTCACATAGTACGGACGATAATATAGTATAGTAAACACGAGGGAACGACTTAAAATGATATCAATTATTATAAAAAGGACTATGAAATATGCCAAAAAGTCATAAACGATCGCCAATTATAACTCGGAAAACTTTGTATTGGATTCTTAGTGTATCTGTTGTGTGTTATTTATTCCATCTATCTGTTGATGTCCAAAATTTGTCTAGATTCGTTGAAGCTGATCCCAACGATGTTTTCTACCTCCTCAAAGATCCAGTCAACCTTCTCATTTTGCATCCTAAAGTGTAAGTATTTCATTATAGATTTATGACAAGCGGAAAGCTGAGGAAAGTTTACAGAACCTACCTTGTAGACACCCTCTTTTAGACTCTACCTAAGTTATTTAAAGTTTTTAAATTGACAAAGACCTATAACTTCCTTGTTCATAACCTCTTTTATGATCCTATAGTTGTGGGGAACATTAAAAGAATCTTAACTATCTTCTATAGGAAAACGTATTCTTATATATAAACTCTATAATGATCATATAGCTGTTAAACATTTCTATGAATCTAAACTATACTCCACAACCGTAGCCTGAGGGGGGATCGAGGGGTTTGTTTGACCCCCCCCCCCCTCATTTTGAATACAAATAATCACTGTTAAATTCGACGTTCTGTTTGAATTGTAACTGTAAACATGGTAACAGTTGAGTATGATTGTATCCAACGCCCCCCCCCCCCCCCCCCCCCCCCTTTTTGGGAAATTTCTGGCTTCGAGCCTGCCCTCTATATGTTACATATGCATGCATCTTTAGTTATAATACCCATAATGATGAGATTGACTGCTTTAAAAATGTATTGAGTTGAAATATTTAACACCATTCCCATGTTTTATCATATATCATGCTGGAATTGGTCAATGGTAGCCACAGGACCGGACAACCAAGTGGAAACACTCTTTTCTGTCCAGAACTCATGTAACTGGATGAAGTCTACGATATGGCGTTAATAAATAGTCGCCGTGACATTTTATCAAAAGATTTAAACTTAGGGCTGCGTTGAACCAATCTCTCTTCTCTACAACTACACCGTGATTATATATTTGTATTCGGAGTGTACTTGACTGCTATGACTTGCTGTATCATCTATTATGTCCATCTTCTTTCTTTAATTTCAATCCCAACGAAAACAAAGTTTAACATGCTTAATAGGAGGATGTGCATCAACTCATTAGTAGAAAATTTCCTAAAGTTGTTGATTTGATACTGAATAATTCTACTGACGCACTCTTATCTTTTTTTAATTTTCATTTTATCAAGTAAGGAATGTGACAGTTGTTGTACATTCGTTCGATGTTTTTGGGCCTTCAATTTTGCCATTTCACAGATCTATACTTGATTACGGACTTTCCGTTTTGAATTTTCCTCGGAGTTCGATATTTTTGTTATTTCACTTTCTACATGTATGACCATCAGGAACTATTAAAAAATGCATCTTCGTCTATTCATGAGGATTTTATTTATCAAATCACAGAATCAGAGAGTTGTTTTGTTAGACCAAAATCAAATTTCGTCTGAATAAAACTAGTATAGAAACGTCGCACGCTACTGCATGGTGTTACTTTGGTGAAATCACGGACAAGACACATTCATCTTGCTAATTTTTAAACATTAACAATGATATTATAAAGTGTTGTATATCATTTTAAAGCTTTTAAACTCTTGTTTCAGATTATTGCAATTTTGTATATATGTAACAGACCATTTTCATTAATTAAAACTCAATAAAACCTTTATTTTGCAATATTATTTCCTTGTCCCGCGTTACACTTTTAGTTTTGTGAAATTCTGAATAACGTAAAAAACATATAATCTTTTTTTACCAGACGATATAAAAGTTTGTCTAGAACAAGCAATTTATAAGTGGGCGATTACGTAATGTCGATTTTCTCTCTCGAAAAGACGGAAATATAAGAAAAAGGGATCAAGATGATACAAATTATGTGTCCCATGCACGAAAGGTTGCCGTAAAAAAAAATTATTTGTCCCAAAAAAGGGAATTCCAGAGCAATCCCCATGTCGAAAGTAAATAATTCTTATACTAGTATTTTGTCCAAAGATCACACTTTCGCCTCATGCACTAATCAGAAAATTTTAAAACAAATTCTTTTTATTCGAGTTGATTAGCAATGTCCGACATTTTGTCCCCTTCAAACCAAATTAAACGTAGAGTTACGTTTTCTGTGTTTTCATGATGTTTATTTAATACAGTGCCATTCGCTACATAATTTTTTATATAATGGATAAAAGTATATATTTTTTTCTCTATTTTGATATTAAATTCCCATAAATTAAATCTAATATACAAGATATCAGATAAAACTAAAATGTCCGATACAATGTCCCCACATACGATTTTGACGTTATTTAATAAAATATGCTTCTAACGTTCCGTCTAATTGTCATGATTACGGTTTCACAGATGATTTGTAATACGGCTATTTTATTGTGTTGCTTAATAAGAAAACTTTCAAATTAATGTTTTATTTTGAAGCTCTGCCGATTCACAAAAAGGGGATGGGGAGAGAGATTTCCTCGCGGAACTGACGTGTTTTCCGGACTATAATAGTCGGATCCGCTATAATACAAATTAATAGAAAACAACAGCTATAATATTTGTTCCCGCTAATTCCCTTGCATATATTTGTGCAGAACTGCCATGCTAGATATGCCGTAGTCCTTTTGCTTTGACATTCTGGAGTGCAAAAATTAATGCATTTGCAGTGCATAGTTTATCCATAAAAAAAGAAATCGATTGCCCTTATAATTAAAATGTATATAATTAAAAGGTTTCAATTCAAGTTACTTTTTATACGACCGCAAATTTTGAAAAAATTTTCGTCGTATATTGCTATCACGTTGGCGTCGTCGTCGTCGTCGTCGTCGTCGTCGTCGTCGTCGTCGTCGTCGTCGTCGTCGTCGTCCGAATACTTTTAGTTTTCGCACTCTAACTTTAGTAAAAATGAATAGAAATCTATGAAATTTTAACACAAGGTTTATGACCATAAAAGGAAGGCTGGTATTGATTTTGGGAGTTTTGGTCCCAACATTTTAGGAATTAGGGGCCAAAAAGGGCCCAAATAAGCATTTTCTTGGTTTTCGCACTATAACTTTAGTTTAAGTTAATAGAAATCTATGAAATTTTGACACAAGGTTTATAACCACAAAATAAAGGTTGGGATTGATTTTGGGAGTTTTATTTTCAACAGTTTAGGAATTAGGGGCCAAAAAAGGGCCCAAATAAGCATTATTCTTGGTTTTCGCACAATAACTTTAGTTAAAGTAAATAGAAATCAATGAAATTTAAACACAATGTTTATGACCACAAAAGGAAGGTTGGTATTGATTTTGGGAGTTTCGGTCCCAACAGTTTATGAATTAGGGGCCAAAAAGGGACCCAAATAAGCATTTTTCTTGGTTTTCGCACCATAGCGTTAGTATAAGTAAATAGAAATCTATGAAATTTAAACACAAGGTTTATGACTATAAAAGGAAGGTTGGTATTGATTTTGGAAGTTTTGGTCCCAACATTTAAGGAAAAAGGGGCCCAAAGGGTCCAAAATTAAACTTTGTTTGATTTCATCAAAATTGAATAATTGGGGTTCTTTAATATGCCGAATCTAACTGTGTATGTAGATTCTTAATTTTTGGTTCTGTTTTCAAATTGGTCTACATTAAGGTCCAAAGGGTCCAAAATTAAACTTAGTTTGATTTTAACAAAAATTGAAACCTTGGGGTTCTTTGATATGCTGAATCTAAAAATGTACTTAGATTTTTGATTATTGGCCCAGTTTTCAAGTTGGCCCAAATCGGGGTCCAAAATTAAACATTGTTTGATTTCATCAAAAATTGAATAATTGGGGTTCTTTGATATGCCAAATCTAACTGTGTATGTAGATTCTTAATTTTTGGTCCAGTTTTAAAATTGGTCTAAATTAAAGTGCAAAGGGTCCAAAATTAAACTAAGTTTGATTTTAACAAAAATTAAATTCTTTGGCCTCTTTGATATGCTGAATCTAAACATGTACTTAGATTTTTGATTATGGGCCCAGTTTTCAAGTTGGTCCAAATCGGGATCTAAAATTATTATATTAAGTATTGTGCAATAGCAAGTCTTTTCAATTGCACAGTATTGTGCAATGGCAAGAAATATCTAATTTCCCAATATTGTGAAATAGCAAAATTTTTTTTAATTAAGAGTTATCTTTCTTTGTCCAGTATAGTAAGCAAGAAATATCTGCAAGAATTTTTTTTAATTGGAGTTATCTTTCTTTGTCCAGAATCAACTTAAATCTTTGTTATATACAATATACAATGTATATTCACTTTTTACTACCAACTGATAAATTTAAATAATCTTTACCATTCAGTGATAACAAGCAGTTTTTTTACATCATGTATTTAAATGAGTAGTAATTGTTGCAAACTCCATTAGAATATTTTAATTGAAATTAGTTTTGGAATAAGGGAAAGGGGGATGTGAATAAAAAATTGGATTAAATTTTTCTCATTTGAAATTTCATAAATAAAAAGAAAATTTCTTCAAACATTTTTTTGAGAGGATTAATATTCAACAGCATAGTGAATTGCTCTAAGAGAAAACAAAAATTTTAAGTTCATTTGAATACATTCATTCTGTGTCAGAAACCTATGCTGTGTCAACTATTTAATCACAATCCAAATTTAGAGCGGAATCCAGCTTGAATGTTGTGTCCATACTTGCCCCAACCGTTCAGGGTTCAACCTCTGCGGTCGTATAAAGCTGCGCCCTGCGGAGCATCTGGTTTATTTTTAATTTGTTAATAAAACTAAAGCTTAAAATCTTTTATCTAAGAAAAATAATCTTTTCTTAGGAAAACAAATCAATCCTTTAAAATTTATTGTAAAAAGCCATCTGAACAACATGCACTCCAACGTTTTTATTTTGTCTTACGTCTTTGAATGTGTAACGTTAGGTGACACCAGTATCGTGCGACGTTTCATACAATTTAAATATTTAATTGAACTATCTTTTTAGAAGTGCTTTCGTTTGATCTATATATATATTAGGTCAAAAGCTCTTTAGAGCTTGTGTTGCTTATTTGTACTTATGCCGAATCAAAATAAAGTTTTCTTATCTTATCTTATCTTATCTGTTCGGATTTCTTAATGTATAACATGCACTTTACTGTACATTTTTTAGAGTTGAAATACAGATACTAGACAGACATTCCCAGATGACTCTGGACTTTGCAGAGTTTTACATGACAGAACAGTTATCCTTCGGAAATTCGACAACTCTGGTTAATATGGTGGCAAATCCTGTCGATCGATCAGTGTCTCTCAAAGTCAATACATTCCTCGATCTATTACACAGTTAGTATATTTAACAATAAAATTTAGAATGGGAATGGGGAATATGTCAAAAAGACAACAACCCGACCAAAGAGCAGACAACAGTCCAAGGTCACCAATGAGTCTTCAAATCAGCGAGAAAATCCCGCACCCAGAGGTGGTCCTCAGCTAAAATTACGTGCTTGTTCGGTGAAAATGGACGTCACACAAATTAAACTCCAAAACATATAAATGAACTCATAACCAAAAACATTAACAAATACATGTGTATTGTTATTTTGATAACACTAGTTGAATCCAGTTGTCTGGTTGTTACTCAAGTTCAAAACACAGTAACTCAAAGTGTAATATAACTGTGAAATCTGTAGATTGCTATTTAAATAAAAGATTACTGAACTACACCTGAATGCCAAGTAGGCAGCTAGAATTGCTCAGACGTGTCAAAATACACGTGAAAGTTAGTTAATAGAATTCCGCAGTCGTTTCCAAATCAATGTCAAAGTGAGTAAAGATAATTACTCAGTCGTATCCAAATCAATGTAAAAGTTAGTAAAGATAATTGCTGTCGTATCCAAATCAATGTAAAAGTTAGTAAAGATAATTGCTCAGTCGTATCCAAATCAATGTAAAAGTTAGTAAAGATAATTGCTCAGTCTTATCCAAATCAATGTAAAAGTTAGTAAAGATAATTGTTCAGTCGTTTCCAAATCAATGTAAAAGTGAGTACATGAAATTGGTAAGTCGTTTCCAAATCAATGTAAAAGTTAGTAAAGATAATTGCTCAGTCGTATCCAAATCAATGTAAAGGTTAGTAAAGATAATTGCTCAGTCGTTTCCAAATCAATGTAAATGTTAGTAAAGATAATTGCTCAGTCGTTTCCAAATCAATGTAAAGGTTAGTAAAGATAATTGCTCAGTCGTTTCCAAATCAATGTAAAGGTTAGTAAAGATAATTGCTCAGTCGTATCCAAATCAATGTAAAAGTTAGTAAAGATAATTGCTCAGTCGTATCCAAATCAATGTAAAAGTGAGTACATGAAATTGGTAAGTCGTTTCCAAATCAATGTAAAGGTTAGTAAAGATAATTGCTCAGTCGTTTCCAAATCAATGTAAAAGAGAGTACATGAAATTGGTAAGTCGTTTCCAAATTAATGTAAAGGTTAGTAAAGATAATTGCTCAGTCGTATCTAAATTAAAGTAAACGTGCGTACATAAAATTGCTAAGTCGTTACCAAATCAATACAGAAGTTAGTAAATACAATTGCTCAGGCGTTCTTGAATCCATTAAACAGTTAGTATAGAGGATTTATCAGTCGTTCCCAAATCATTTAAACAGTTTGTATAGAGGATTGCTGAGGTGTTCTTGTGTCAATTAATCAGTAGGTATCGATGATTGCTCAGTTGTTTCTTAAACCTAGAGGATTCATCTGTCGCCATATAATCCATTGAATGGAATTGTGTGTTGGTGTAAATCAGATTAAAGTTTTTGTTAAGGATGATCCCTATGTAGTTATAGTCGTATGCAGTTGAAACTAGGTTACATGTTCATTATCCTGTGAAGTTTTGTTTTATTCTTGTTAGTTTATTTGACACGACATTCCAACATACACATACTAAAAAATGTAAAGTAATATAACTTAGCACTTTACAATGATAAACATATGACCCATGTATCGTTTTTATTTTTAGTTTCTATTGATTGGAAAATCCACAGTAAGAACAAAGGTACAAAGACATACACTCAAATAGAGGAAGAAATCCGTGTCAAATGTCCAATGTTATTCAAATATGTCATTGGAGATCTATTGTATGAGTATCATCATATTCTCATGGACAGGATTCAACTAAAATACTCATCTGAACCTAGTATTGCTCTCATGTGATCTAGCATAATCTGTGATATTTTATTAAATTTTGTAATAAATGAAAGAATTAAAATGTTTGTGGCTATTTCAAACAGCTTCTATGCAGATTGGCTTCATTATTTCGATTACTAGTATTAGTAGTCAATAAACAAGTGTAGGATACAATGCTAGATTCTGAACAAAAGGAGTAAGGTATGGAACTATTATAAAAGAGATTTACAATTTGTGCTTATTTTCTGGAATAATTCTTACAATTATTTTTTTTTTGGATATTTCATGCATTTATTTTGCTTGACTAAACAAAAATTAAGATGTGATATGACTACCAATGGGACAGCTCTCTACAAGAGACCAAATGACACAGAAACTAGCAATACTATATCTCTCCCTATTGTTGGTGTGGTTTATAGTGCTCAGGCTGTTATATGTAGTGCATTGTTTGTCTTTTCGTGGTCAGTTTTTCTTCAAGTAATGAGTCTTGAATATTTCCATGGCATCTTCGACATTTTTGTGCACTTTAAGGAGTGCCTCATTCTACAAAATAAAGATCTCCTTTCAGGGACCAATTTGTGTCCTGTTTCAAGACAACATTTCTTCCCCCCTATTCAACATGCCCTTACTATGGGTAGTCGAAATTTCAGCCTTTTATTACAGTTTTTTTTTGGCAGAGGAAGCCAGAGTCCAAGAGAAAACAACAGACCTTTTGGTAGGAAATCAGAAAATCTTCGTCAATTATGATTAGAGTCGAGTGTACCTAAGTTGTGTGTGATTCAAACTTACAACCTCATTGTTGACATGCAACTGATACAGCAGTTCAACCACTTAGATCCATCTGACACCGAGGTCCACTAGTTGCCACTGGACAATAAACAAACTACAATCAATCAACTGATATATTTTATAACCCTGAATCCTTTATATTTTCGCTGATGTGTAATCTTTTTCAAAGTAGCAATCCTTGTACCTTTGTGACATCACTTAATTTAACCTACACGATTTCATCATGTCACTAGTCATGTGACTTACATATACAGCTTGTCATAAAGAGGACTCCTGGTTTTAAGTAGGATGAAGCTTGCTTTTTTCTAGTTTTCTGTATATTTTGAAAATATTTCTTTCTTTCTTTATTCCTTTTTTTTAACACTCGGTCAGAATATTGTCAGTTTTCATCATTAGTGGTGGATTCAGGGGGAGGGTTCTTTTTTTGGATGATCAATGCAATTGAATGAGGACATATAGTTGGAACCCCCTTTTTGTCATGAGTTGGGAACCCCATTTAAAATGTCTGGATCCGCCCCTGATCATTGAATAACCATTTATATAATTGCTCTGTTTGGTTTTCATTCTTCTACATCATCTTTAAATATCCCTTCATCATGCTCATTGCACCATGAAATGTTACTTATGCCTGCTTTAGAAGCACACATTAAATGTTATACCTATTTTAATGTAATATTCATTGAAATGTACACACCTTATATATGCAATTTTAAAACATACAAAAAATACAAAGATTGGGATAAATAAAATAATCAATTTATTTGCAAAGTTCTTCTTATTGTAAATTGTTAAATACACATATAAATGAACACTTTACATTTCTTAAATAAACAGCCATATTAAACACAATCTAGTGATGATTTTTAATCTATCAATTCTGTCTGAATACAACACTTTTATGAATTTCGTGTTTTCTGTTTAAATATGATAAAAGTTGGAATTCCATATTTCTGATACACTTTTAGCAGATGTGGTTAAAATTGCAAAATTTTATCAATTTTTACATTAATGGCATTCTGTCTTGGCAGATAATATTAACATAAGGTATATAAGATTATAAAATAAGAATAAGTCACAGTCACAACTCAACATGTATAAAATGAAAATCTATCAATCTCTTGGTGAAGATACCTCATTACATATATGCAGTTACTATCATCTGTAGTGGAGATTACAGAATTTGATAGTTGAAGGCTGGATCTTTTGGTTCAAA
This sequence comes from Mytilus trossulus, assembly GCF_036588685.1. Classification (NCBI taxonomy): domain Eukaryota; kingdom Metazoa; phylum Mollusca; class Bivalvia; order Mytilida; family Mytilidae; genus Mytilus; species Mytilus trossulus. The sequence goes on from NC_086376.1 coordinate 60,438,779, forward strand.
TCTGTGTTATGAACATACAACCTACTTTTATTTATTATATTGCAGAGCTTATTGTTTATCTTGTGCACTTAAACAAAAACAAATCATTAAACACTAAAAACTGTGCATGATTTTCTTATAACAATACCTAAGTGGACTACATATTGTACTCCCACTCTAGGAGTAAGGGCGGAGTCTGGCATATATTGTATTCACCTTGCCTGTCCCTACGTTTGTCCAACTAATAATTCTAGCACTTTTATCAGGTACTAAACAGAAAGACTTTAACTTTGGTCAGCAGCTGAAGATTTGTATCTTGTGAGCACTTTAAACATCTGCTGGACATCTGTTGGACACCAACTACTTGTTCATAAGTACTTTCGGGTCTATGATTTAATTAATTACAAAACAAAACCAAACATTCAAACTTTTTTTCACCTTAGTTAAGAAAATTAAAACAAAATATAATTTAGAGATCCTCACTTAATGGATGCATGTTTAATCTATTTCACCATATTTACATGTGCATTATAGTAATAAGATTATAAAACATCTGTTAGACATGATGTTATATTTTATCTAACTCTTGCATTATAGCAATAAAATTATAAAACATCTGTTAGACATGATATTGTATTTTATCTTACTCTATATAAAATGTTTAGCTGCAAACAAAATAAAAATGCAAGGTATGAAATTATTTTAATATGAATATTTGAGATCTTAATTCTAAATGTTAATATTTTAAAGAGAAAGAAAAATTATTACTTTTAAACTGGTTTTACAATATATTTGATAGCCCTAGACTACAACAATTTGCTTTTCTGTTTAACTGGATATTTGTAAGAAAAAAATAAGATGTCCATTAATGACAGAGTATTATAAAGGATTATTATGGCAGGACTCAACTCATCAAATATTCTTCAAAAAATCAATTAGACATAAATGTAGGCTAATATTTTTGTTTTCTTACTCAAATGAAGTAAGAAATATACAATATAATAAATTAATAATAATTTTATGAAGTTTTCAATATCTACTACTATCTAGTTTATGATGTCACACGTTTATTATCCTTTGGGAACCAAACTGAATAAATTCTTCATGTTTTCAGACACACAGTAAAAATACATAACATACACTGCATTTATTGGTTCCTTGACAATATGATTATACTAATATTATTCAGAACAAAGTCAACATCACTTAACAAACAGTAAAAATAAACACAATCTCCCTTAATAATGGTACAAAATAGTACAATTTTTAAAGTCAGACTGAACAAACAGCAAATGATCTATTTCATTTAAATCCATAAAATATGCAAATTTTAAACATGTTTCGTTTTCTTCAACATGATAAAAAGTTTTCTAAAAATTGTATTAATATACTTAAAGGAATGCATGATTTTAACAAAACTTAAAGTGTAGGATATCTTCAGTATAACTCATGTCCCAATTACATGCCTTAAACAGTTCTTAAAATGAGTTGCTATTTCACAGAAATATGATTGGGTATGATTTCTTGATCACACTTTTTACTCATCTAACTGAATTCATACCTTTTTCTCTTTATTCATTTCTGTAAATTTAACATATATATATATATTATATGATGATTTTGGCTTTTATTTGCTCTATTTCTAAAGCTTTAAATTAATGCATCTATATGAATATAATGACAATCTAATCACAGTGTTTGGTGTAATATTTTTTTTTATAAGTTACTACTTTGAATAAGTGCCTATTAATGCTGACAAAATATTTCTACAACTAAAGCAATCTGTATTATTCAAGGTCACCCACTCTGTATCATACATATTGTGTTATGTATGGTTCTTCTAATGAGCAGTAAGATCACAATATTATACCAGGAAATCTGTACAGAATATTATAAATAAGGTATATTGAGTGCAATAATCTATGAAGTAAGGAAAAATATAATCAATCTCACTTATACTTTCATTTTCACGACTTAAGTATGACAATTTAAAAAAAAACAAACGGAAATATGCAAATAAGGATATAATTATCTAGTGACATCAGATAGGTAATTGCACAAACTGTACAAACTGACATATCCTTGCCTCTTGGTCCATTATAATACCATCAATGTTTAAAGCAATATCCAATTATTGTAATATAGTGCTTTAGGAGAACTATTTGAATGCAAAATTTCATGATTTGAACATATTTTTTTCAACTAGTTTATTAAGACTAACATATATATTATATATCACAATATCTTTTATTCAGAAATATTAGCTTTTTCATCTTTCCCAAATGTACCCATAATTTACAGTTCATGCCCATAATTATTGAGACGGGTTCATCTATGAACTAATTGAAAAACTAAATTATAAAAAAAGTTTATCATTGTTTTTTGTTCACAATAGTTCATGACCTGCATGAGTGACCTTTGCACTTCCCATTGCCTTGGTTACTATCATGCTATGGCTTTTGCTTCAGGTAAAAAGGCTTCCCAACATTTGATTAACTGTAAAATAAAGCAAAAACAAAGTAAAAGATTTTTTTTTTAACAGTATTTTATAAATTCAACTATTTACTTTCTATTTATGTATATTTAAAACTGGGTTTAAAATATTAAATCTTTATCTAAAATAAATATTAAAACCTGTTTGCTGTATATAAATGGCTTTGTTTACATGTATAAATCAAGTCATGGTAAAGCACATGTTTCTTATGTGTCAATCATCACAATTCAGCTTTTTTTGAGTGATGCAAATTAAAATGATCAACAATCAATTAATCAATGTCTTGATGCCTGTATTGTCGTAACTACAATCCTCTTCCCTTTCATGAATGTGACCTACTGAATTAGACTATTTACCAGATTTGTTATCATATAACCAACACGACGGGTGCCACATGTGGAGCAGGATCTGCTTACCCTTTCGGAGCACCTGAGATCACTCCTAGTTTTTGGTTGGGTTGGTGTTGTTTATTCTTTAGTTTTCTATGCTGTGTCATGTGTACTATTGTTTGTCTGTTTGTCTTTTTCATTTTTAGCCATGGCGTTGTCAGTTTAATTAGGATTTATGAGTTTGACCCTTAGGTATCTTTCGTCCCTTTTTTTTTTTTTCGGTTTCACAAAAAAAAATCTTCAGAGAAAAAATATGGTTACAAGTCATGAAGATTTCTGTATAACTAAAGACCATTTTTCATCATAAATTTTTTAAAGACCCCAGTATTTGATAAGGCAGTTACCTTTTGTTGATTTTCCATAAGCTGCTCTAGATATCTAACTACAGTTGTTTTAAAGTCTTCTACTCTGTGTCTATCAAATCTTCCCATTTCTTTCCTTATTGTCTGTGAAATCTTTTCAAAATCTTCCTTTCCTTTCTCAACCTTTTCTGACCACTAAATATAAAGCAACATACATATATATATACGAAAGCAAATTTACAGATCTTACATTGTTGGGTTGATGTTTAGACGAGTTGTATATATATATATATATAACATGGATGAAAGCGCTAGACAGTGCTGCTTTTAAAACTCTTTTTGTGTATTTAATTTTTAATATATATATATATATATATATATATATGAGTAAGAAAATGAAAAAAGATAATTTTAGAGTAAGGCATTTTATAACTACAGTTTTTGTTTGTTTTACTCCATTAATTTAATGCACTATTATACAGCATTCCTTAGCTGAAAAGTATGAACTATTCAAAAGTAAGGGTTGCCTTATTGCCACAATGTAACTTATAACTACTTATTTTTTATACAAATAAGGCAGTTAGTTTTCTCTTTTGAATTGTTTTACATTGTCATGTCTGGGCCTTTTAAAACTGACAATGCGGTGTGGGCTTTGCTCATTGTTGAAGGCCGTACGGTGACCTATAGTTGTTAATGTCTATGTCATTTTGGTCTCTTGTGGACAGTTGTCTCATTGGCAATTATACCACATCTTCTTTTCTATATTCAACTAGTTGTCTTTCCCTACCCTAGCTGTAGTCTAGTCACCACAGTCACCCTTTGACTGTTGCCCAGTCACCACACACACCCACTAGCCTTTGTCTAGCCATCACAGTTATCAAATTACTGGTGCCAAGTCAGCATTGCTACCAAGTGACTGTCAACTAGTTATCACTTACACCCACTATTGTGAAACTAACACTGGTACCCAGTAGCTTGCATAGTTATTACAGCTACCATGTACATAAGCATATGACCTTCCCTCCCTCATTTCCATAGATTTTAAATTGGTCTCTTCCCTGCCATTACTTACATTATTTCATTCTGTTCCTGAGGTACTTTATCATTTCTAATGACCAACTCTCTCTTAGTATTATTTTTCTTTTTCTTGTGTATGATCTTACCTCTGTAATTTCATTCTGTGCCTGCGGTACTTTATCATTTTTACCAGCCAACTCTAACTTGGCTTTATTTTCTCTTTTCTTGGTTAATGTAGCTTCTGCTTCCTTCCACACTTTGTAAGTTTTAAATCGTTCATGAAAAACTTCCTGTAAATAGAATACAGAATGAAATAATAACCTCTATTGGATTTCTTTTAACAAACTTTACTTTCATATTAATTTCAGTAACAACTTGTCTAGATTCTGTCAAGAGTCTGCTATATGAGAATGGTTCTTAGCCGTATAGTGAAATCATGGAAGTAATATTTAGAAGGAATAACAACGACTTCACTTCAAAGGTTTCATCTGCGTTACCGCCCATCTTTCAATAACTTGTTAATTGGTTCAATATCTAGCATGGAAGTTTAGTCTCCGCATGTGATCGATCAAATCACTGACACTTATCGGTCATTTTCGTGTTCACGGAGAACTACGAACAGACAAGTTTTTGTCGAATATACTTGCGAAGTAACCCGAATAGTGAATCGTTACATTCCGTTGATGTACGCTGCCGTAAAAAGTCATTCGTTCAATTTTTATTTTAGTCCAATTTTTCCATATTTTTTGTTAGTTTGATCCTAATAGTTAAAACCGACAGCTTTCACATACGAAATTGGAGAACAAAGTTGTGTCATTTCAATTTTAATATTAACAGACAATTAAAAAACCATTTCCGTATAAAGTTAAGAACATGATTGTACAAAAATACGTTTGGACCCCCTTTATTATCAATTAAAATATTCACAATTCTTAACGGTTCTATCCTTCAATTTAAGTTCTTAATACATAAACTAATTTGTGTAAAAATGAATTTACCGTAAGACAAATAGATTCAAGCCCATTTCGTCGGCTTGTTATATGTTTTGCTGTATAGCTTATTATATCAATACAAGCATTCCACAATAAACACTTTTTAAAAATATATTTACCGAAATATTATCCCCGTTTTAGTTGTCCAGTTTCAATAAAGCAATCAATGACATTTATGACATATACATAAATTTAGAATACTTGAAAGTAAATATTATTTTATTCAATCTCGATAAACTTTGCACATTTCAACAGTAAAAAAATATATGCCTACATTTGCCTACATTATTTTGTTAAACATCATGTGAAACCTGATCAATTCATCGGTATTTACCTGTTTAACTCGGGATCCGCTTTTAACCGGAAAATACTTTTAGAACAGTTTAAAACAAACGGTAAAAAGCAAAAATAAGCTAAATTAAATACAATTTTCCATGTTAAACTGCTGTAGTTTGAACAATTTTCATCCGTTTTTCAAGATTTTTACGTCATACGACTTCTTTTGGAAGGTAGATGTTTTATATGATACAGCGCCACCTTCTTATTAATTAACCGCGGATGTCACACAGGTACTTTATAATTAACAGACTCGATAAAACCACGTGACTGATAAGAAATTCAAGATGCCAGTTTACAACCGCGGTAAGGCAGATAGTAACCAAAGGGGTCTTACCGCTGAGACTATAATTGGATAAAATTGTATGACTTTAGTACAGAGCTCAGCATGCTATAAATACATGCTAATTAGTCGTTGTTATTCCTTCTAAATATTACTTCCATGGTGAAATCTAGATATCTAATTTAGTAAAAAACTTTTTGGGGTTGCTTTATCACTGACTTTTACCCAACATCAACATTTTCTATATCTATATCATATTTTTTTTACCTATATTTTATATCTTTTCACTAACATTATCATTTATGTAATTTTATGACATTTTTCTAAATCTGAATATATGTGTATAATGAACATTCTTACTAATTTCATTTATTATAAAGTATATGTATAATTTTAAAATATGCATAGCATATGTTAATAGTATGCATATACAATGATGTATGTCACCCTTAATTATACCTACTTTTACTGAACCTAACAAAGAAATATAATCTTTCAGTAACTCTGCCATTTGGTAGAAATCATTATCAGCCTGGTCGTGTTGTATTATTTCTATTCTTTCTTCCGTCTCAGCTAGTTGTGATAAGGCTCTTGATAATGCAGTATGCTCCTCAGCATTCCCTAGCATTGCTGCACTCTTGGAGAAGTGCATTGTGGTTAGACTTAACTCTGTCAAAAATAAGAATAAATTGTTAGCTATTGTAATTGGCTCTTGCTGAGGGTAGGAATGCCCTTTACTGTCTTTTTCCTCTACTATTAGCGTCAAATTGATTAAATTTTTACTTTTTACTTATGAAGGTACCCCCATAATGACCCTCATAACCATATACATAGTTTTACCATATTGACAACTCTAACAAAGAGCTTTCTTGCTATAAGATATTGGCCATTGTTTCCATTTATATCAGTATTTGTCATGTTAGAAATAAATATTTAAAGTGAGAGGATAGAGACAAAATGATTACCATAGTCTGTTTCAAAGAATACAATACACTTCTATATTTCATTATGATCAATATAGTTGGTTGAATGCACTATACAAGACATAATAAAACTTTTCAACCTGCTGTATTTGTTTGCACTTGTCCTAAGTCAGGAACCTGATGTTCAGAACTTGTTTTTGATGATGTGATTTATCAGTGTTTCTTGTTTTTTTATATAGAATAGACAGTTGGTTTTCACGTTTATATGGTTTTATGATGGTCATTTTTTGGGCCCTTTATAGCCTACTGTTCAGTGTGAGCCAAGGCTTAGTGTTGAAGAATGTACTTTGACCTATAATGGTTTTTCTTTTACAAATATTGTGACTTGGATGGAAAGTTGTTTCATTAACTTCATACCACATCTTCTTATATCTATAAGATGAATTCAAGTATATTTCTTAGTTTTCTTACCTTTCCGATGATGCACTAAAGTCTCCATACTGGAATGTAATTTTCTCAACTGTACATCTAAGTTTTCTACTTGTTGGTGTCTTTCATCAAACCACTAAAAAGAAGTAAACATCTGATGCTATCAGTACATATACACGTTTTACATATCAATTTGATATCAATATTGCAAACATAAATTTGGAATAAAGTCAAATCCATTCACATATTTTATAAGAAAGTTAATTCTATGGTGACTTATACGGTCTGTTAATTCTACATGAGAACCATGATATCATTATTGATTTATTGTAGTAAATACACAGTAGCAACAATTTTTACACTGAGGCTACATATACACAAGGGAATGTGGTATGATTGCCAATGAGACACTATCTACCCGAAAACAAAGGATGTTAATTAAAGCAATTATAGGGACTGTAAGGCTTTCAATAATAGTTACGAAAAAAGTATTTGAAAACAAAAACTAGAGGCTCTAAAGAGCCTGTGTCGCTCACCTTGGTCTATGTGCATATCAAACAATGGACACAGATAAATTCATGACAAAATTGTTTTGGTGATGGTGATGTGTTTTTAGATCTTTATTTGCTGAACATTCTTGATGCTACAATTATCTCTATCTATAATGAACTTGGCTGAATAATTACAGTGGAAAATATTTTCTAAAATTTTTATGAAAATTGTAAAAAAATGACTATAAAGACCAATAACTCCTTAATGGATCAACTGACTACTTTGTTCATGCTGACTTATTTATAGATCTTACTTTCCTGAACATTATTGCTGTTTACAGTTTATCTCTATCTATAATAGTATACAAGATATTAACCAAAATCTGCAAAATTTCCTTAAAATTACCAATTCGGGGGGCAGCAACCCAACAAAAGGTTGTCTGATCTGTCTGAAAAATTCAGGGCAGAGAGATCTTGACCTGATAAACAATTATCTCTCACGTCAGATTTACTCTAAATGCTTTGGTTTTTGAGTTATAAGCCAAAAACTGCATTTTACCCCAATGTTCTATTTTTAGCCATGGTGGCCATCTTGGTTGGATGGCTGGGTCACGGGACACATTTTATAAACTAGATTCCCCAAAGATGATTGTGGCCAAGTTTGGATTAATTTGGCCCAGTAGTTTCAGAGGAGAAGATTTTTGTAAAAGATTACTAAGATTTACGAAAAAACGGTTAATAATTGACTATAAAGGGCAATAACTCCTAAAAGAGGTCAACTGACCATTTCGGTCATGTTGACCTATTTGTAAATCTGACTTTGCTGAACATTATTGCTGTTTACAATTTATCTCCATCTATAATAATATTCAAGATAATAACCAAAAACAGCAAAATTTCCTTAAAATTACAAATTCAGGGGGAGCAACCCAACAATGGGTTGTCCGATTCATCTGAAAATTTCAGAGCAGATAGATCTTGACCTGATAAACAATTTTACCCAGTCAAATTTGCTCTAAATGCTTTGATTTTTGAGTAATAAGCCAAAAACTGCATTTTTTCCCTATGTTCTATTTTTAGTCATGGCGGCCATCTTGGTTGGTTGGTCGGTCATCAGACACAATTTTTAAACTAGATACCCCAATAATGATTGTGGCCAAGTTTGGTGTAATTTGGCCCAGTAGTTTCAGAGGAGAAGATTTTCGTAAAAGATTACTCAGATTTACGAAAATCGGTTAAAAATTGACTTTAAAGGGCAATAACTCCTAAAGGGGTTATCTTAGAGTGGTATAATCAGACTTTTTAGGCACAAATAAGAAATACTAGCTGGTTTTACTTGTATTGATTCTAAACTCCATTTGCACATAAATCTCAACGTCATAAGTAGCATGACGTTACAATACATACATAGCGGTACCGCGAACGTATAATGAACACAGTCCTGAACATCCTGGGGGCCCGCAAATGATAATTTAAGCAATAAATAAAGAAAAGAAACTTTAAAATGAAATAACTATTGTCTCTCAAATGAAATAAAACTTTAACTTTTTACACTTAAACAGTCTTTATGTTTTACGGAACGGTTGAATCCAACTTTTGATTTTCTCCTTGGCATCAGTTTTTGCTTTTCTAGTTGAAGTAATAGTATTGTCACTGGAATCACACGGACTATCTGTTGATAAGAGTTCAAGTGGATATAGCTTACTTATTGGTCTAGATGTCGTGCCATTTTTAGTGCGTAAAATGGCAGACCTACAAAGTCCATCTCTCCCATAAACTAACTTAACGATAATCGCTATATTCCACACTGTCCTTGGGGTATCATCATGAATCTGTACAATGTCGCCCACTTTAATGATTTGAGTGTTAATTCCGGTGTTTCTATGTTGTTCCCTAAGTGAAGTGAGGTATTCTCGTCGCCATCTGTTCCAAAAGTCGTGAATAATGCGTTTTTGAACACTAGATTGTCTATTTGCTGTGTAATGTGTTAAGTTTTGTACGTTCTTCTCACTGCTGAAATTAATTGTTCCTGAATACGGTAAAGTGTTAACCCGTCTTCCATAGAGAAGATGAGACGGTGTAAGCGGTTCATCATCGGTAAGGTCCGTTGATACGTGGGTTAACGGACGATCATTTAATATAGACTCTATCTCGATCACAATTGTCTCTAGCACTCTAAAAGTAACTAGTGCTCGTCCTAACACTTTCTTTATGCAATTCTTGGTCAAGCCCATCAATCGTTCCCACCAACCACCATACCATGGTGCACGTTTCAGAATAAATTTCCACTGAGTTCCATATATGTTGAGTTGTTCCTGAATAGTAGTAGATTTTGTAAGCATTTCAATTTCCTTCGCTGCTGCGGTATATGTTGTACAATTGTCAGACATCATGATTTTTGGTAACGATTTGCGGCTGGTGAATCTCCTAAACGCTAGAATGAATGTTTGTTCTGTAAGGTCTTCAACGATTTCCAAATGCACAGCTCTAGTGTTAGCGCAGGTGAATAGACAAATATATGCTTTACTAATACTGTTGCTTTTTGTTCTCACATTCAATGCTCCTGTGAAGTCGACACCGGTTACGGTAAACGGTGGTGAATCATTAAGTCTGTCGGACGGCAGTGGTGGTGGGTCGGGTGTATGATATGGTCTTCCGGTAATTTTATGGCAAGTAACGCAATTACGGAGTATTGATTTCACACATTGTCGAATCGACGGAATCCAGTAAGACTGGCGAATAAATGTCACTGTACTTTCTAATCCAGAGTGAAAATTCTTTGCGTGTGCATCCATCACAATTAATTTACAAAATCTGTCTTTGTTCGGTATTAGTACTGGAAATTTAGCTGATTCATCAATAGGTGCATTGTTAATTCTCCCGCCACAACGGATAATGTTCATTTTATCCATGTACAATCTAAGTTGCTTCACTAGCGCATTTTTCTCTGATTTGTTGTTTAAACTCTCAATAACATCCGGGTATTTACGCAGTTGCGAATCTCGAATCCATGAAGTCGAAGCAGTCTGAATTTCATTGACACTAAGATTTCCTGTTAGTTTGTCATTATTTCTACAGTTGTTTATGAATCGGTACATGTATGCAGTTATACGCAAAAGTTTTTGGTATGAGCTGTAGCGTTGTATATCCATAATTTTACTTATTCCTTCATAAGATCTGATTTTCTGTTGCGGTTCACTAGTTGATTGTCCTTGCTCAATGGTAGTGCTAAGAATGTGTGATTCTTTATTCTTCCACTGTGGCCACTTTGATTTGTCAGTGAGCCATTCGGGTCCTTTCATCCAAAGATCCAATTCTAAGAATTTGGTTGCAGTTACTCCTCTCGATAGCATATCTGCCGGATTTGAATCTGTCGGACAGTACTTCCATGTGTATTCTTGCGTAATTTCGTTAATTTCCTTCACTCGATTACTAACGAAAACGGGTAATTGTTTCTCAGTAGTAAGCCAACTTAAAGTTATCTGACTGTCACTCCATAATGTGACGCTTGTAACATCCAAGTGCGATTTCAAATGCTTGACGAGTCTTGCGCCTATCAAAGCTGAACTGAGTTCTAACTTCGGAATTGTTAACTGTTTCAGTGGTGTCACTCGATTCTTTGACATGATAAGTACGGTTTCTTTTCCACTGACTAAATATGCGCATGCTCCATAGGCTTTCAAGCTTGCATCCGTAAACACATGTAATTCTACATTGTCTGATTTTTCTTTGAAATACGGTCTATTAATTTCCAAATGTGAACATTCATTAATATCTTTTAGTACACGCTTCCATTCTGTTGTAATTTCAGATGTAAAAGGTTCATCCCAATTTAATCCTTTCTCCCACAAAGTCTGCATAAGCATCTTACTACGCACAGTAACTGGACCAATAAGTCCGAGTGGGTCATAGATTTTTGACGATTGTCTTAAAATCTCTCGTTTTGTCATACGTGTATCTTCAATATCGGTGTATTCCGGTTTGGCGAAAGTAAGTGTGTCGTTACAAGTGTTCCATCTCAATCCAAGCACTTTTATGAGTTCATCTTTGTCTAATACGCTGTGTGAATTTGCGCGGTCTCGCAAAAGTTGAGAATTTGAAGCCCATGAGCGCAAGTTAAATCCTGCTCTAATGAATAAGTCTCTTGATGTATCAAAATATTTCAGTAATGCACTCTCTGTAGGAAAACTCGACAGTATATTATCAACATACAAATCGTTCTTTAAAGTGTCAGTATATTCACAACGGTTCTCTCTCAAGTGTTTTTGTAGAACGGAATTCAGTATGAATGGCGATGAAGTGGCTCCAAATAATACAGACTTAAATCGGTAAGTTGATAGTGGAGTTGATGGGTCTGTTGGTGTATCGAACCAAAAGAAACGTGTGACATCTCTATCCTGTGTCTCTAATCCAACGTTCAAGAACGCCTTCTCTATATCAGTAGTAACGGCAAATTGGTGTAAACGAAATCTTAAAAGAATGCCGACTAAGTCATTTAAATTGGGTGGAGTGGTCATCAAACAATCATTAAGACTAGACGATTCTGGTGTTTCTTTACAACTGCAGTCGAATACGACCCTGATTGGTGTTGTAGTTGAATCTTTTCTCACAGCATGATGCGGAATATAGTGTACTTTGCTCTTTTCATCGGCCTCATTAGTAGTATGCACTTTCTCTATGAAGCCCCTTTTCTCCTGCTCAGCCATTATTTCTCCATATTTTTCCAATAGTTTGGGTTCTTTGCTAAGTCTTCTTACTACACTTTCTGTCCTTCGTTGTGCAATGGCTTTATTTGTCGGTAGCGTAGGGTGATCCTCTTTCCATGGTAACGTTACAAAATATCTGTTGTCATGGTAACGAATTTGTTTCTCTTCATAAGTCTTTTGAATATCCATCTGTTCTTCTAACTTTGTGGTGTCAATTTTCTCGGTAGCCAGTGACTCTATTTTCCAAAATTTCTCCAAGTCGTACTCATCGGTTTTTGTTGCGATCATCACGTTCATCATTGAAGCTCTCTTGTATCCATCTATGTCAGAGTTGTGTGAATGTAGCGTTCCAGACAACAGGTATCCGATTTTTGATTGAACAGCTGTCGGTCCTTCGCCTCGGATAATATCATTCTGAACAATTGACCAGAAGTAATCAGCTCCAATTAGAATAGAAATTTCAAAATGTTCACCTGCTGTTACTGGGTGAGCTAATTTGATTCCTGACAAATATGTAAGTTTTGCTGCTTGGCGTACATAGGTTCTCATCGGTGCTGCGATCTCTGGAACGATCAAGACTCGAATCGGAAGTTTACCCTCTGTAGTTATGAGATATACCAATCCTGTTCTCAAATGGCGAACTTTAGTACTATTTGCATTGTCTCCAAATCCGGATAGGTTAACGCTTTCAGTTCCAGTAGCTTTGAGTTTCAATTTCTCGGCTAATTCCTCTGTGACAAATGAGCGCTGTGCGCCTTCGTCAAACAATATTTTTGCATCAAGTATTTCATGTCCTGCACTTACTGGGTTAATTGCTGTCTTTAAAAGAACACGATCTGTCGATTGCGAGTGTAAAACAGTGTCTGGTTCCTCCGCGTTGTGTTGAATTGTGCCTACGGTTATATCCCCTGTTGGTTTGTTGTCTTCATTTGTTTTAACATTGTCTTTGCAAATGCTGGTGTGATGACGTTTGTGACACTTGTTGCAAGTTTTTGTAGATTTACATGCGGACAAGCTATGGTGTCCTAGACAGTTAAAGCATAAACGATTTTTTTTCACGATTGACATCCGGCCATTGTAATCAGATACTTTAGTGCAATTAACAGACGAGTGTGGCTCCTTACAGTACGCACAGAGTGGCTTGGGTTTAGTGTTAGTTGCGTTTGTATTCTTGTTACCTCTATTTCGATTACTATAATTTGTATTTGTCAGAAAGGCGGCGGTAGCTGTAGGGTGTTCTAACTGTTCTGAAGTTTTGCCTGCATCCATAATATAAAGTTCATCGAAAATTCCACGGCGTAATTCATTCAGTTGTAAATCTGTAGATCTATATTGTCTGGCAAGATTTCTGCGGATTTCACCAGGTAGTTTGTTCATAATAATGGGCACTAAAAACGCTCCATATGTGTCTTCACTTTGACCTAATGACTCCAATCCTCTAATGTGTATCTCAATTTCATCGTAGAAGTTTTTCATGCTAAATATCGTGTATTTAGGGGCTGGTATATCAACTAGTGCTTGCATATACTTCTGTCTTATTACATGTGATTGTCCATATCTTTCTTGCAGTAAAGAAATAGCTTTCTCATAATTTGCATGTGTAAGCGCAAACCCTGTGACGGTTTTCAATGCTTCATCATGGAGTAGTGACTTCAAATAATTAAATTTCTGAACGTTTCCAAGAGTAGTGTTTTCGTGAACGGATGTCTCGTATGAATCCCAAAATGACTGCCACTGCATAATATTACCATCAAAGGTAGGAAGATTCAATTTGGGCAACTTGTTGTACTCATTTAATCTAGTGTTACTACGTGAAAACTGAGTTTCCGGTACACGGAAGTTTGAATTACATGTATTCTGTTTATTGTATATCTCGGGTTGAGCATAACTTTGTTGATCATGAGCAGGTTGAGCATAACTTGGTTGATCATGAGCGGGTTGAGCATGAGCGGGCTGAGCAGAGGCGGGTTGAGCAGAGGCGCAATGTGAAGGGCCGCTATAACTGACAAAATCTTTTGCATTAGTACTGAGTGTGGATGTATTGACAAGAATGAGCTTTTGTATTTGCGTTATTTTTCCATCTAATGTGTAAGCATACTCATCTGAATCGACGATCTCGGCTTCTACTTCTCCTTCGTCAAGATTTTCTAGAATGTCCTCATTAAGTTTTTGTAGTGTCTCTTGTTTCTTCAACAGATTGTTCACAATTTTAGTTAACTCTTCAGTGTTCACGGGCTCGTCTCCGTCGTCTCGGATGTCCTCAAATTTCTTCAAAAGTCGGGAAATAACGCTTCTGTGTCCTGCACGTATAGAACGTAGTTTGGAACTCATCCTGGTCCTACGGCACCAATATCTTAGAGTGGTATAATCAGACTTTTTAGGCACAAATAAGAAATACTAGCTGGTTTTACTTGTATTGATTCTAAACTCCATTTGCACATAAATCTCAACGTCATAAGTAGCATGACGTTACAATACATACATAGCGGTACCGCGAACGTATAATGAACACAGTCCTGAACAGGGGTCAACTGACCATTTTGATCATGTTAACTTATTAGTAAATCTGACTTTGCTGAACATTATTGCTGTTTACAGTTTATCTCTATCTATAATAATATTCAAGATAATAACCAAAAACAGCAAAATTTCCTTAAAATTACCAATTCAGGGGCAGCAACCCAACAACAGGTTGTCAGATTCATCTGAAAATTTCAGAGCAGATAGATCTTGACCTGATAAACAATTTTACCCCATATCAGATTTGCTCTAAATGCTTTGGTTTTTGAGTTATAAGCCAAAAACTGCATTTTACCCCTATGTTCTATTTTTAGCCATGGCGACCATCTTGGTTGGTTGGCCGGGTCACCGGACACAATTTTTAAACTAGATACCCCAATGATGATTGTGGCCAAGTTTGGTTTAATTTGGCCCAGTAGTTTCAGAGGAGAAGATTTTTGTAAAAGCTAACGCCGGACGACGACGCCGGACGCCAGACGCAAAGTGATAGGAAAAGCTCACTTGGCCCTTTGGGCTAGGTGAGCTAATAAGTGCAAAATGGTGATAGCTGATTTCTATAAAATGCCTAAATTATTTCTAAAAAAACACCCTGTTTTTAACCAAAATCCCAATTTACCATTTCAGGCATTGACTGTTCACTGTGGGTCATGTCTGACAAATATTACCATCTTGGGACCCATGGTCCTTACTTTTCCAATGAGATAAGATTAGGTCCAAGGACACAGTTATCGTCCTTTGGTTTTTCGTTGTCTACAGCTATAGTCCCTAGTGTAAACAGTCTGTAACTTGCATGTTTTATTTGATACACTTTCCCAATTTATTTCTTGATATTAAATGCATGAAATATTAAGTAGGGGGATGTAATTACATGTTTAAAAAAATTGGGTGCTGATTCTTTATGTTAAGTAGCGATTTGGTCCAGTTCCAAAAGGTCAAATTTTATCACGTCTGAAGCTGTCAAACTGAATTTTACACCCCCTTAACACAGAATTGTCAATATTTTGAGTTAGAGCTGGTAGAAGTTTCTATAATTTTGATATTATTTGTCCCACTGGTAGTACACTACACTATAAATATCTTTTGGAGAAAGAGCAGGTGCAATTTTTTTAATTTGAATTTATTGTCTACAAGAAATGCACTACGAAATAACTGTGTTCTCGGGCCAATTTTAAGGGAAGTTCAAACCAAAGAAAACAAAAATGAACATCTTCTTGTAAATTAAGACAAAATATTTAAGACATACCAGACCTATACTAACTTGTTTGTATGTTGCATGAACTACCAAATAAATGGGGAACATTAAATAAAAAGATGAAAGAAGTGTATAATCAAATAAACCAAAAAAGGTAGGGAAAAGACTTAATACATGTACTAGTACCGGTATATAGAATTGAGGTTGATTGATGTGATCTGCACAGGTCAAATTATAATAGGGAACATTGACCACTCTGGGTATCAATGCCTTATAAATTATCATTTAACATTGTGATCAGCTAGTCCCAGAATCAAAGGACTATTATTCAACCCTTTTGGTGCAGGCTTCACTGTATGTTTTATCGACATGCACTATAAACCATATGATATGGTCATGGATAATGTACATATATATTCACAGACTGTAACAACATATAATGTGCAACTAGGAAATAAATAAAATATATGTAGATTCTACTTTGGACACTTTATTGACTATACATATCTGATTACCAACATACCTTCTTAAGATTTTCTCAACTTTATGTCAATACAAAGACTAGTTTTACAAATGTTTAAAAATATTTTAATACCAAAAAAAAATAAAATTACCAAAATAAATATAAAAAAAATACATTGGGAGTGCACACGGCATAAAATGTCTCGCCTGCTTTAATGATTATGATTGAAATCCTAATAAAGAATCTTTAAGATTAAGAGTATTCCTACATGCATAACAGAAACTTAACTTTAAAAAGAGGTCAGATTAAAATGTACAACTTACAATAATTCTATACACCCCATATGGTTGACCTATGCCTTATCATACCTGAGAAACAGACTGTTTCACCTTTACCTATGGAGGCCATGCTTTTTATTCAATATAAAGAAAATGACAATTTTTTTAGAAGACATGCCATAAATCATTTCATGTACTGTTAAGTTTAAAAATATGTTGCTTTATCGTTTCAATGTTGATGACTGACTATGGAATAATAAATGAAAATGATAACTGCACTATGATGGCATAAACTGACATGGTCCTTAGGACCAGGTGAGTTGAAATAAAAAAAATAAGTGGTCATTGAACCATGAAAAGGATATGAAGTACAATAGACATATGCCAGACCAAATCTTCAGACCGTAAGGGTTCTGTATACCAGACATGGAATATCCAGCTTTCTAACAACTGTCATATGAAGTTTTATACAAAGAGCCAAATCCCTAAGGTTTTCTGTGTTTCCATTCTGCACAGGCGAGACAAAATCTACTTAATTCTATATAAAAAAATAGTGTTGACTATAAATGCAACATAAGTATGGTTACAGCAAACACACAAAACAACAGGTAGATTTACCTCCATATCCTTATTACACTGGTCATCCATGGACAGAAATGGACAGAAATATGTCTTAGACAAATATGTTAGCATATTCATCATCTACGGAATGGACAGAAGTATGACATGGGACAAAATATTATCTAATTTTAAACTATGATAAATTTTCATCTCAAGCTACTGGAACAATAACTGTTTTTCTGGTTCCAGTAGATTGAGAACATTACAATGTCATAAGCTGGCATCATTGAAGTTGTCCAAAGAAAACAGTGATCAACAAATATGGTCTTTCAACTAAAGGATGTTTCTAAGTAGACACATTCATAAAAACATATTTAAAAGAACAATGCCGAATATGGATTCCTACATTTTATACAGACAATAACAAATTTTACAAAATAAATTTATAGGATACAATTATTTACCAAGTTGGACATGGAGTTTTCTCTAACTTTAAAAATATTCAGATAAAAACAAAATCAAAATCTAATCAAAATCAGTGACACAATATGGGTTCATGTTTATAACTGGATAACCAGTCTTTGTGTCTTTAATCTGACATAAGCCTTTAGTTTAGGAGAACATGACTAATTTTTTATTAGTTGTTAGTTGTGTTGGTTTTGAACAAACTTTCAGTAACAAAAAAAATTTCCAAGAAGGACAAAAATGGAAAGGTATCAACATCCAATAAAAGGTTCTTGACTCTTGACAGACATATTGGTGATTGACAGCTGGGTAATTACTGTTTTTTGAGGCACTTCTACTATTTGTTATCTCTATCAAAGACATAACAAATCAAAACCATGACAACTGGAGTTTTCAAATGAAAAGTTTATAGAGAGAACATTGTAAAGATGTCATAAACAAAATTGTTTTATCACTAGGATATACATACATGTCCCCCTACCCTATACTGATATTGGCTGTACCTATCCTTACCTCATCTGACTCGTCCATTTTAAATGATATTTTATCGACAGCATCTCCTACTTTATGGAACAATCTCATCACACCTGCACCACTTAAAGCTGATGTATTAGTAGACTTGGGTAAATCTCCCTCACGTTCTAAGAAATCACGGAAATCTGGATCCATCCTCAATAAAGGATGGGATGCTGTTCTGGTTAGGAATCTATAGTCCAATAAAACATACAATGTTATTATCATATTCAAAAAGATATCATTTCACAATAGTGCACATGCTTAAATCATGTCTCATTTTCTTTACTAATCATGATGAAATTTTTGTTGAAAGTCTTTATAGTGTACGGTGACCTATATTTGTTAATGTTTGTGTCATTTTGGTCTTTTGTGGATAGTTGTCTCATTGGCAATCATACCACATCTTCTTTTTTATATTTAGATAAAAAAAAATCTTCTTTTACATGAACTAAGCACAATTATCTATTTAAATAGATTCAAGTTCAGATCAACCTTGCCAGATGGACATAACTCTCTTAAAATCATACAAAATCCAAAGAAGTTGACGTATATTGTTTATAGCATCTGATAAACAGACTAATGCAATGAACCATGAAAATGAAGTCATAGTTGAAATTATACAGAACATTATCCAGGCTATTAGCCTTGATCCCAGAGGATTTTTCTGAAAATATTCACCTTTCAAGAGCAGCTCTTCTCTTTTCTATAAAATCTGATGACCCTGAATCATCTTTAGACACCTTTATTTTGGTCATACCTTGAAATAAATGAAATAGCATCGCTTAGGAACATATCAAAAAGAGTAAAATACCCTCAACAGATTTCATGCTCTAAAAGCTTTTCAGGATTAACATTCATCTGTAATGCCTTAATTTTTCACAGCAAGAGATGTATGAATTTGTAGAAATGTTAGCAGCTAAATGACCAGAATGAAACTTAAAAGGATTAGCAAAATTCAGCTAAGATCAGTTTTGCCTGAGCATGTTGAGGGAGTTTGGTTTCTTAGCAATTTTAATATCTATGCAAATATTCCTAAAACTCATGCAAAATGTTTTTTTTTTCATTCCATATTTTATCATACATATATATTCCAGTTTCATTTCCCTACAAAAGGACTACACATATGTCTTTTCCTTATAACTGACATTTTAAATCTGATTCTGTATACTCAGTTTTTATAATGTTCTTACCTATTACACTTTTTTCTGGAGCGGGAGGTACTATAACACCTTTTGATACATGTTTTTCTGCTAACTTAGAATGCAGTCCTAAAAAGTCACTAAATCTACGTAACACACTCAACTCAGCTTTACGGAAGGCAGGTACTGTTGTCTGAAATGTAAATTAATTTTTAAACTTTGCCTATCATACAAAGTAAAATGATGTTTTTTTCCCAATAAATTATAAATGTTTTTTATAAACTTACAGTTCCCTATATTGCTTTTATTCACTTTGTCCAATCATGGAAGTAATACTTAGAAGGAATAACAACGACTAATTAGCATGTATTTATAGCATGCTGAGCTCTGTACTAAAGTCATACGATTTCATCCAATTATTGTCTCAGCGGTAAGACCCCTTTGGTTACTATCTGCGTTACCGCGGTTGTAAAAGGCATCTGGAATTTCTTATCAGTCACATGATTTTATCGAGTCCGGTAATTTTAAAGTACCTGTGTGAAATCCGAGGTTGATTAATAAGAAGGTGGCGCTGTATCACATAAAACCTCTGCCTTCAGATGAAGTCGTATGATGTAAAAATCTTGAAAAACGGACGAGAATTGTTCAACCTACAGCAGTTTAACATGGAAAATTGTATTTAATTTAGCATATTTTTGCTTTTTACGGTTTGTTTTAAACTGTTCTAAAAGTATTTTCCGGTTAAAAGCGGATCCCGAGTTTAACAGTTAAATACCGATGAATCGATCAGGTTTCACAAGATGTTTAACAAAATAATGTAAGCAAATGTAGGCTTAGATTTTTTTACTAATGAAATGTGCAAAGTTTATCGAGATTGAATAAAATAATATTTACTTTCAAGTATTCTAAATTTATGTATATGTCATAAATGTCATTGATTGCATTATTTAAACTGTACAACTAAAATGGGGATAATATTTTCGTAAAAATATATTTAAAAAGTGTTTATTGTGGAATGCTTGTATTAATATAATAAGCTATACAGCAAAAAATATAACAAACCGACGAAATGGGCTTGAATCTATCTGTCTTACGGTAAATTAATCATGTTATATTTGTTATTCTCATGGTGTTTTGTCTGATGCTTGGTCCGTTTCTGTGTTGTGTCGTTGTTCTCCTCTTATATTTAATGCGTTTCCCTCGGTTTTGGTTTGTTACCCCGATTTTGTTTTTTGTCCATGGATTTATGAGTTTTGAACAGCGGTATACTACTGTTACCTTTATTTACACAAATTAGTTTATGTAAAATGTATCAAGAACTTAAATTGAAGGATAGAACCGTTAAGAATTGTGAATATTTTAATTGACTATAAATACACAAAAGATTTAGATTTTTCGTATTTAATAAAGGGGGTCCAAACGTATTTTTGTACAATCATCTTCTTAACTTTATACGGAAATGATTTTTTAATTGTCTGTAAATATTAAAATTGAAATGACACAACTTTAATTGTTCTCCAATTTTGTATGTGATAGCTGTCGGTTTTAACTATTAAGATCAAACTAACCAAAAATATGGAAAAATTGGACTAAAATAAAAATTGAACGAATGACTCTTTTCGGCAGTGTACATCAACGGAATGTAACGAATGGACTATTCGGGTTACTTCGCACGTATATTCGACAAAAACTTGTCTGTTCGTAGTTCTCCGTGAACACGAAATAACTGATAAGTGTCTGTGATTTGATCGATCACATGCGGAGAATAAACTTCCATGCTAGATATTGAACCAATTAACGAGCTATTGAAAGATGGGCGGTAACGCAGATGAAACCTTTGAAGTGACGACGATGTTATTCCTTCCAATATTACTTCCATGGTCCAATATATATTAAAGGTATCACATGTAGGTTAGTTACTGGTTAATATATAAAGTAAAGTGCATATTTAATTTGTGCATTGCATTTTACTAGAATAAAATTTCACCAGAAACTGAAAACTGTCTCAGATATATATCCATATGAGCTTGGTGTCATATATCATGTATATATATAGATTCTTACATTGATACCAGTGGATTATCGGATTTATCCAATCGAGATAGTTAAATTATCAATTTTAAATTCTGAGCCGCCTCAGCGAGGACTTTTTAATTTATAATTTAACTATCGAGATTGGATAAATCCGATAATCCACGAGTAAATATGTAAGAATCTGTTTCTCTAATGATTAAAAAGACATTTTCTTGTTTTGTTTACCGAAAATCCCCTTCGAGTGCCTTTCACATTGCACGAAGTTGTCAATTTCATTAACACCTGTTATCATATTTTGATTCATCCAGTTAGCTAAAAAGGTCATGACCCTTAAAATCATCCAATGATCTTTTGAGATCACCAGCAACCACGTTGATTAAATTTTTTTATACAATGGGTTCGGAAAGGGATAAATTTCCATAGAATTAGAGAAACAGAATATATATGACTTGTAGTTGCTGAGAAAATGTAACTGGCATATTGGGGGAAACTTTTAAACTCCCTCCTTTTAAGCAGGGGTATAAATGTTGTTGTATAGCGTGTTCAGTAAAAAAAAAAAAAAAAAAAAAAAAAAAAATACCGACCGTGCGAGGGCTGAAAAGCCAGTCAAGGTCGTTAAACACTTCCATATATATATTTAGTAAAAGCAATATATTGTGTTCATTATCTTATCAAATATTGAAAGAAAATAAAACTGGATTTAGAAACTACTGCCATCCCAAATTTAAATGAGAAAAGTGAGCATATATTAAGATTCTAAGTTTATGTACATAAAATCACATTCTTACCTTAGTTCTCACTCTGTACACCATATAAGCACCCATACCATCTCCCATTTTCTGGGGATCTGATACTTTTATATCTATTGTGAATTCATCTTCTTCCTCCTCCTAAAAAAAACCAAAATATTTGTCAATGCTATTGTTTTCAATAAAACCTTATACTAATTTTTTTCAGACCAATATACATAATGATGTATGCATGATAAGTGTGAAAATGTATATGTCTTGAATTTAGGCTGATCAGTTGTGGAGTGTTCAAAAGAATTATATTTTCAAATGATATCTCTAAACTGCTCAGTATACATGGTATACAAATATATTTAAGCAACCATATTTTTCTCTCTTTTCTTTTATTTTGAAAAAGAAATGAACGCTCTATGGATTACAATATTTTGAACAACTTGACCATGGAGGATTTAACACTTGAAAGACACTTCACTGTCTCAGGTAAACTATATAAGTGTTAAAAGAGGCTGAACTATCAACAAGAAATGTATCTATAGATACTCCATTGTGACATTGCACAGAAAAAGACATACACTTACATGTTTTTGTAGTAATTGTTGTTTTTATTTTGATTGGTGCATATGAATTAATCTTAAGCTTTCTGAAGAAAATGTTCATATCTTGCACTTACCGTAGTGTTTGATTCTATTTCTAACCAAATTCATTTAAATAAAGAAGTTCACTGTCTAATTGTTAATATGAAATACTTCACTTCTCATAATGGGAATATACATGTATTAAGACTGTACATACTTCATTTGGATATTTTCTTAAGTTGTTTTGTAATAAATGAAAAAATAAAAATTGAAATCGATAATCGTGTATGGTTTAAGATCTTCCTGACTTGTGCCCAACTAAATATGACTTGAAGAGAAGAGGTTTTGAATTGTAAAACACTATGGTTCAACAGCCAAAAATGTAGTAATGTAGCTGATATGGCAGAACTATGCTGGTGAAAGAAAATGTTCCTTTTTTGTAACAAGAAAACATGTGGAAGTGTTTTCATGGTATATATATCTATACAACACTCGCCTCTTCCTTGGAAGGTTTAGAAGCTGTTACTTTAACTGCTGATGAGGAGCTATGTGAGGACACAGATATTTGAGGAGTAGGTGTTGGTTCCTCTGTGGGCTTTGGAGGTTCTACAGAATTAAAAGGGTTGGACTCATCCTTCTTTGAAGGTTCTGGTTCAGGGACTTCCTCCTCCTCCTCTTCTTCTTCCTCTTCTGAATCAAGTTTGACCTCATCACCTTCACCTGTTTTATAAATAAATACATGTCAATGCATGTATACTGAATTTAAGGAGGCTCTAGGGTACAAAAATTTCAAAAAAAATTAAATATTTTTTTTATATTTTAAATTTTGTTTTTTTACACTATTAATTGTTACTTTATGATATGGTCAATAATCTACCCAAAAAAATGAATTTGTTTTGGCCCAGGTGAAAATATACATATCATTTGAAAAAGCTCCCAATTATCTCCCTTTGATTCAAACAAATGCCCTTTTTGGCATTAAAACTGAAATATCTATTTCAAAATACTTAGCCAGCCTTAAGCAGTTGAGCTAGGGAAGTACATGTACAATATCTGTAATCAGTAACACCAAGCATTACATATGGAGTGAAGCAGATTACAACTTAACTTAACAGCAATGCATTATCAACCCTATATCATTCCCCTCCAAAAATTACCTTTAAACTACAGTTATCAACAAAGCCCAAAAACAGGCATCATAACATCCATATCTTTTATAAACTTTACTTTCAGTCTTTTGTCAATAACTAGGACAGATTGTAAAATACAATGTTCATGATATTCAATGTGATATATATCAATTGAGTAAAAACTATGTAAAGCTGCTTGACATTTGTTTATTGAATTTTATCATTGTTTATGTCTTATAGCATGTATGGTTCCTATAAAAGTTGTTTTGGTGCCACATATCAAGACTTATTTCTTTGTAGTTTGTAAAATATCTTAATAATGTAACAATTTACCACTAAACAAATCATCAGTGTTTATATCTGCTTTAATTGGCACTCTTGTTGGTTCTTGTTTTGAATCTTCAACTGGTTGTTCCTGTAATAAAAAAAAAAACTGACCTAAGTATGTTAATGACTTAATAGTATAAAGATGTGCTACTTTCTCCATTTTAACAGCTAACAACTCATTTGTCAGTTTATGAAGATTTTTGTTACAAATTACTTCTATACCTGTTATATTCTGTCACAATGAATTAGTTAATTCAAACGTCTAAATTCAATAAACCATATAATAATGTAAAACTAGTATCTACTCATATAATATTTGCATTATGTGTCTTTACGCAATCAGCATGGATCTCTTGTTCCATTCAACCCCAAGTTTAATGAATTGCACACTGATTTGTTTCTTTATCAATCCCAAAGACTTGAAGAAAAGCAAATAATTTAGAATACTATTAATTGAACCTATAACTTTTCCACAAATCATGAAACTTACATGTACATGTTTAATTCACAAGTCAGTATTAATAATTAAGGCCACATCAATTTAATTTCTTGTTCTACAGATTTTTGGACTAAAAAATTTGGGGCGAGCGAGCGATTTGAAAATTTTAATAAAAAAATATTTAATTTGCAAATTTTTTAGGCGAAGCTTGAAAAGTAGAGGCGAGTGATAATAATTTTTGTTGTAAACATAAATTAGTAGGTTTTGACAATATTAAAACTTGATTGATCACTTGTACTTTGACATTTCTTTAATTTCTGAAGTATTCTTTCCCTATTCACCAAGAAATAATTAAATCTGGTCTACATGTATGTTAGCTGCGGTAGCTCTTGATACCGCAGCTACATGTATGTGTGACAATGAGACAATTCTCCATCCAAGTCATATCTAGTTTGGGGGCAACCCTTAATGTTGTCTATTTATCCCTTTTACATGTTTTATGAGGGATCAATATAAGTTATAATATATTTGTTTGTACAAAAGGGCTCATATTTTCTCAAAGAACTATATATCTATCTGGAACTAAATGGTCAAAACATGTCCAAGATTTTTTGTAATATTTCTGGACTTTAACCATGTTAACACAAATTACTTTTATTTAACAGTTTAATAATTATTCAAAATAAGTGTTAGAAAACTGTTTTAGAAAAATGTGCTAGAAAAAGTTGTTTAAAATATTATGTAACTCTCCTCTTTTTGAGTACAAAATTCTAAGTTTTCAAAGGTTTTGTATATAGATCTATAAGAACTAAACAAATACTTGGTCATGTCATGTTGATGTTTGTTTTTCTTTTCTACATCAGTAAAATGACCCCTTGTCTGAGGGTGGGTTGTTCTCAAAATTAACCTGATAATAGCAAACACAGGTCAAAGTACGGCCTTTTACACAGGGCTTTGACACAGACCAAACAACAAGCTTAAAAGGACCCCAAAATTATTAGCGTACACAATTTGAACAGGAAAACCAACGATCTAATTTATATATCCGAACGGGAAAATACCAATCATCATTTATGGGCCTGTCGTTCAATCATCGGAACAACATCAACAAACGATAACTGAACGACAGGCCCATAAATCAATCAGGACAGGTGCATAAACATGCAGCGGCTATGAATAGTTTTGTTTCGACAGCATACAATATAACTGCAGTTGAAGGCAAATCCTTCAGAAGTTCTTTGTACTTTATTCTAACAACGAACATTTGTTGATAGGGAATATAAGTAAGGGGGAAAAAAACCATTTTTTTGTTCTTAAAAGATATTTCTGCTGTTCTAAATTTATATCGGAGCACTCCCGCTTTGGACAAATAGGCTTCATGCTAAAACAAATATTCTCACAGATATTTACACAGTGTGGTGGGGTGCTTTTATGTTTAAAATCGTTATATACAAGTTAGACTGTGATTTTAAAAACAGATGTTGATATCCTTGTATAATATTTACAAAAAAAAACGGTGCGGGAAATGGACATGATTACATATCCGGATGCGGGAAGCGGGAATATAAAAAAAAATCTGTTTTGAAAAAAATAGGTGCGGGCGGGTCCGTCAAACAAGGAATCAAATTGGTGTGGACTAAGGAATGACTTATATTTTTTATGTTATTTCAAATCGAGACAGAAACAATATTAAGTCATTTCTTATAATCTAATTCTAGATTTCATTTTAAACCGTTGATAACCATGAAAAAGCGTTGATGACTTTACAGTCACACGACTAAATTATGTCTATGGGCTGATGACAAAAGAACGTCAGCCAATCAGAAGAAGTGTTACATTGAAAATTAAATTATTATTATATAAATATGTATATCATATAACGTAAAAGAAAAGAAATAACATGAAAATGACTTCTGGTGGTATGCATGGGTAAAGCAATGTCAGGATATCATAGTAACACCAATTGAGTAGAAATTATAATGTTGAGTGTGTGTATCAAAGTGACAACTAACACAAGTCAATTAACATGATTAACAGTAGCTGCATATTGGAGAAACAGATATATAGTCAGATTTTTTTATTGTAAAGTACAACATGTAAAACTGTGTACATGTACATATAAAGGAAATACAATATTTTACAATTCTAAAAACTTTAACATTGTAAAACATACATCATAACATGTACATGTATAGTCAAAATATAGGTATATTAATACCAACCAGGCTTTAGAAGCTTTATATGACTGATGTTTATAGAATTAGGAAGATGTGGTATGAGTGCCAATGAGACATTAATCATAATATAATATTAAATTTAAAAATCATATCAAATTTAGTATATATCTGAGGCTTTAACCTTCAACATGTTCATGATGTTCAAGATAGTTTCAAAATATATCAGTAATTAATAAGTTGTGTTTAATAACGTGAAAATAAACTTTTAAAAATTGGAAGTATCTGATTTTGATTCCTATAATCATGGTAATTGTTGGTGATAAGTGTAACATCTGATTTAATGGTTTACCTTTATAAATTGTGACTTGGATGGAGAGTTGTCTCATTGAAACTCATACCACATATTCTTTTATCTATTTCCTTATCACATGTACATTATTGTGCATGTGTATACGTCATTGTACAAATGTATGTATAGCAATGGGATTTATGATTTTTACCTGCATGTTATTTATCATGATTAAATAACTGCAGCTGTAATGTAGCATGCTGTTATTTATTTAAGTATACAATTATATATTTATAGGAATATAGTTTATAAGTTTCACCAATGAAATCAAATAAATAATTTACATATACATGATATAGATCAATATAAAAAAGAAGATGTGGTATGATTGCCAAGTAATTAAAAATTTGCATAGACTTTTATATACATATGATATATGGACTGTTGGCAATGGTTGATTGGCATGATTGGTATTGAGAGGAATATTTGAGAGTGCAGATTTTTCATACCTCAGTTTTTGATTCATCAGTAGTTTTCTTCTGAAATCAAAGCTTAAAATCAGTATACGTATATTTCATGTTTATTGGCTAAAATAACAAAGGGAAGAATAGTGAACTCTTCAAGTTATCAAGTATAATAAAGTGATCCACTACTTCAAGAAAAAACTGGTCTGAAAAAGAGACATCATATCATAATTTGATCTTGTGGAAAACAGCTTGTTGATAATTATATATGTCAAATTTATCAATACATGTCTTATCAAAAATCAACATGATCAATAAGACAATAATCTGTCAAAATAGAAGCAAACATGGGTTTTTCTTACATCTATCATGTCTATAAGTTTGCTTATCAAAAGCTATCAAGGACCAAAACAACTCATCAACAAAACTTTTAAATCATTAAAACCTATCCTGACCCTCATTTGGACTTGAGAGACAACATATCAACATTTGAAATGGAAAAAATCAAGCCTTCTCAAGTTATTTCTCCGACCAATTTGGCAATTTAATATCAAATACATGAAATACCATTTTACAAGTACTTAAGGATAACACCTGCAATTGACTAAATTCACTTGAACAGGTACAAAATGTACAATTTTTATTTTTATAATTACTTGCCAATGCAAATGCACTATCTCATAAGGTGTTTTTCTATCGAGCACCTGCAGACTAACTTATTTAAGGTGACGAAAATAGAAAAAAAAAATTGGGGAAAATTTCCAGAAATTATTAGACTTAGTCCACTAATGAACTTGAAATCTTTAACTTTTTTTCAGGCTTTCCATTTACCCACTATCATGACTTTCTACTTCCTTCTTCTGGTCTGTTGTCATATAAGTCTGAGACGTGAAGTAGTCTGGTAAAAAATAGGAACTGAGGAACACACTACCAATTTCATTTTTAATAATTTTTTGTGATTGATATTAATAAACGTTACTTAAATTTCTTTTCGTTGAGACTTGGGGTTTTTCCCCTGTGATACTATTTATAAGTTCAAGGTTGGTTAGTGAGAGTGGTTGTATAACAAGTTCTTGTTTTGGTTATAAATATAGATGGGTAAAATATGCTCGTGAAATACTTTGGCGGTTTAAAAGGTGGGGTCCCGTTATATGTTATATTATATAAAGAAAATTTACGGGTGTCATTTATCGAAAGTGCTCGCTCACAGTAACTACGACAGTTTTTGCAGTTTATTGTGTCATAAGAATGTGTACATATATATGATTATGAATTGTTTAATTATAGTCCATTTAAATGTATTGGACAAATGTGTTTGTATTTGTAATATGTTGGTTTATAATGTTATTAAACATTGCTTACTAGAAAAGAAAAACGAAGTTACTGCGAGCAATTAAACCTATATCTAGAGTTTTGTTTTATTTATTATACCAAGGAATTAGTTAAGAAATGTTTTAAATTCAGACGAGCATGGCGAGGGAGAATTTAACTGATGATCGCGTTTCTTTGTTTACATTGCATATGATGTCATATTAAACTTAAATAACGCATTACAACTAGAATCCCTATTAAACAACAAAACCAAAATCGGAAACGTTACAGTATAACCGTTTCTTTTTAAACAGATTTTGAAGTTAAACTATGTCTGAATTAAAAAAAAAATCATACATATATCGTCCCCTTTAACAGGTAATGCCTGCCTCATATTATTTTGATACCAGGAACTTGAGAAACAACCTTGCCAATTACTGTCATTCCAAACAAACAACTGTGTCATGTTAATAAATGGTAACAGATATTATTTTTTCTTATAAAAATAAATATATGTCGTTAATGCATGATGTGCTTATGAGTAACACCCTAAAATAGTTTAGACGTCAACGGAGCCGGTTTGACTATGAGGAAAACTTTAGGGTGTTATTTCCTGTGTTTAAATGTCAATTAGAAGTAAAAGGAAGATTTCATTTTCATGATTAAAAGGATTAAGATTTGCATCCGTTAAATAACCTCTATAGCTTCAGAAAAAATGTCATCTTCGTTGTTTTCGTTCGATTCCTCCATCGGGGGTGGTTCTCGTTCGTCTGCCATCTTTATTGTCACGTGATACAATCATTTAAAATCCATACAATTTTCAGAATGATAATGTGATACGAACCAAGATGGATTATTATACGAATTAGTTTTCACAAAACGATCATTTAGAATTAATTACAATTTGTATATAAAACTGACTTTGCACGGAATGACTTTATATTTTGCAGAAACCTTAAATAGGAAAATAAACCGAATTCTAATGATTCGAATTCGAAAGCCGGAAAAAACCTTCTTGACGACTAGCCTGACTCAGTATCTTATGATATTAAAAATGTTTCCTACAGGCAAAATAAAACGGACCTTATTTATTTGAGTACAAAAAAATTATCGAGAAAACCTCACATACCGTAAGGTAAAAAGGGGGGATATAACAAGGGCGTCACTTACAACAGTTTTGTTTGTTATTTTTGTTTTTCTGTCTGGTTATGGTTATTGAACTTCTAATTCTTGTTTGTTCAGCACTGCATGAATGAATGAATATATTTTATTGCAGAAGCAAACATAATGCTATAGCAAAATAACATAATATTCAATTACAATACAGTAAACACACAGAGAACAACACAATAAGGTCATAATAAGCACATGTTATGCAATGATTATTTGTTATCTTTACTTCCATGTCGCATTAAGAAATTTACACAATTGTTTAGTTAGACTTTTTGAGCTGGCCTGTAAAAGAAATAACAGTTTTCTATTAGTTGGCCACGAACAATAATATTTTGGTAAAAACTGTAGTCTCAATGATCTAAAGGCAGGACACACCAGAACAAAATGGTACTCGTTTTCAATACAGTTCATATGACGGCATAAACCGTATACGATTTTCTCTAACAATATTGCCAAAACGACCAACTTCAATATTTAGTTTTAATGTTCCACTACGCAGTCTAGCTATTATCAAAATCATACTTTAAGTAATCTTCTAAACAAAACTCACTTTTCAATTTTCTATATAAACACAATTTTTCACAACCGTTTAAAGTAGTAAACCAGTTCTGGTAGTATTGATCATTTATACGGCATTTTATATATTCAAAATCTGAGTCAACATTAGTGTTCTCTTGATCATTCCACTGCCGATACTCCGGCAAACCTAGACTAAATAATAAATCACGAACATGTGATACCCAGTTTCTCTTGCCATTTGAGGCATCAATGCGCAGGAGGTTATAAATATCATATACACCATATTAGGTTTATCCGATATATTATATGCAACCTAAACTTTATAATTCTATGTTTCCTTAGAATGAACAAAGGTAGATGACCAAGTTCACCACACAAAACTGAGGTGATTGGCAC
Source organism: Mytilus trossulus (assembly GCF_036588685.1). Classification (NCBI taxonomy): domain Eukaryota; kingdom Metazoa; phylum Mollusca; class Bivalvia; order Mytilida; family Mytilidae; genus Mytilus; species Mytilus trossulus. The sequence continues at coordinate 60,469,837 of NC_086376.1, forward strand.
ATTTTTATATATCCAAGCTATAATATAAAACGTCAAAAACGATTGTGAACGAGTTCAATTTCATTGGCTCGATGAAATCCCCAAATTTCAGACGCATAGTTAAGTATAGAGGCCACCATACTGTTAAACAAGAAACAAGCTTGACTATGTTCAATAGATAACTTCGGATATCTTCTTTCCATTCTCTTTAGTTGGAATAAACACTGATAAGAAACGAAATGTCCAACACCTTCTTTAACCCCATAAAATTAAAAGTGTACAATTTACTGTGTAAAACTACTGAAAATGTTCAAACGAAATTCAGGCGAACGTTTAAAAAATAATTGTGTTCGACCATAACAATGCAGGAGTAAGTTTAGTACGTCACGAAGTTACTAGTAATAAATAGGGGCGTGTTTTATTGGTCTCTTCTGTACATCTCCAGAATGTCTCCTGTACCAAGTCAGGAATATGACAGTTGTTATCCATTCGTTTGATGTGTTTGGACTTTTGATTTTGCCTTTTGATTTTTGATTTTCCTTTTTGAATTTTCCTCGGAGTTCAGTATTTTTGTGTTTTTACTTTTTTCTAGTGAAGAGTTAAAAAAAAATGGATCTGGACCTCTTCTGGAGATATTCTACGGAAGATCAATAAAAATAAAAAAATAAATTGCCGTCGAATACAGCATTTTTTTAGGTGAATAGTCATTTCTCAGAGGGTATCCGATATTAATTTTCAATCGACAAAAATAAAGCTAATCTTCCCTGATGTCATCAAACTGAATTTCTAAAATTAATAATATAAATGTGCACATTTACCCTTTAAGTTTGTGAGAAATATACGTTTATACGAAAAAAAATATATACCAGAGATACGTATGTTTCTGCCCCTATACATGTACAATAAATATACTAAAAACTTTTGTTAAACATACATGTATCAATAGCAGATGTCCACACTTTCAAAAAATACTATTAAAGTAGTAAAGGTCTGACTCCATACTAACACGAATCACGGTTGCGTATGTGAAGTACGCCACAGTCTAGCTAGGATGATCACACAAAAAAAGTTTATAAATGAATTACAGAAAATAACGCTTTCAGATTTTTCGAAGGCCATGATTGTTTCAATTATCTCAATCTATAAATATTGAATCATTTAAAAAAAGATTAATATACCTGAATAAAAGTAAATTAGTCCACTATTGTTTATATATATGCGTTAATCTGAGAATCGTAGGACTATTATGTCCAACTGAAGACTTCTTTACCAAGTCTTATAATACTAGTACTAGCAAGGGAGCAGAAAGTCTTAGTTGTTGAACCTTTGTTGAAGTTAAGATGAAACGATATTTATATGTAAACCTTCAGTTTTCTGTTAAACTTGAGTAGCCAATAAATGTGTGTTGCTCTCTATAGATGTCCTTGGCTATTTGCGTAACCTGTTGTTAGGTTGTAGATTCAATATTATAACATATACACCATGCACATCATATCTTTTACTAATATTCAAAAGTAGGGTAGACGTCAAGACAAATAAGACGCAGATAAAAGAAATGTGTGAACTAGTCTACAATAAATTAAATGACATTTTTTAAATTTATTTTTTCAGCAAGGTGAACTTATAACTATATGTTTGCTTTTTATTATTACAAAAATGTGAAAAAAGTAGGTTAATTTTTTTTACATACATGTATCAATGTCAATGGTGAATAGAGAAACATGAAGTGATCTGACACGACCGACATAAGGAACTCTTGTAAGACGAAAGGGCATACTTAAGTCCTCTTCTTGTATGCTTGACGTATCTTTGTTCAAGTCTTTTATATGAGAAGCCCGCTAAATGATACATATAACTCTTCCTCTATCAAGTTAACTAATTATATACGTTGACACGTAGTTCGAATTAGTTTAATTCGATTTTCGATCGAAATTTATTTTTAACGTCCGAACGGAAATTTTGATACGAATTGCACTGTTCGAAAATTCGCTGGTCAAAGCGACATCTGTTAACTTTTCATCTGCAGTATCAATAAATTAATCATAATATAATTCGAATTACATTTTAGAAAGTGTCCAAACCACTCCTTTATTTCACACCAGCCATTGCAGAATATTGTTTTCAACTACATACTTTCTCAGTTTGATCCAACATCGTACTTTAACTACTAGTATTCAAAATGATTTTAGATTTTAATTCAGTTACAAAGGGTTAAAGTCCACATTAGGATATGATGTTGTTGGATTCAAAACCTTTACTTTTTCGTTCATTAATCTCTCATGTCCATTTAATCTGAACATCTTGGTTTTTGGGGCATAAGCAGTTAAATTCATGTTCACCAATTAGACTAAAGTATCACATTTGATTTATAACATACTTTTAAAATGTATATCCAAATTATAAAAAAGTCATGTTCTCTATAATTTAAGTCAGTTTTTCTTACATATTTTTTCTAGAGGTGACCTCTATAGAAAGCCGATTGTCTCAGAACCAGATTTAAACATTATAGATAAATAGATAGTTGGCACATGCAATTAGATTTCTAGAAATTGTTTGATTCCCTATTTAAAATAAAGCTTAAAAAAGAATGTGTCCATAGTATACGGATGCCCCACTCGCACTATCATTTTCTATGTTCAGTGGATTGTGGAATTGGAGTAAAAAAGTTTCATTTTGATTGGACTTCCAATTTTATTAAAAGCTACATTAACCATTTAGCTTGAAAATCACACAATCATTTTCTAAGTTCAGTGGACCATGAAATTGGGATTACAAATCTAATTGGCATTTGAATTAGAAAGATCATATCATAGCGAACATCTGTACTAAGTTTCAAGTTGATCGTACATCTTCTTCATCAAAAACTAGCACCACCCAAACTTTAACTTGAAGCAGGACAGACGGACACAGAGACCAGAAACAAAATGCCTCTGTACTATCATAGTTTAGATATTCTTTTCTTTAAATATGCCTTCTGTGACTTTGGTACTATTGGTTTTTGATTCCTAAAAAAAACCTTCCTTGTTTCTTGAAACTATTATTTGTTACTGCACCTTTTACTCTCCTTCTGTAACATGTACCTTTGATCCAGAGCCTGTTATTTCTGTTTAATTTATTTGGCGCTTTTACTTTTTGACCATGAGCCTTTTGTTCATTATAAACATTTTGATCTTCCAGTGTAATTTGGAGCTTTTGCTTTTTTGTTCTTTAATTCAGAGCTTATTTGTTTTTTATTGTAAGTTTTATAACCTTTTGTTTTCCTGTTTTTGTTTGTTTGGAGCCTTACATTGCATTTTTGTTTTTTAGGCCAGACTTTTTTTATTATCTGTTTAACGAGAAAATTTGTAAAAAAATAGGGTCGAGGGGACGAAAAAAAAAAAAAAAAAAGGTGCAAAATTGGTCCAGTGGACACTAAAAATAAAACCAATCTAAGTGACCCTTTTTTTTTTTTTTTTTTTTAAGAATTTATCAAAATACAAGAACAATGGAAGAAAACAGACCTCTAGATTTTGAGCTGGGCTACTAAAATTTTGATAAAATTTAGTTCAAAATACAAACATCATTTAGGAATAATTTGGTCTGGGCTACCAGCTTGAGTTTCACAAGTTTTATCCGTGTAGGTTGCAAAAGTGAAAAGGGGTGAACGTGAATCAAAAAAGTGGTTTTTCAAATGATTTGGTCCCATCCATACTCAAAATTCAAAAAGCATTATTAATTTTAATTGATATCTTAGTTATTATTTTAATATGCATACTACGATACTACTTCAAAGGAGAAATATAAACCCAAACTCTTCCAAAACGTTGACCGGCATGTCAGGTTCAACATCTGCCTCGTTGGTTATAATGTGGTTCATGCCAACATCTTCCGGTAACTCATTGGACAACATGACCCCGATTGTCTCATCTCTATTACACTTAACAAATTTGAGTGAACACGAACTTCTCTCTAGTGATCGCACTTAAAGTTTAATGTAAAAAAACGGTCCCTTCCCGGAAGTCGCCGTTTTGTTTGACCATGCGACAAGAGATAAATTAATAATTGCAGACCCGAAATCGTTTTTTTTGTTGTTTTTTTGAGGATTTCGTAACAGTCGGCGGAAAAAATAAAAATAAAAGTAGGAAGCACTACTTTTATTTTTATTCTGAAATCGGACAATGTGGAGTCGGCGGATCTCGTTAAACAGATAATAAAAAAAATCGTGGCCTTATCAATCCTGAGTAGAATTTTTCATCTGTTTTATTCTCACGCTTTTGTTTAATTTGATTGAGTTTTGCTTTTTTGATGTTTGATTTGGAGTTTATTACTTTTTTGTTGATTATAATACTTGCTCTTATTCCTTATTGTTGATTGCATAGTAAAGAAGCATCAAAATATCAATTTTAAAGTTTTTGGTTTAACCAGGCCGGTAATCAAACTCAGAACTTGCAGCACTTGAATTGAGTACAATAACATAAGCTAACTGAGGCAGTTGACTGTACATAATGTCATTTACAAACACACCATGGAAATAAGGTCAAAATAAGAAGAAATCTGACTAACACTGTGGTAAAGTCTGATTTCACACTACAAATGTATAAGCAATATAAAAGGTTAACTTCAATTGATGAAAACCATTTAATAAATTTGAGAATGGAAATAGGGAATGTGTCATAGAGGCAACAACCCGACCATAAAACATACAACAGCAAAAGGTCACCAATCATAAATTCCCACACCTGAAAGCGTCCTTCAGCTGGCCCCTAGACAAATATATATACCAGTTCAGTGATAATGAACATATCATTTGTTTTGAACAATATAAGAAACCTATGTCATTTTCCACCATCATGGCCAAAAGCAAAGAAAACTAAAATAAGTTTCATATTTATAATTACAATATGACTCTGTATGTACATAAAACAAACATGACTTTTAAATTTAACAAATATATATATAATGTTTGTAAATAAACACAATAAGCAATGGTCTTTGCAAAAAAATGGCTTTTTTCAAGAATAGAAATAATAGCACTTACACTAACCAATTACTCTGAAATTTCTACCAGAACAAATTTGATGAATGGCAAATACAGTCAACACATCAAAAGATCGTATTAGTCTTCAATACCTACAAACCGTCAGCTTTTTAAATTTTCTAATCCTTTGCAAAATAGTTATGTAACCATCAATGTATAAAAAGATTAGTCAAACAAATACATTTTGATCTCATCTAGGAAATGCCATTGCAAGTCAACCATTTGCTTGGTAAATTTATAAATGGACTAAGAAATGATTTATCAATTTACAACATAACCATGCATACTCTAAATACATACAAACATAAATAACAAGAGAACAAGGTCATATAAATAATATTCTCTGCTTCAAGCCCAAAGGTGTTGATCTATTATATAGATACAAAACTTCACAAATTCTTTTTTGTTTTCTTATTTGAGTCAAAAATATCTTGAACAAGGTCATTGATATAATAGTTTTACTTATCAATATTGAGTTTTCAGTGTCATGGTTTGTGGAATGTTTTTATCCTTTTCAAGTTTATTTTGTATATCAACTGAGAATTTGAATAACGCTTGGAATACCAAATATATATACGCTACAGGACTTTGAAAACAATTACAAGTTACTTCTTGATTAATTTGCAAACTTCATTTTCTCCATTCTTTATCTGTTTAAGTGTTTGTATATTTGTAAGTGTTTTTAAAGCAAATAAAACAAAAATATCTTCGCAGTAAAAATCATTTCAATTGATGAAATTTGTATGTGATTACATGTGTACTTAAAACTCTTAAAAAGCAATAATCATTAGTATAAAAAGTATGAAAGCTTTTGTTTATGTCTGTTATTCAGCATGTTCAGTCCACAACAAACATTTACATTGTATAAGTAGTGTCCCATTATCATGATATGACAATTAATAACCACTGTCTGTCATATATGCATACATTATTAAAAACAAAAACATATTGTCTCCTTCATGTCCTTGAACAAAATGAAAACAGAAAAGTTAAGAATTCTTACCAAAAAATAAAGAGAAGTATACATAATTCCCAGTATAAAAGTATTGTTTGAAACACAATCCCTATAAATACATGTACAAACAATACAAAATAACAATATTTAATGTTTTATTAATTGATAAATAGTAACTTAGTTATTGAATTTTTGGTCAAGAAAAATTACTTTTAAAAACTAGTTGACTGTGAGCATCAGATTCAAAGCTTAATTTAAAGCAAAACTACATTTAACAGCAAAAACAATCACTTTTTTTTTTTTTTATAAAAATATGAAATACTTTTGCACACTTCAGCATTCACCCATTTCATATTTCGTTTTTAATTGTATGCTATTGTCAGTAACAATATCATATCTTGGCAAATGCTTGGGGACAATTTTTATCTTCAATAAATATTGCACTATTCTGTCAGTTGTTAGTCAATGTCAGAGGAATAACATCAGTACAATGATGGCAGATTTTCTAACTTGTTCTGTTACCATGGTAACATTAACAAAGCATTGGTAGAGTCTCAAATTGACCAGTTACCATGGTAACAGGAACACAATGATGGTAGACAAATTAAATTGTTCAGTTATAGTTTCAATTACATTTCATTTAATCAGTTCTCAATTAAATATGATAGTATTACATGTATGTGTTGCATTCAAAAGTATATTTTTTGTAGTATATATATATTCTGTATATAATGGTACTTATATCAAATAATAAATTAAAACTCAAGCCAGAATATGACTCAGTAAAAGATACCAAAAGTAATGGCAATCAAGAAACCAGTTTCTCTGATTAGAAAAATTAAAGAAGCTAGAACTGTTGACTAATCATACTTTTCTATAGGCCTGACACAACTTGTTTTGCCTTATATTAGTCACTCAACATTGTCATACTATTTCTCTGAAAATGAAAAACTAAAATTGATCAAAATGTACATGTATATATATATATACCCCAAAAATTTATTTTACTTCTCAAAAAACATTGAACATATGTTTGTAATTTTTGTTTTACACCAGAAATACTGTATACAGGGACCTTAAAGAAATGTGATGCTCGTGAACAACTTGGCAAGCATACAGTGGAAGCAGTCAGACAATACACTTTGTGTGCCGTTACTGTCAATCACTTAAATCTACCAATATTGTGGCATCCCTGATTTCTATGACTCTTGATGAATTCAACATCTATGACAATTCTCCTTCTGCTAATTTACTCTGTATGATTGAGGGTTTTCTGGGAGGTAAGGATTCTGGTGTAGGGATAGCATCGCCAATGGACTCCTGTAATATCATCTTTTCTGTGGGTGCCAAAGGGGTCTTTGGGTTGTTCATCTTAGCTTTGGCCATATTGTAATCGCCGGAATCGAAATATTTTTGCTGAAAAAGAATTCAAATACATCTTATTAAATAGATATAAACATATCTATCATTTTCTATAGCAAATTAGAGTTAAAATTTTCCATGATTAAAGACAGACACAGTGAAAACCTAGAGCATGTAGAGTGCCCTAAAACTTCGTCGGTAGGGAACTTAAAAAAGATAACTTCTTTTTTCAACTTAAGTTTAATTTGCCCATCTCTTTCAGTCTTTGTAAGCAGGGTTTCCGCTGGCGGTCGCCATTTTCGCAATTTGCGAAAAAATAATAATTATGGCGATAAAAATTCTTTATTTGCGAAAGAATTTGGCGAAAGAAATATAAAAAACTGTTTATTTTCCTTCATCTTGTTTATTTACTTTTATTCAAGTTTCTCGGACTTTATCCGATTAGACAATACTCGGAATTCATCTTGACCTCATTAAGATTTGAACAGAAAATCAATAATCAGCTGATTGCATTTTAAGCTATCGACAACAAACTTTAAGGACTAATTAATAAAGGTGTTGATTGAATTGTTTGACAAAATAATATAGTTAAATGGCTTCGGCTAAAAGTAACATAAAGAATTTATTTACCACTTTGCGACGCACGTGTTTGAAGAAAACTTTTGACGTCTCCTCAGTCTCCTTTTAAAGATAGTTTAGAAAAGAAAGCTGTTGTTGTGACGAAAAATGTTCAAAAGCAAGAAAAATCTCCGATTTAAAACTTTAATTATTCTTTCACTTTGATATACCCTGTGGGTAATTGATTAGGGAGAAACATGTGTTTCAAGAATAGGTTTACGTCTCAACTTTTTCATTTACGATGGTCAAGAAAAGAAAACTTTCGTTAAGAAAAAATCTATCAAAAAGGTTGTGAACAACCCCTCTAATGAAATTAATCCTTCAATGTAATGACAACAAATGAAATGAGGGATCAATTTAATGTGATAAAAGCTTTTGTTTTGTTGTAAAAACCACTTCTTAGTACAAAAGGGCACATCAATATTTATCTTTAAAAGAAACTTTCCCAACGAACTATACTGGTATTATATGATGAAAACATGTCCTCGAATTTAGTTATATTCCAGGACATATATATTCTTTATTATTCAAAAGTATAGTGGCCCCGTCATTTAGAATAGTTGTTTAAAATACAATGAATATTTCCTTTTAAGTTAAAAAAATTCTGTTGCTTTTAAAGTAAATGTTTAGTGTTTATTCATTATGTTCATTAAAATGTTAACTCTAAAATAAGTTTTAGCGAATAATCATAGACACAATGGGGCAAAATCATCCTATTCAAGGGAAAAAGGGGGGGGGGGGGGTTAGAAAAAAATGGAAATTTTAAATAAAAAATATATTAATGTTATTTGGCGAAAAAAAAATAGAGTGGCGAAAAATACATTGTTTTGGCGAAAGAGGTGGCGAAAAAAATAATTGACCCACGGGAAACCCTGTTTGTAAGGAATGCCTGAACATTACTTATTTTGTACAGCACTACGCATTTAGGTAGTTGTTTTTCAATGCTACAGTTTTTTGGTATTATTTTGACAATAGTCCATCTGCTTTTGAATAGTTCTACTTACCCCTCTCTGTAATCTTTTGGCCAATAGTCCTGATGGTCCACCTGGTTTCACATTGGGATATTTAGCTTTTAATTTGGCTTCTTCCATCATCATTTTCTCCTATCAAAATTAAATAATTTATGTTAGTTATTAATCATGTTTCTCGTTTTGGTATGTAATTTTAAGCTGATTTCGAAAGATTATATGTGATGGTCAAGAAAATGGAAGTCCTCACTTAATGCAAGTAAATGTAAATAGCTTAAGTCAACTTAAGTTAGTTTTCTTGTTAAATGTTTGAATTGTTTTGCATTTGTCATTTCAACTTCAAGGCCTTTTATAGCTGACAGTTCATTAAACAGTATATATGGGTTATGCTCATATTTGCATGCTGACTGAGCATTGACCTATAGTTGTTTATTTCTGTATGTGTCACTTGGTCTCTTATGTGAAGAGTTGTCTCATTTGCAATCATACATTGTCATATGCATACCACATCTTTTTTTTTATATGTACTACATTGTATCTGTGTGATTAAAGATTGTGATAATCGTATTTTTTAATTTTTTTTTAGAAATATGGCATAATGCCACAACAGCCTTAGACCCAATTTGACTACTAAGAGATTATCTAGTTTTACATAAAATGGATAATATTAAATTAGGAAAACTGTTTGAATTGTCAAAATAAATAGTTTTAACATTTTTTGTCTTAGCATGAATTTACAGCAGGTATTCATAATCACATACATTTATCTTGTGGCACAATAATCAAGCAAGTGCAATATATGTATAACATGAATAAACTTAAGTGTAAAAATCAAGTTTTATTAACAGGATAAAACTAGTAATAATTATGATAAAAGTGCAAGAACAAATAAATACATACATATTACATTGATAATATTCAAATTTGGAAGCCCAACTTTTTCCTACAATCCTGATACGTACTACATGTAGTACAAACAACAACTTTAGAAAGTGATAAAGACTTAATCTGTCTGAACACAAAAACAACAATCATACATGTAACAGGCTCCCAAAATAATCATTAGACATGTACATGAAATGACCAATTTGCAATCTTTCTTGTCAGATTGAAATTTTACCTACTTTGTGAACCTGAAAAATAATTATAATATAAAAACTTTTAGAATTCTAATAAAATATAACAGAATATTCCCCAATTAAACTCTGCCCATCTGTCCTTTAATCCTCACATCAAACAAGAAAATTATGTATCTTGCCAATTCAGGTTCTAACAGTCCTTTGAAACTGAAGCTAATCCATGAAAATCTGTTCAACTCATCATTTTCAAAACTGGTAAAAGTACATCAAGATTGTAAAATTGTTTATCAACAAGGCAAACATATTGTCATTTTATTGTAATTACATCATGTAAATGTACATGTACTAGATGTCATCAGCTTTCTCTATTTTGTCGAGTTTAAACTCTCATGTGAGAACACTGGACTGCCCCTAGTCCAAATAATTATGACGTCTTGAAAGGCTATTATATTTTTTTTCTTTGACGCCTTACTTCGACTTTAGGCGTCAAAGAAAAAAATTATAATAGCCTTTCAAGACGTCATAATTATTTGGACTAGACTGCCCCCTGTTACTGTGGAGTTACAAAGATGATGTTGTATATTTCTTGCTGTGATGTAAAACCTTTTCCAAATTCCACAATATTGACTTGAGAAATAAGTGTTGATACACTACAAAATGATGATCAGAATGACCTCAACCTAACATATTACTCACTTACTCTTTAAACATCATAACTCGTGTGGAAAGAAATAACTCTAACATGGAAATTATTAAATGCCTAAGAAATGAAAAATATAACCAAAAAAAATGATGAAAAAAGATCACTTTTTGCACCGAATCTACTCATAGAACGAAACAAACGGTGAATGTTTTACCTTTATCGTCATTGTTGTGGGTTCTGGTGCAACAAATTCTGGCTCTTTTCGATCTATAGTTCCTTCCGATGACATGTTTATCTTGTTTTGAACGGGTCTCACTAATTTTACAATTGTAGATGGAGGCGCTCACACGGTATTATAATTTCCACCAATCAACAGCAAAGATTTAATTTTCCTCTTTTAGTATGTGGTTTAGCCCAAAACCTAAAAGATACCACGAGTAGAGAGGAACTAATAAATAAAATTTTCAACACTTCAAAACTGACTTTTAAAGTTAGTACACTCATAAATGCAGCATAATTACAATATTCAATTAACGCTACAAGACAAAGAATACAATACTTTATGGATGTACTTGAAAGATGTACACCTCTGAGGAGCAAACAATTTCTGGAGGTAAACTTTTGTTCTTTACCTGAATTTGAGGTTTATAATATAAGACTGTAAAAAAGTAATTGGTGAAGAAAGATCATATGGTGGTGCACTTCTTTTTTTGCTAAGGCCCTTTGAAAATACTCATTTTGATGATATTTTCCATTTTTCCCAAATTCAAACCTTTTTTGGGGTTATATTTTGTGAAAAAAAACACACAATTCCACAATTAAACTTTTTTTTCATACTTTTATTTTAAGAAGGATAAAGTGAACCAATCTAAATAAATTTAACATAAACAAAACTATATGTAGGTGTTAATATAAGAAAATTTTATCATATTTTGATGCTTTTTGTCGAGCCTTCGACTTTTGTCGAAAAAGCGAGACTAAGCGATCCTACTTTCCGTCGTCGTCGGTGTCGTCGTCGGCGGCGTCCACAAATATTCACTCTGTGGTTAAAGTTTTTGAAATTTTAATAACTTTCTTAAACTATACTGGATTTCTACCAAACTTGGACAGAAGCTTGTTTGTGATCAATAAATAGTATCCAGAAGTAAATTTTGTAAAAATAAAATTCCATTTTTTCCGTATTTTAATTATAAATGGACTTAGTTTTTCTGCAGGGAAACATTACATTCACTCTGTGGTTAAAGTTTTTTAGAATTTTAATAACTTTCTCAAACTATCCTTTGTTTGTACCAAACTTGGACAGAAGCATGCTTATGATCATAAGACAGTATCCAGAACTAAATTTTGCAAAAAAATAAATCTATTTTTTCCATATTTTACTTTTAAATGGACTTAGTTATTCTGCGGGGAAACATTACATTCACTCTGTGGTTAAAGTTTTTAAAATTTTAATAACTTTCTTAAACTATCCTGGGTTTGTACCAAACTTGGACAGAAGCTTATTTATGATCATAAGATAGTATTCAGAAGTAAATTTTGTAAAAAGATAACTCCATTTTTTCTGTATTTTACTTTTAAATGGACTTAGATTTGCTTCCAGTTAACATTACATACAGTCTGCAGTTAAAGTTTTCAAAACATTTATTAGATTCATTAACTATCCTAGAGTTTTACCAAACTTGGACAGAAGCTTCTTACAATCAAAAGATAGTATCAAGAGGAATATTTTTATTGATTTTTTTCCTCAATTTTGTTGAGTTTGCGATTTTTTTTTTTACAGCAATAGTAGGCGAGACACTGGGTTCCGCGGAACCCTTACAAATTTTTTTGTGTCATTTACCGTTCTATCAATTTTGTAAATGCGTGAATTTTTCTCAGTTTTAAGAACAAAATGCATATCAGTTATAAACGATTGAAAAAATACATATCTAAGAAATGTGAAACAACAATGACATAGGATGTACATGATTCTTATAAAATCATTTTGTGTACCCCTCACCCATTTTCACAAAATTTTGCTAAAAAGACTAACTTGATTGGTCTTAAAATATGAAAACTGGATTACTGAAACACTTTTCATTGTAAATACACAATTTTTTCACAAAGTTATGTTTGATTTTTTATAATATTATTAAAATTCATTGATATTTTCCACTCAGTGTATCACATGTTCAAGATTTCAACGAGACTGCACGGAACGTCAGAAGATGATACATCCTTAAGTGAAATGTTAGAAATGCATTAAGAATTTAAAATTGATACTTTAGATACGGAAGAACATTAGCTATATATGGATCCAAATAAGCTAAAAATATTGATATGTCATGGAGCTGACCTTTTCGAGATATTTGATTTGTAAAATATGGTAGGCAAAGAATGACTAGGACTTACCCCTTATATTTGCATTATATTTTGGATCTCAAACCAGAAAGAAAATCAAGAATCTTTTTAAAAATTTTGGTAAATGACCGTTCTGAGGAGCCTGCTTTTTTGTTACTTTCACATATGTGTGGTGTTTATTGAAACAGATGAAGTCCGAAATTACAAAAGAAAATCAATGATTACTGATTCCATGGATTCATTTCAACCTTTCATTACATAATGGCGAATTGTTATATACTGAATTACAGAATACAGAATTCACTTCACTGTACAACGTTTTTAATCCGTATGACCATCCGAAGCAGTCATATAACTGTTCTCATTTAGTGAATAACATTTCTCCTTACAAGTGTTATGACTCAACCATGAGCCTTTCAAAACAACTCGATGGAAAACGCTGGTTCAAGAAATATTATCAACTTGGAAATATACACCATATGTGCAGTTGCTGCCGGAATGTTGCTACACAACTATATATATATATTGAATGTTCTGACATAAACATCTTCAAATGCGTTTGTTCCTTATTTTTACTTTGTGTACCTGAAAGTCAATGATATTGCAAAACAAAGTGACTTAGTCAGTAAAATATAGCTCTTAACCAACCCTCATTGACACAATCTTGGTGTATTAACTGTAGATCAGTAAAGGTAGAAATAGTACAAAAATGTGAGTTTTAAAGTAATCACAAGTGACATTTCTTTCGAGGATGAAATTGTATAGTGAAACATTTAAAACGCCCATATCAAACTATTAAATCAATCTTACAGAATTCTATATTGCAGCCCTGAATACTACAAGTTTAAATAGAGTTATCGCTCTTCTTCTATATATACCTCATTTGCTAAAATTTTGGTTTTTTTTGTAGCACAATACAAAGATTTTATAACTCCAACTCCAAAGTTTTAAAATGCTGTAACTTTCTTAATAACGCTTGAAAATTTACAAAAGTGGTAGTTTTAGATAGCTAACAGATTACTCTTTCAAATTAATGCAATGTTAGTATTATGCAACAATTATGTAACCAATTATAATGTTAACTGTTTCTAAAATATTTTTCACCAAATTTTCACTTTTCAATGAATTTAGCTTCTGCAAAGGTATCCCTAGAGAGTTGAATTTATCATATGTTGTTCCTATGGCCATTATCTACAAAAGAGTGTCTCAGATTTTAGATAGAATATAAAGAACAAATTTTACACCTTATAAAACATTATCTTCTTTTAATGTGGTTAGGATGTTTACACTAATTAGAGCTTTATGAGAGAATGAAATACCATAGAGACAATCGGAGACACCCTTTTGAAGCCCATGAAGTGTAGTTTAAGATTTCGTTAAAATTTTCTGTATAGTTAAAGAGATGATAGAGCTCAATTCATTCAAGTGAATTTACCCAGATTTTGCCACTAATTACATAATAATGGATTACATATTAATTGCATAATAAAAATATTGCATTCATTTAAAAGATTAATCTTTTATCTATCTATATATACCTCTTTTATTATTTTCTATGCATTCATAAGAAAGTTACAGCATTTCAAAGGTTAGTGATTGGAAGTAAAAAAAATCTTTGTATTGTGCTCAGCTCTAAGAACAGAAACAAGACATACATTGTTAAGAACATACGTTTTTCACGCAAAAAAAATAATTTCTATTCCGTTATATCTATTTCTATTTTTAGTAACTGTGGTTTGTAGACGTTACTGCGAACAAACATGCAAGCCTATATTTTGACGTCTTGTCTCTTATTAAGCCATGTAGATAGATTATTAATGTTTTAGATTCGGACGAATTTATGAGAGAGAATCTAAGGAACCAATAACTTGAATAAGTACTGAGCAGGGTATCAGTCAAGCGCAAAAAGTAGTATAGATTCGCGCCAAAAGTGTAATTTCACCTCTACAAACCAAGATAAATACGAAAGTAAAGCACGAAAAGGTGGAAACATACTAAAATCGATTAAGTTACGATTAAAGAATATTCCAATGGAATACAAATAATAAGAAATAGGTAACAAATAAGGAACAAGGAATAAGTAACAAATAGGTAAAATAACGAATAAGGAATATATATAAATAGTCATCAAAGGTACCAGGATTATAATTTAGTACGCCAGACGCGCGTTTCGTCTATATAAGGCTCATCAGTGACGCTCATATCAAAATATTTATAAAGCCAAACAAGTAAAAAGTTGAAGAGCATTGAGTATACAAAATTCCAAAAGATATAAGTTGCGAATAGTCCTATAATTTAAATATAATTGAAATGTCTGAAAATCGGTTTCATTTAATTTGAGGTATATTTCTCTGGAAACCTTACCTCACTTTTATTTTAACAGGGCCGTAACTAACTACATTGAGGCAAATGCCTCAAAATCTGGAATAAGCAACTAACTTGAGGACCCTCACCAATATATATATAATATATATTTAAGTACGTCTGTATATACATATAACTCATCTCCAATCAAGTTCAGCCCAACAATGTTAGTACTTCGATTCTGGAAATTTGCTTTCGCGATGTGTCCTCGATCATTTATTCCAATATCAGTGCAATAACTTTATATTGCACGGCTGGGTGTTTTAGTTTGATCTGTAGTATAGAGAATCATAGAAAGTATAGAGTAGTATACTACTCGAATGTTATATTTTGTACATTATTGTACGTAGTATAAAAGTTTACTCCGCTGACCGTTTGAAATCGGAAGAAAACCAAATAGGCCTGCTTCAGTGGTTGTCGTTTGTTGTTGTGTTATAATACATAATTATTTGTTTTTCATACATTTGTTTTTGTACATTAATTAGGCAGGTATTTTCTCGTATGAATTTTTCATTTCGAGATCTTTTATAGCTGACTTTGCGGTATGGGCTTTGCCTATAGTTAAAGGTCGTACGATGACCTATAGTTGTTAATGTCTGTATTATTTAGTCTCTTGTGAAGAGTTGTTTCATTGGAAATCATACCACATTTTCTTTTTTATATTGTTATGCCCGAACATCCTTCAGCTAATCAGAAAAACGAAATATTAATACGTTTTAGTCAATTTTAAACGAAACAATTTTATTTGAATTTTTTACTTTACATATTCGACTTTTGCCGGGGTTCGTGTCGCTCAAGCCTTCGTTTTCTTTGTAGGGTATTGTAGACGTTTGTTTGTCTTTCGATTGTCTTTCGTATGTTTGCCTTTACACTTTACTGTATGTTCGTTTTCTCTTCATGTGTTTCGCTATTCCATTGGTATCTTCCACCTTGCTTTTATATTGTTCTTTGAAGATGAAATGCCATGACTGGTGTCTAGCAGTCATGATTGATTTAATAAATAAAGCATAAAGCCTAAATGTTTTCAGTGTTCCTATTAAATTGTTAACTCCTTATATATTGACAGTAAAATTTCTTTATGAACTTGAAAGGCCATTTTCAATTATTGGATGTCTCAAACTTAGACGTCGGATAAAATTAAGTTACCTGGCTACTTTTCATTCTTATGATATGGGAACAAAAATCAAATAAAATTTAGAAAGGAAATGGGGAATGTGTCAAAGCGATAACAACCCGCCCATAGAGCAGACAACAGCCGAAGGCCACCAATGGGTCGTCAATGTAGCGAGAAAATCCCGCACCCGTAGGCGTTCTTCAGCTGGTCCTTTAAAAATATGTATACTAGTACAGTGATAAAGGACGTTATACTAAACTCCGAATTATACATAAGAAACTAAAATTAAAAATCATATAAAACTAAGAAAGGCCAGAGGCTCCTGACTTGGGACAGGTGCAAAATTGCGGCGGGGTTAAACATGTTTATGAGATCTCAACCCTCCCTCTATACAATACGCACAAAGACATTTTAATATAGTTGTAGGACGTGGGAAAGAAACGTTCTTCGAATACAAGCTGAATAAAACAGTCAGTTTTTTGTTTTTCGATAATTCAGTGTATGATCGATTACTGGTGGCTACAGTAGAAATCGTTCATTAATATTTTGATATCTGAGCTTGGCTGAGTTTCTATGGTTTCGCCCATGTGTCTCAATGGGAACAATTTATACATATTCTTGCAAAAGACACACCCTGACCCATATAATTGCTTGTATTTAAAGAGATTTGCCATATTCACAGAAGCTACCGTACCAAAAGTTTTTAGCTGTAAAGTTAAAGTATATAGTCTTTGAAATTGTTCTGAGAATCATCATTGCTTTTTTTAAAAGTTATTGGAGAATAATGATAAAATAAATATAGTAACAGTTCACTCTAATATATAACACTCATAGATTTATTAATGATGAGGGAAAATATTGATGAAATTTATATAGTTATATGAAAGCTCATCATAAAAAAATATTGAAAAGAAAATTGTTATATCCTGTGGGATGTAATTTCAATAAGACAAATAGCAGCATTAATGTTCCTAATGTAAAACTCTAATATGGTTCTTTATTGTACTATTTATAATCTTGTTTATGGTTTTGGTCGCCAGCAGAAGATACTTTTATTAGCTGATATTAATCTCGGTCTAAGTAACGTATTCAAACAGTTTCTGTGAATATATAATTATAGTAACTTCAGAGCATTCATTATTTTCAATTATATAATCATTATTGATAGATAATATCACAACTTATTGACCAAGAAGAAATTTTATCATCCTCTGAAGTCAGACAGACGTCTTGGATATGGAGAGAACTGTTAAAATATAATAGCAATCATACGAGTTAAATAACCTCTGACTGTTATGTATCAGTTATATAAGACTATAACAACACAGCATAGGGACTCGTTTAAATGTCTAGTGTTCTAGTCTGTTGTCGATACATAGAAACGATCAGAAACCTGGCACAATAAGCCCCCGGTTTATCGACGTCGCAAAAGAAGCCCAACTTGTGTAGTTAATAAATGATGTTAAGTTATATCTTCTAGCTTAGGAAAATCTACTTGAGTCAAAGTACGCCACTAGCGCAGTTATTCTACTATTATAGGTTAGGAAGTTGTGTGTGAATACTCCACTAGCACACTTAATAGAGGGTAATTGTATGAGCACGGTTGATACGGTGCTTTTTGTACGGGGCGCCGAATGGGACTCTTGTGGTTTTGTACTCAAAATTCAATTTTGTACGGACAAAAGTGACTTTTGTCCAACAAAAATGAGTTCAGTTTAACAAAATTTGTATCATACTACAAATTTGAAATTTTGTCATACAAAATTATCTATCAGCGGACAAAAGTCACTTTTGTCATGACAAAATTCATTTTTGTTACACAGACTTGACTTTTGTTACCTAATTTGAAAATTGAGCGACAAAAGTCAATTTTGTATTTAAATTAGTTTAGTTTGGTTTCTGTGAACAGTAATTTGCATACAAAATCGACTTTTGTTACACAAAATTGACTTTTGTTACACAAAAATTACTTTTGTTACACAAAAATTACTTTTGTTACACAAAATTGACTTTTGTTACACAAAATTGACTTTTGTGACACAAATTTGACTTTTGTGAGACAAAATTGACAAAATTGACTTTTGTCTCAACAAAATTGACAAAATTGAATTTTGTCTCAACAAAATTAACAAAATTGAATTTTGTCTCAACAAAATTGACAAAATTGAATTTTGTCTCAACAAAATTGACAAAATTGAATTTTGTCTCAACAAAATTAACAAAATTGAATTTTGTCTCAACAAAATTAACAAAATTGAATTTTGTCTCAACAAAATTGATTTTTGTCTCACGAAAGTCAATTTTGTCTCACGAAAGTCAATTTTGTCTCATAAAAGTCAATTTTGTTGTTACAAAATTGTATTTTGTCATCACAAAAATGAATTTTGTCGTCACAAAATTGACTTTTGTCTCAACAAAATTGACAAAATTGACTTTTGTCTCAACAAAATTGACAAAATTGACTTTTGTCTCAACAAAATTAACAAAATTGACTTTTGTCTGAACAAAATTTACAAAATTGACTTTTGTCTCAACAAAATTAACAAAATTGACTTTTGTCTCAACAAAAATGACAAAATTGAATTTTGTCTCAACAAAAATGACAAAATTGAATTTTGTCTCAACAAAAATGACAAAATTGAATTTTGTCTCACAAAGCTCAATTTAGTCTCACAAAAGTTAATTTTGTTTCACAAAAGTCAATTTTGTCTCACAAAATTGAATCTTACCGTACACAATTGACTTTTGTGATTTAATTTCCATATCAGGTAACAAAAGTCAATTTTGTATGAACATATTTGCATACCTTTAAGACAAAATTGACTTTTGTCATGACAAATATGAATTTTGTCTACAAAAATGAATTTTGTCATGACAAAAATGAATTTTGTCTACACAAATGAATTTTGTCATCACAAAATTGAAGTTCTCACAAAACAAGTCTGTAGCACATAGTTTTGTAAGACAAAAATGATTTTGTTATGACAGAATTGAATTTTGTACAAAACCACAAGAGTCCCATTCGGCGCCCCGTATTTTGTCCGCAATTTGCTTTTTGTCCGCTTTTGCTTTTTGTCCGATTATTTTGCTTTTTGTCCGTTTTGCTTTTTGTCCGATACTTTTGCTTTTTGTCCGATACTTTTGCTTTTTGTCCGTTTTGCTTTTTGTCCGATAATTTTGCTTTTTGTCCGACACTTTTGCTTTTGTCCGTTGCTTTTTGTCCGTTTTGCTTTTTAGCTCACCTGGACCATAGGACTAAGTGAGCTTTTCTCATTTTCTCATTATTCGTCGTCGTCATTAATTTTTACTAAAATCTTCTCTTCTGAAACTATTGGCAAAATTAAAGCAAACATGGCCAAAATCATCCTTAGGGTATTTAGTTTCAAAAAAGTATCCGATGACCCCGCCCAATAATTAAGATGGTCGCAATGTCTAAAAATAGAACATCGCATTAAATGTAGATTTTGGCTTATATATCTGATATCTGAAACAAAACCATAGAGACAATCTAACAAGGGATAAGAACATTTCGCCTCATAAAATTATGTGGACCAGTCAGAACTTTTCATGTGGGACAATATGAGCTCTTAATTTAAAAAAAAGTGGGACAATCGGGAATAAGCCCTACATACTTGAGCAATTCTAAAATAAACACTGTTGATGTATCTCTTTTAAATTTTCGATTAAAAAGTGTTTACGAATGCACTATATTGTATCTGTATCTAAAATATTAAACGCATTTATTTCGTGATAGAAATTAAGTAAATGCTGAAGTAACCATTTTATTACATTTCCCTCTCTTTTCGAGTTTGTCAAACAAAAATAAACTACTTTGTTGAAAATGCTGTTGTGTTAACCAAAGTTTCCTTAATCTTAATACTTGAATAACCTCGAACTTCCTCGTCATTTGGATATAGTTGCTAAATAATTCCGAAATGTATGGATTAATACAGTTTATCTAAATAAATAGCTATACATGTATTACGTAAACTTTGTGATAGTGTTCCAAAAATGAAGTTTGTTTGTTTGTTATATTTGTAATATTTGTAATTTTTAAGAAAAATAAAGTTGTTGGAAATATGACGAAAATATTACCAGACTTAAAAATGTTTTTTTTTAACTGAAATGTTGCAAAATATTTTGGAGCGACTGTCAATCAGCCATTCGCGTATAAGTGCAAATGGTGACTATATATTATTAGCGGGAAGAAGAAACTGTGCGTTTAAGCAATACCATGTCGTAAATGTGTGCACTTCCACATGTAGCAAACGCCGACACCATTTAACATAATGATAAAACTATTCAAACGAGAAAACCATTGATTTACAAAACACTATACGACAAACAAATACAGAAACAAACAACAACTATTGAATTACAGATTGAAACTCCGTTCCTGACTTATTCGTATGATTATCTTATATAATATTTAGCGCGGTTAAACATCAATTTAGAATTTCAATAACGAAACCATCACTCAAGGATTATTTGATTTGATAAATTTCTAAACTATTCTAAAGTTTCGAGCATATAAAAAAGAAGATGTGGTATGATTGCCAATGAGACAACTATCCACAAAAGACCAAAATGACACAAACATTAACAACTATAGGTCACCGTACGACCTTCAACAATGAGCAAAGCCCATACCGCATAGTCAGCTATAAAAGGCCCCGATAAGACAATGTAACACAATTCAAACGAGAAAACTAACGGCCTTATTTAAGTAAAAAAATGAACGAAAAACAAATATGTAACACATAAACAAACGACAACCACTGAATTACAGGCTCCTGACTTGGGACAGGCACAGATTTAAATAATTTGCCGTAGTTAAACATATTAGCGGGATCCCATCCCTCCCCCTAACCTGGGACAGTGGTATAACAGTACATAAGAACGAACTATAAAAATCAGTTGAAAAAGGCTTAACTCATCAGATAGACACAAATACAAGTGGACGTGGCCGGGTACTTATACATCCCGACACAAAAAGACACAATGATTAGATCTGAGAGTACTCGCAGTTATCTGACAGCTATTTCAAAGCCACTAACAACTAATAAAAAGTCATGCCTCTGAGACTTAACGTTCGTTTAAGTCTTTGAATATCCCATGTATTCTACAAATTGGTGTACGTACACCATTGCTCACACGT
The DNA here is from genome assembly GCF_036588685.1 of Mytilus trossulus. NCBI lineage: Eukaryota > Metazoa > Mollusca > Bivalvia > Mytilida > Mytilidae > Mytilus > Mytilus trossulus. Next base: position 60,491,434 of record NC_086376.1, read on the forward strand.
TTGAGGATGAAAGACTAACTTACGACGAGAATGAATAAGAATTAGTCTATATAACAAGATCTAAAATATTTCTAGTGTAAAAGACTTTAACCTCGCCACATTATTTATGTATGTGCCTGAAATTTCTTTGTTTAGCCAGCGGGCAACAGTTTATTTCAACTTCGTTATATACCGGGGTAATTCATCCCCCTTTTAACTCATTGTTGACAAACTCGTTCGGGTCTATAGCATAAGTGCTATGAGCCATTTTTAAGAGAATGACTACTCCAACATCTAGTATAAGGGCGCACCTAAAAATGTCTTAGTTTGGGCAGCCGTCACTATTTTTGGTGGACTGTGAGATATACTAGAGTATTCCCCTTACCCTCTTCTGACCAACTCGTACGGGTCGAGGGCGTAAGTGCCATGGCCCATGGACCATTTAAGAGGCACTGCCTACCTATACCTCTGGTATAATGGCCAACTTGGAGAATCTCTTAGTTTGAAGAGCTGGCAATAATGAGGTGTATTTTTACTTCGTGATATACCGGCGAAACTCATGCCCCTTTTAATTCGTTGCTGATAAACTCGTGTAGATCCAGGACATAAGTGCTATAAGCCATTTATAAGGGTTTGACTACCTCTACTTCTGGTATAATGGCCTACTTGGAGTATGTCTTAGTTTAGCCAGCTTTCAATAGTTGTTTTTTTAGACTTAGGGATATACAAGAGTATTCCCCTTGCCCTCTGTTGACCAACACCTACGGGTCTAGGATATTAGTGCTTCGAGCCATTTTAGAGGTAACGCGATATATTGTAAAAGACATGAAATTTCATGTACAAATCATTTATAATGTGAATATTGTCTGTATTTAACTCCTAAAAGGACATGGTATTTTGAAGTTCAAAATGAAACCTGCCAAAAACATACACATTTTATATCGGACATAAAGCAAAATTATCGGATAAAAAGCAAAACGGACAAAAAGCAACGGACAAAAAGCAAAAGTTTCGGACAAAAAGCAAAATAATCGGACAAAAGGCAAAACGGACAAAAAGCAACGGACAAAAAGCAAAAGTTTCGGACAAAAAGCAAAATAATCGGACAAAAGGCAAAACGGACAAAAAGCAACGGACAAAAAGCAAAAGATTCGGACAAAAAGCAAAATTATTGGACAAAAAGCAAAAGCGGACAAAAAGCGAATTGCGGACAAAAAGCACCGTATCACACGGTCAGTAGAAGTTCGAACATTTTCTTAACCTGCGAAATCAGTACACCATATAATGACGATATTCAAATCAAAATGAACAAAACATAACCTATGATCTATTAAACCTCCGGGTGAGGTTCAGTAATTGTATATTCATTACAGTTATTATAGCGCTCGGGATTACCTCCAAAAGTATGATAACAACGATCGAATGCTTTTATGAATCATTAATAGGACAAATATTTCGTTCGACTAAATCCTATGAAATTATCAGATGTACAGATACAAAATTAACAATGGTCACAATTAACAGCAAGAAATTTAAAAAAAACGCTTTCATAAGAAATTTCTTTGGTCGGGTTGTCTCTTTAAAACATTTCCCGTTTCCATAATCTATGTCTATCAGAACCACCCTAAGTGATCAGCCTGTGACAGCTCTACTCGAAGTGGTAGACGTTGAACAAAATTGATAATATGCATATGCGAGCGGAATTTACCACTGAATGTACAAGAATCTGCACGGCACAGTAAATAAAATACCAGGAACGTGTGTGGTATCGTTTTTCTTAATACTGTAGCAAAAAAAAACCCACCAATACTTCAGACTAAAGAAGACTTTAATGGGAGGTTATTGTCGTATGTTCTGTTCTGAAAAGCATCAATCATACATATCTTTGTACTTAGTTGGTACAGAATTTATGTCCCAAGGATTTTTGCATTCTGAATATCTCTCTTACATATTTATTTGATAAGTTATACAAACACAAGAATTAAAACTAGTTACATACAACTTTAAAGATTGGGGGAATATAAACTGTACTAAATGACACAAACACCGCAAGAATCTTAAGTAATTACACATTGTGCTGTGTTGAATTAAACGGATAGATTGTAATCCACCAGTTTGAAGTCAACAAACATAACGCCAAGTTATAAGATCTCGTTTTTTTTTATCTGGAAATACACAAAGAGGTTTTACTTACACGCACTAAAAATTTCTATATGATAGAGTTATAGTTACGTCGAAAAAAACAATAAGATATATTATTCTCTATAAACTAACTATGGAATTAATTCGATAAGATATGACTGTTTAATTAATTTCCAAATCTTGCAATCCAGCATGTTGGTCAAGTACTATGTAGGGTTCATGTTAAAGTTTGACATTAAATTCAATCAATCAATCAATTTATCTGTATAAACTTGTTTTTTTTAATTTCATTCAGAAAGCCGCATTATAATGATAAATATGTAAAAAAAAATAAAAAATAACAGAATAAGAATCATGGCATATTTTACAGTTAAGCTAGATAACCTGTTTTACAGACTGACAGAGACAATAATTACCCGAACCAATAGAAACAGAAACAATCAAACATGTTATTAGATCTTATCGTGAGTCGGTTATTTAGACAGCTATTTAATTTGTCCTAATATCAACTCTTAAATTTGTCGATCGTTGCAATATTACCATAAATATAAGGCCAATAATGACCATTGTTTATTACCAAATGCTGACCGTATCCTAAGTAGTACTTAGATAATATCTGTTAGACCTGAGGGCATCTTGATAAATACCACGACAGTCATCAGAATGAACGATCCGAACAAACGATTTATAACCGGGACAAGACTCTGTAATCATTTATTATATTGGATTCTAGTAATAAAAGAATTGACCGAAACATATTTCAGATAAAATCACACTTCTGTAAGAAAATTTATATCGTACATTGCAGTTATTCTGTTATATCAATAATGTAAAGTGTATCTCTGTAAAATTGTTATTATTTTTGTCAAACAAAGTGCACAATTGTTTTTTTATGATTCACTTTTGAGCTATGTTTGCCCATTTTTATTTCTTATTGTTGTAAAACTGAAAAACCTATCGATAATTTAATTGGTTTCTTTTGAAACTTATTTGAAATGTTTGTGGACTCGGGAGGATTATATAAAGTAAACTCATAAACAAACTAAACTCAAAGGAAAATTCAAAACTGAAAGTCCCTTATCAAATGGCAAAATCAAAAGTTTAAACACATCGAACAACTGGACAACAATTGTCATATTCCTGACTTTGTACAGGCATTTCCTTATGTAGAAAATAGTGGACAAAACCTGTATGTATAGCTAGCTAAACCTCTCACTTGTATGACAGTCGCATAAAATTCCACTATATTGACAACGATGTGTGAACAAAACAAACATACATAATAGGTAAAAATTTCAAAAATAGGGGTAAAGCAGTCAACATTGTGTTAAAATCACTATTAAAACCAACAAATATGTAAACAAAAAATTACCATTAGCATATTCACACAATGCCAGGATGTATAAGTACAGTGCAACGTCGTATGTAACAAAGAAACACAAAAAAGGCACATAGATAGCATATATCAAAAGTGTTTTTGGTATGCTTTAAAGAGACACACAACTACTTAGATAGCTAAAAGGTATTTAGAGATGAAAAGTAATAACTATCTAATATTGATAGGAAAGAAAACTAGCAGCAAAGCTTCTAGAGCTGAATGAAGAATTATCATTTTAACGGCCAGTTTTCAAATCTTTAAAAAAAAATATGAGACCAAGCAACATTTCAACGCTCACTAAATTGATGAAATGTTATATACTAATCCCATAACTAGAAACACTTTTAGAGCATGGCGCGGCCTTTAACAATCCACAACCATACTTTAAAATATGACTAAAAGAGAGTAGATATGGCAATTCAAGATTAACCATCATCTTTAAGTTTGGACAATTGGTCATCCACCTACTTTTATATCATCTTCCTCTGTTCCATCGATGTAAGCAGCAACATTTCGTATACGATCCATTAAAACGTTTAATCCCGCTGCAAATGTTTGCACCTGTCCTAAGTCAGGAATCTGATGTACAGTAGTTGTCGTTTGTTTATGTAATATATACGTGTTTCTCGTTTTGTTTATATAGATTAGACCGTTGGTTTTCCCGTTTGAATGGTTTTACACTAGTAATTTTGGGGCCCTTTATAGCTTGTTGTTCGGTGTGAGCCAAGGCTCCGTGTTGAAGGCCGTACTTTAACCTATAATGGTTTACTTTTTAAATTGTTATTTGGATGGAGAGTTGTCTCATTGGCACTCACACCACATCTTCCTATATCTATTTGAAATATCTATAGTAACGAAGAACAAGTACTGAATTGAATATGACAGCAACCATTGAATTACAAACAATAGACACAAAGAACCGCTTTACGAGAACATACAGTTACTGAAAGCTAGTTCAAAGCCAATTTCAACATATAAATAAATTATGTTCTGCTAGATTACAGTATCAATCAGTACGCATCTACTGGATTAAGTATCAGTTGGTATACATCCTACAGATTTAGTCTTTTTAGACGTCATACACTGTATGAGAAACATATGACCTTGTGCAATGTATAATAAAAGTAAAGCGTATCAACATGATGTAGAATCACTAGTCCATTTGTAAACCCTACCTGTCAAAATAAAAAATCTATTCAACATATCACAAAATGTATTTTGTTGAAGATTATTAAATTAAAATTTTACAAATATTGACTTCTATTTCTATTGAAACACTTTATCACTTTGGTATGTTCCAACTGCATTCTAGTTAAAATAGTTAAAATAGTATTTGAAACACACGAAGAGCTCCTTGACTCGTTCACATGTACGGAAATATGACAAAAATAGATATCTCGAATGATGAAATCAAAGAAAAGATCAGTGACATCAGACTTGATATAATTTTGATATATAATAAGAAAGTTTCGTGTTTGTAGCATTTTATAACTAACGGTTCGTTTGAAGTTTCTCCTATTTTCTGAATTCCAAAATTACAAATCACCGCCCAATCATCATCAGAGTAAATTATGTGTATATTTGAAATACAAATAAACTTGTTATTCTCTCAATTTAGATCCATTGACTAAGATGAGAACAATAATATACCATCCAGACAAACAATAATATAATAACCAGACAATATATAGATGTCAGTAATTGGTCAGATCTCTAGAAGAAGAAAGACCATTAAGATACAGTTCTCCAGCTAAAATTGATATAAATGTCGTAATTGGAACCTTTTTGTCAAAGAGGAAGAGAGAAATGAGTTGAATTATTCAATGCACAATTATGTTTGCCGTAGTTGTATTCTCTGTCTCTGGTTACTTTAGTAATCAGAAACTTTATAGAACATGGTTGTCTAGAAATCAACTTTGATAGGGTCGTTTCCGAAAGTAATCAAGAGAACAGTGTCATGTAAAGTCAATTTTCTCTCAATTCTAGACAACTGGCAACAGAGTAATTTGTTCCATTCAAACAAAACTGTTCACTAATATCAAAGATCGAAGATTGAGCCACAAATATCAGAAGTGTTGACTTGACTTGAGGTTGATTCTGTAATCTGACACCCACAACATTGCCAATGGTCGAATACTTCATTCAATCATACTAATATATAAACGGTGTTCTTTATACAATGTTGGTGCATGAAAACGCGAGGTGCTGTGATAATCGAATAAGAAAAGTACAGAGTAAATGTGACGACTATATTGAACGTGTTTCTTCGTTTTGTTTGTTTAAACCAGTGACTAATTCCTGAAAATAAAATGTCTTTATGGAACAAGGTATCTATCAAATTTGACTATCTATTGGAAAAGCCTTGGCCGAAGATTTCGAATTACGCAATTTGGCATTTCCAGATTAAAAAATCATTGTCATAATCTGTACAGATGACATAATTCTAGTTATACAGGAGGTAAAACTCTGTCAACTGAATTACAAAAACAATATTGCATTGCATTGTATTTAAAAGTAATATATCATATCGTTTAAGTGAGAGGTTTAAATAGCGCTTAAAAAACAGATAGGTTTAATCCACCATTTTCTAAATTTGAAAATGCGTGAACAAAGTCAGAAATATGTCAGTTCTTGTCCATTCCTTGTGTTTTTTTGTGTTTGATGTGTTTAGTCATTTGATTTTGGCATGTAATTATGGACTTTCCGATTGGAATCTCCTTTGAGTTCAGTATTTTTGTGATTTTTCTTTTTAAAATATTTATGCATATATCAATCTGTGACCGTGTCACAATTGTTTTTTAATCTAAAGAGACAGCTAGGGTATACAAGTCATCACTAGACACGTTTCCATCAAACAGCAACACTCGTTTTACTGAGCAGGATGACTTGAAAAGCAGCAATGGCCGATCCGATCATCCTCGTTCACACACACTGCACGTAAACACACAATTTGACAAATCTCATTGAGTGGTTCATAGGATGACTAAATATTTGCACATAAGCCTATACTCCGGTCTTCTAGTGACAGTCGAACACCCTGTTTTTCACCCTACTTTGCACGACCTAACTACTTGGTTTATTGCTTTCTTTTTCTCACTATGCATGAAATATTTACCAATATAAGTTAGCAACAATCAATCAATCATATATGTTTAAGATAAACATTAAAATTCAATTCAAGACACATGTGTACTTGATCTTTGCCTGTTTGAAAATGAATGGTCTAAGACAAAGATACCCTAACTATGAAACATCGTCATTCGGTTTTGCTTCCTTATGAAAAAAGTATTTTGTATTTGCCATACATGATACAACACTGATAAATAGATATGATTGAAGTACACAAGCAACTATACGTGTTTCTGTGCATGTTGGTCCAACTGTTCGGACCTATTACCCTCAACTGAATGTTTATTGTTCAGTGACCATTTCACATAATGTCTGATTCGAAACTGCTGACATTTCATTTGTATAATTATAACTACATTACAATTTATTTGAAAAGTCATTAGCAGAAATTCTATCCGGAAAACGTTCCTTTCTATCATATTCGATCAAAGGCTAGAATTATACAACTTGTAATAAAACAACAATAAGTGCATTGGATGATTGGAATGACACGTTATAACCAGTACTAAATCAGATTTTAATTGCAAAATTTCACTTGTTGTGATATCATTAATAATTTAAGGGCACTTATTTGAAATTAATTGCAATTTCTTTTATGGCTGAGTCATATTAATTCTTGGCGAGGTTATAATTACAAAATATAGTTGTCAACATCCTATAGAAAGGTTATACATATCAACAGTTTCATAACGGTATTACACGAAAAAGTTCGGTATAGGACTATAGTTAAATGATAATAATAACATAAACGGTACCAAATTTCCTGCACCAGATGCTCATTTTGACAATACCTGTCTCTTCAATGATCCTGGGGGCCAAAATATTTGAAATCCAAAGCTTGTATAAAAGATCAGGAGCTATAATCCAAAAAGTCCAAAAAGTATAGCCAAATCCGTGAATGGAATCAGAGCTTTGCATGAGGAAGATACATTCCTTAATTTATAAGTTGTTACTACCCCCACCACCAAGAACACGAGTAGCATAGAAAGATACAAGTTTGGAGATATATTCGTCATATTGAGTAAGCTTACTGAAAAAATGGAAATTCAAAACAGACTGAATTGAAATCGTCTTTTTGTCGTATGTTGACTTTTTCAAAATCATTCTTAAAGTCAACTTTGCCATGAGAAAAACATACCAAGAAATAAAAAGGAAAGATCAAAACGCTAAGAATCGCCATAAAGTACCAACTTTAACACCAAACATAACTTCTGAATAACATTTCATCATCAACAATATACCGAAATTCCAAAAAGCATTTGTTTCAAACTTTTGCTAGAAAATGTGAATAGGAATAAGTCAACCGGTCATTTTCTGGGAGTATCGTCGACATTAATTTCCTACAATCGTCCTTGCCATTGTCTGAAATCTACGATAGCTTTAAGAAATAATTAATCTAGTTGCTTTAAAATTGTATATTACTTTGAGTTTGTTTAAATGTCTGTTAGATAGCCGCATTAGTTACTTTCAGCTTATTGTATAGAATTAACCCTTAGTATATGTAATTCAACGATTATATGCCAAAGATGAACTTAGTCAATATTTGACATAATTATGGTGTTAGACCTAAAGGCACCTTCCTACACTATTGATCTATGACAGTCATTAAATGAAAGATTTATAAGGTAGAGAATTAGCTATTATAATGAAGCAAACCACTCTAGTGAAGAAGAGTCATTTGTATCAACACAATTGTTCATAATATATATGTTGTAAAATAAGATAAGCGCTAGTTTGTTCTTTGAACAGAAAACTTCTGTCTTCTGGTAGTGTTCTCTACTCTACCGCAAAAAGAAACGAGTTATGTCCCATTAGGGTCAAACAAAAAAATATTTTGAAATGGATACTTTGCTTCACGTCAGTTTAGTCCGTTGAAAAAGCACAAGTACATCCATCCATGAGAAACTACTTTACAAGTTTACAACTAAAAAAACACTAAGTGAATAACACAATAACGTTTCGCAAATTAAAAAATCAAGAAGGGAAAAACAAAGTGTTCAAAGCAGCTACATCAACAGTAACTGTATTTTGGAGGGACTTAGATGATTAAATCCAGTATGTCTTTGATCTGTTTGATGTGAGGAAAAATGTAAATGACATAATTAAAGATACATTAATGTGTTATTTTTATATTACATGTTGCTTGTTATAAATATTAAATCTTTATATCTCATTGGGTAATATGCATATTGCATGTTGCTTGCAAAACATATTAGACTTGATATCCAATTATATAATTCATCATGCAAGTGTTTCCTTAAAGTCTCTTTAAAGCATGATAATTGTTCGGTGTGAGCCAAGGTTCCGTGATGAAGGCCTTACATTGGCCTATAACTGTTATTGTGACTTGGATGGAGAGTTGTCTCATTGTCTCGTGAATTGAGATAGGCGCATACATGCGGCGGGGTTAGTTTAAACATATTGATTTATGGTTGATTGGGAAACAAGTAATTACAACTGCGAGTGCTGCCTTGTAGCGGCATTAAACTGCTCTTTTTCGAAATTTATAAGGGTGTCTCCTATGTGCAAGATATATTGCACATGTCTCGCGAGATCTCAAACCTCATTTATATCTCTAGCCAATGTAAAATAAACAAAAAAAACACAGCAATATGCATAGTTAAACTAAGTTTTAAAAAGTACGAGTTCGTTGTTTGAATATGTAACAGCAGAAAGATGAAAAAAATTACAATGACCAACATAGATTAACAAAAGGGTTCTAACAGGAACTGTTACGGACATGCCAGCTCCAGACATCAATTAATCGGATCGAAAGATTATCATGTACTATTATATGAGGAATTGTAGACATGATAACAAATGTTTCAAGAAGGACATAGTACATAGGAGAAAAAACCCGCATTTTTTAAATTAGTTATTACTAACGATACCAATGCCGAAGTTCGAACTCAGGGACTATGTATGCTAAGTGTAGACAGAGTTTTTGGAATGTAACTGGGATTTTTTAAAGGATTTCTTGCTTTTTGCTTTTCGCATATTAAATGACTAAATGTACCCTTACTGTACTCTTTCATTCACTCTTGTCAATTGGGATCCCGTCTGTATGATTTCACAGTCAAATCTTATTTTGGCACAAGCCAAGACTATTGCTGCATTGACTGATTAATAAATCTGACAGCTTGTTTCACGTATACACACAACTCATCTCTTATTGAATACCTACCATACAGTTTTCGTAGAAAGACCGGAAAACGTGTATCCCCTTTAGGTTTGTAATTTTTGTAAATGTGTTTTTAACTGTCAATTGTTATTTTGCGGTTCTTTGGCATTAATTTGTCATTTTTTTGCCCTAGCATATGTTTGTCTTTTTTGGATGAAGTTCTGTTTACCTTTATGTAATATTTCACTGTCCCTATGCAATGATTACCGTTTTGTGTAAGAAAATAGTTATTTTAGGACATACACCTTGTGTGGTACAAAGTTATTCTCCATCCACATATTGCAAAAGGTTATTACATTCAGCATAAGTACGCCATGTTTTTTCTATCTTCTGAACTGGTCATTGTCATAGATAAACTTTTTGTTTTTCTACTTATACCAAATGAAAGTTAAAAGCCTGGACTGTTATGCATAACACCTCTCACGTTAGATCCAATCGTTCTACTAATATATTGTATGAATTATAAAAAATCTGTCAATTCGGAACATATCTTTATCATTGGGTAATATGAAATCGCATGCTACTTGTAAAAAATATTAGACTTGATATCAAATTATAAAATTCACCATTCAAGGGTTTCCAAAAAAAACCTCTTTAAAACATAGTACTTATATCAAGTGATCTATAAATGTCTCCTTCCAAACACACGAATGATATCAAGTGTTTTAAACAGCGGTAATCTTTTGTTGCCTTTATTTCTAATTGATAGGATTAAAATTTCAAGGGTTTCAGAAAAATATCCCAATAAAGCATAATAATTCCATCAAGTGGTCCAGGAAGGTTCATCTTTAAATCGCATATATATGAAAGAGAAAATGTTTTTTTTAGACAAGTATCCCTCCAAAAGTTTAGACCCTTATCAAGTGATTCTGAAAATGTTTCTGTTACAAGCATAGGTACGATATCAAGTGTTTCAGAAAGATTTCCCTTTAAAACAGAAACATATCTATCAAGTGATTTATATGTGTCCCCTTTAAGGCATGGGAAAGATATATAGTAATTTCAGGAAAGTATCCCTTTAAATAGAATACAGAATGGAAAGGGGGAATGTGTTAAAGAGTAAACAATCCTAACAGGAAACAGCCAAAGGCTTCAAATGGGTCTTCAACGCAGGGATTAAATCCCGCTTTCGATCGTAAGCATTCAGCTTTCTCCTGACAATAACTTATACTAGTTCAGTTAAATGAACGCCCGACTAAACTAGGTAATATATAAGTTTAATAAAATACACAAGACTAACAAAGGGAAGATGTTCATGACTTGAGACAGACGCATAAATGGTCGGGGTTAAACATGTCTTGTGAGATATTTAACCTCCCTACACATCTAGCCAATGTGGAATAAACAAAACCACAGCAATATGCACAGTAAAACACAGTGTAAAAGAAGTACGAATACTATCTTAGAATATATAACAGAAGAAACTAAGCAAATTAACAATAATCAACATACATTAACAAAAGACTACTAACAGTCTAGGACGTGTCAGCTCACGACCTGAACTAAACCGATCGAATGATTATGACAATTATTACATGAAGTAGTATAGGAATGATATCAAATGTTTCTTGAAGGACACTGGTTTAAGGAAGTCTCATTGCTTTCTATGTTAAATTTCTCAATTTCAAGCAGATACGGCTCTTTTATTTTAAGTCCAAATAAAGGGACATTCATTGCATGTCAATTCTTTATGTTATCTAGTACTGAAAAAATCGACATACCTTTAATGGTATATAAGAAAGAACTGGATACCGGAACTTCGGATATACCAAAAGAGGTACTTCAGATCTGATAAACAGGCAAAATGTACCCTCTTTTCAAAATTTGGTGCAGTTTTTTAAATATCCAAAATTCTAAGTAAAAAAGTGTTTTACAATGATCACCATTTATTCAGCTTTCATTTGATATAAAAAAATACGTAAATATTCTACATATTTAGAAAGTTACACTCGTGCGTAGAGACTGTTTTGTGTTTATACCACAAAGTTTCTCCATGAAGGTATACTATAAATAACTACGTTGTGACATAGTTAAGGACTCATTGATTACCGTCTGTAGGTTACAACTGGTATACACTTGTAATTGACCTTAATGACCTGTACCAAGTCTGTAATTAAGTGGCTGGTGGTGCTATAACAGAGACAAAATGCCTGACTGAAACGAATACATTTCAACAGAGAAAAACTGACAAATATAAAAGATATATAAATTTATTACAAAAAATAAAATTATATAAGTATTGCTCTTGGGAAATCATCTCAGCTAATTTTGAAAATATTTTTGCTAATTATGAAAATATTTTCCCGTCGAATTCCCTGAATCCTGAGCTGTTGTAAAGCGTAGTTTGCGCGAACTATTGATGCTTGCGAAACAGTGGTTGACAGGAAATTCGACGTGACTTGTCCTATCAACTGTAGTATAACTAATGAAATGTGAGTTGTAAGTTGATAGAACTTGGGGGATAAAAAATTGTCATTTAAAAGACTGACCAGTGATAAAAAATGCAATGAATGGCCATTGCTCAGATTATATGAAAAATTATATTAAAATAAATATATGAGCTGAGAAATCCCCCAAGTGGTAAGATTTTAAGTGAGGTGGAATTCAAAAGGGGGTATAAAGGGAGCCTTCAAGTCGCATGTGCTGAAAAAGTATTAGAGAGAGAGAGAGAGAGAAACAAAATGAATATATACAAATATGATGCACAAAACATAACTGTAAAGTTTGAATGTATCTAGAAAAATAAATCAGCAACTCGTCACATGGCTAAATATTAAGAAAATTATAAGGTTCACATGTGTTTCTTTTCACATTCCAAGCAGGCTCTAAATTGAAATACGCGTTTTTTGGCAAAAAACTCAATGACACAAGTTCTGTAAACACAGTGAAATATAAATCCAACATGTATCAGGTGAAAACAGCAACTCTTCGAACGGCTGAATATTCTATGAAATCGGTAAATTCGAATTCAAATAATTGTCACTATATAGATAAGACTTAAAGTTAAAATACATTGTTTCTTCTGCTAAACGTACAAATATAAGTCCAAGTGTATCGCAAGACAAACAGCAACTCTTCGTATGGCTGAATACTTCATAACAAGTATAGTAATAGTAGTTCTGTAATGGTCAACAAGTTCACATTAAAGTTCATTGTCCTTGGTAATCCATTCAAGTTCGATAATGTCCACATATCAAATATCACTCAGGTATTTTTAGACAATGTCAAAGACTTCTGTGCTTTTCGAATAGTGTCATAGGAAATACGAATATAACGACAATAACTGTCTGATGTCCACCGACCAAGTGTTTTGATAAGATGATCTTGAATATTAACGGATCCTGCCGATGTACTGGCACCAATTCTAAAGGAATGACCATTGTATAAGCTTGAGTTGTACCCACAAATATCTAGTACATGTCTTAGACTTCTGATGAAAAAGTCCCGGTCTAAAGCGTTACCATTCTCTTTGACAAACAATGGATCTGAAAAACAAAAAGATGCTTCTCTACCCTTCCTGATTGCAATATACTTTTGGACAGCAGAGAAAGGACAAATGGTATGATCGGATTTGTGAAGCTGTATACTGACACCTTTACGAAAAGGATCTATTTTTGAGGTTTTAAGGTGTAAAATAGCATAAGAATCGAGAATCTCAACATCCGTTACACTTAGATTTACAGTAGAATCAAAATGTTTTGAAACTGTAAATTCACCACATCTAAGAAATCCAAAAAAGGCTACTGTACAGGCCGTTTCTAACATACAATCAGTAAAGGTAGAGAAAACACCTGCTCTAAGAGAATTGCAAATTCTCCCAAGTACCTGAAAAGTAATAGGAAGACGTGGTTTTGAATTATGCTCTCCTTGTATACGTTTGATGGCGCGCATTATCATATTGAGTCTAAGGAGTGTCGATTCATTTGTATAATCAAATGGATGGTCACAGTTACTTTGGATATAATAAAACCGAATTCCACATAAATACAATTTAATGGTTGTATGTAAAAGTCTCAAGTTTTTGTAACAATGTGCGACAAAATAAATCAAAATATCCTCAGAAATCGGAGGCATAGGTTTACCTAACCAGACAACCCCGTTATTAGCCAGAAAAGCAGTATAAGCTCGATATCCAACTTTATACGTCTGAGATGTTCTAGTTGATAACACATGTCGCCATAAATCCGATACTGTAGACTTTAATGCCACATTACTCGTGAGACTGGCGGGCACTTGTGAGGTACTTTGTCCGCTAAAGGTGCAAGTATCTTGAACCGCTCTAGCTGTAAACGAGAAAGAGAGTCACTGATATTATTCTGAACTCCAGGAACGTGTTCGGCGCGAAAACAAAAATTATTTATACAGGCATACAAAGTAAGAGTTCTCATAAGTTTCATTATCAATAAACATCTGGATCGGCCTTTATTAACAATATGTACGGTGGCTTCATTGTCACATCGAAATAAGATTCTTTTAGTTGTCCATGAATGACCCCATAAGATGGCTGCAACGACTATAGGATAGAGTTCTAGAAAAGCCATGGAAAATTTCTTTTCGCATGGATAATTTAAATCATCCGGCCAAGGAGAACAAAACCATTTTCCCTTGAAATAGCCACCATAACCAATGGTAGAAGCCGCATCTGTATATAGTTCGATATCCCTAACACTAGTATAGTCAGAATCATAAAACATATTAATGCCATTCCAGTTTACCAAAAACGAGTACCAAAAACGCAAATCGGTACGACATTCATCGGTCAAATATATTTTGTCTTTGAGATCCTTGACAGTTGTTGATAAAGATATTAGGTATGAGACAAAAGAAAGACCCGGAATTATAACCCGCATAGCAAAATTTAAATGCCCTAACAATTGTAGAAGTTCACGTTTAGTACAAGATTGTCTGTTTAAAAACTTCTTGATAAATTCACTTATGCGACTTGTTTTATCTAAAGGCAAGCGGGTCTCCATCTTTTCCGTATCAAGTATAATACCCAAATATTCGATAACTGTACAAGGGCCTACAACCTTGTGTTTAGCCAGTGGAATATTAAGTCTTTTAAAAAGAGTAGTCATTAATGCCATAGTTCTCTCTGCGCAAGAATCAGGTTTATCTATAGTCAAGAAATCGTCTAAAAGATGAAATATATATTCAATTTTGTAGATATTAGTAGCAATCCAACAAATCGCTCTGGATAAGTTATCGAAAATAATTGGCGAGCTTCTACAACCAAACGCTAGTCTATTAAAGAAAAAGTATTCTTTACACCATTTAATGCAAAATAAATGCCACTGGTCCTTTCTTATACCTAATTGTTGAAAGCGGCCTCTATATCGAACTTTGAACACAATGAAAAACGACCTAATTTTCGTATAACTTTGATCGCATCATCTATTCTGACATACGTCATTGAACAATCTTCCTTACTGATCAAGTCGTTAATACTACAATTATCATCATCGTCATGTGGGGCTGATAAATCCAATATAAGACGCTTTTTCCCGGAGTACTTTCCGACAGCAAGTCCCAAAGGGCTGACTCGATAATAGTTAAACGGTGGAATTTTATACGGACCTGACAAGAAACCTTTTTCACATTCTTTGTTAATAAGTTCCCGCACAGATAAAGGTTGAGAGCGAGCAGAAAAGTTATTCTTACATTCAAGTGTCGGTAAATCAGTACATTTAATCATAGTGTCAAAACCCTCGTTAATACCACTACAAAGATAATTAACAAAATTTATATCTGGATGCGTTTGCAATAAATCACGTAACAAGTTAACATTGATAGGTGAATTTTCGATAACAGGAATTGTTACTAGTCATTTTGTATTTTCGTTGATTGTAGTCGACCCTCTAGAAGATTTGTTCCTTTGAGTATCTTTGTTGCAGTTAAAGGCGGAATGAAAAGCGAAACAAGAACTGCAAATATGAGTTAAAGAACAACCCCGTCTGGCACACCCCCTTGCCGTGTTATAGTTATTGCAGACCTCTTTCCCATCGTGCAAAACTCGTGTTCTGCCCCTCCTATCGACGCGATCGGAAGATGGTCTATTCCTCGGATAAGTACTACGTTCTACTGATTGAGAAGAAAGAGGACAAAAATTTGTTCCGTGATCAATAGCGTAACAAAGTCTACAAACTTCTGGCCTTGCATGAGGTGCTAAAAGCGTAAGAATGTCATTGTCTTTAACTCCCCAGTCAAATTTAACTTTGAAATCGCGAAGTGCAGTTGCAGCTTTGGCAGCAAAAAGCTT
This sequence comes from Mytilus trossulus, assembly GCF_036588685.1. Lineage (NCBI taxonomy): Eukaryota > Metazoa > Mollusca > Bivalvia > Mytilida > Mytilidae > Mytilus > Mytilus trossulus. Next base: position 60,507,502 of record NC_086376.1, read on the forward strand.
ATGATATTCGTAAAATTTTTCACCGTAGCTAGATTCAATTTGTAAAATGTTAGCTAAGTAACAATCTAATTCTTCATTGCGTTGAGGAAAAACCCTACACATGACGCGTTTATATTTGCCAAAAGCGCAAACGAACTCTTTAATAGTGAGTGTTCTATGTAGCCGGATATCCTTTTTTCCTGGCAAATTAATTTCAAGACCACTGCTAGTAAGTAAAGTACTAGCTGCCTGAACGGATTCGTAATCTTTCATGAGTAATCCGGCTAAATTAACGTCCCTACCTTCAATAATTTGCTTTTTAAGCGCTGGTGAAATTATATCCAAAAAAGGAACAGATGATGACGGCACTCCGTTAATAGTAGCTGTAGATGTGTTAAGGGTGGGATTTATCCCGCAATCGCTTTCACTAGGAGAAACACCGTACCATTTGTATAATGAAAACACATGCTCATCTGCTGTGTGCGCTTGTTGAAATCTATTTCGTCTTGTATCTTGTATATTCCCGGAAAAATCCGCTGATAAAGAAGTATTAGAATTATTCCTATTGGTGTTAGAATTCATTGAATCCCTTAATCCTATAACAACTTCTGTCAAATTTCCGATCAAAAGTGGAAGCTCATTAGACGAATTACTGGTCACATTAGGTAAAGTTGGCGAGACTTCCTGGTCTTCATTTGACAATTGTTCAGGTTCGGAAACTGATTTGAGATTATCAAAATAAATTTGTTGTAACACTGTTTTACTTAATTTTGAAGTAATGTTTATTCCAATATGTGTCAGTTCTTCCTTGAACTTCTTAACTGTCCAAGACGAACAGTCACTTTCTTGTCTGCTGATTTCAATTGAATCCGGAGAAAACCGACTTGTAGATTTCCTTTTTCTCCGAGAAGCCATAATGTTAAGTAATCCGTAAAAACATTCAAGAGTTAAAAACTAAACTTTGCATATATTTTTGGTAAGACAAGAACTGCTAACGAAACTGATCAAAAGAAGAAGACAGCGTTATCTATCAAAATAATTTCAATAATGATTATTTTAACGCCTATGGTCTGACCGCTATCTGACTGCTAGGCTATAAAATCTCGACGAGACACAGAAACAAAAACAATCACCCGAAAGTCGTTATGGATCATTAAGAGAAGAACTTCTCAAACAAGCAATAAAATGCAGCTGTCGAAACAATTATAAACCAAATTATATGCTATATATTCAAATAATTTAACATTAAAAACGCACTACTTTCTTGTGATTTGCTTTCAGGCCGGGCGAAAAATAGTGATGTTACCCTTAAAGAACATTTGAAAAATATAGGAGTCAGTTTTTATCATTAATCACTACCGATACCAATGGCAAAGCTCAGGCTCCAGAACAATGTATGCTAATTGTAACTTACCAGATTCTTTTGAATGTAACTTGGTTTTGTGAATGACTTATTGCTTTTTGCATTCTACACGATATAATGAACCCTTTCACTCACTCTTGTAAATTGGGATCCCGACTGTCTGATTACCCAGTCAAGTCTTATTTTATTTGACTTATACGAACGAGTACCTACCATACAGTTGTCGGTGCAAGACCAGAAAACGTATATCCCCTGTAGGTTTGTGAATTTTTAAAATGTTTAAAATGAAGTTCCTGATCAAATGGTAAAGATCAAACAAATTAAACTGTCATATTCCTGACTTGGTACAGACATTTTGGATTAAACCTGGATTAAACAGGTAGCATAATCTCTCACATGGATGACAAACGCATCAAATTCCTTTATATTGACAACGATGTGTGAACAAAACAAACAGAAATAATAGGTCAAAATAGGGGTACAGCAGTCGTCATTGTGGTATAATCGTATTTACTGTAAAACAAACAAATTTGTAATAAAGCAGCACAAAACATATAGACAAAGTATATTAGCAAAAAATGAAAGACAAAAATACAATAGCACAATAACATAATAACGGGATGTATAAGTTCAGTGTCACGTCATATGTATCAAAGGAACACAAAAAGGCATAAAGACAAAGAACATTAGCAAAAATGAAACACAAGAATACAAAAATTATCCTAGAACAATCACACAATGACGGGATGTATAAATCCAGAGTCACGTCATATGTATCAAAGAAACACAAAAAAGGCATATAGACAAAACACATTAGTAAAAATGAAAGACAAGAATGCAAAAAATATTAGAACAATAACACAATGAGGGATAAATAAGTCCAGAGTCACGTCTACTGGCTATCACTAAAACCAGACTAAACAGTAAAGTGATGTTTTTAAAGACAAACATGGGAATAATATAACACGTTATTGAACACAATAAGAAAAGTACGGATTGTTAATGGAAGGAACATCATCAATATGACTGAATGGGAAATTAAAGAACTTGCCTTTTTTGATCTTCTTGTTTTTGACAAGTGTCTGAAGGAATTCTGATTCATATGAAAATAAAAAAAAAAGGTCGATAAGGAGAGACGCATAGTTCGTTCCTATAGAAATGCCGGCAATTTGTTGAAAAAGTCTACCTCCAAATTCAACAAACATGGTGTCAATAAGAAACTCCAACATACTGATCACTTGTTCCCTTGTCTAGCAAGTCTTACCATTTTGATCATTAAGTACATACAGTTGTTTTCGAACTTAACCTTATATAATGCACAACATTATTCCTTTTCACCACATATATTATCCAATATATTGCACAGGGTTTATTTAGTTCAACATGAGTCATGGTTTCCCCCCCCCAGTATATATATTTTTTAAACTAAGAGAAATTTAAAAAAAACTAACAGAATAAAATAAAAGCCTGACTTCCAAACACTGGTTTCACATCATCAAAAATTCATCTCCCTATCCTAGTTACAATGTAATGTATTGTAATTAATTAGATGAGTTTTGATGGTAGACATTTTTTTACACATGAAGCCTTAATTAAATATATTCACGCCTTTTCCTAACTCAGACCGATTTAGAGCTTTAAATATATTATAACTATATGTTTTTAGTCGTTAGTTGACCTCTAAATGCCATTTGGTCTTGAGTGTATATCTCATAAAAGTTGCTGTCTCATTGACGTATACCTCTGGACGTATACGTGACATGTTTTTTTTTAATTTGTATTCAATATTCCTGAAAGCCATGGAATGTGTTTCTACGATCGTGACGGTTTTCATTGTATGTATTTATAGATATAAGAAGATGTGGTATGATTGCAAGTGACAACTCTCCATCCAAATAACAATTTGTAAAAGTAACCCTTTAAAGATCAAAGTATGACCTTTAAAACGGACCTATAAAGGGCCCCAATAATGACAGGAAAAACGAGAAACGAGAAACACTTATAAACCACATCAACTATCTATTACCATTGAACATTAGGTTCTTAGTTTATAGAACAGGTGAAAACAAATGCAGCGGGTTTTAAAGTTTTATCTGGCGTCATGTGTGTAGTGTATTGTTTCGAGTAATCTATATTATTTTGTATGATACTTTTCTAAAAATTAAGATTGAACTAATTCAAAGGAATTTGAAGGAATATGGGTTTGATCCCATCATGGAAAAATGCATAGAAAGAAATGAAATTAAAACATGTTTTTGCTTTTATTTGTAGGCAAAGAGGTACAACAGGATCAATAATTTGTCCCCTGAAACTACAAAAGTAGTATAACTCTAGTTCTACTAAAAATCAAGTAAATTGTTTTTGCTAAGCATAGGCCAAAATAATGCAAATATATTGACATAATATTGAGATCTTTTAGACATCTGTAAGATGTTAATTGTCAGATTTATAATAATCCTAAATTTGCGATTTCAAGGACCAAAGCAGTTACCTCGTTATACCTGCTACTTTTCACAATGAAAAACAATACTAGTATACAATAAAATAAAATGATGAAGAGGTATAATCAATTTAACTGAGTGAAAAATAAAACAATAAAACCAACAATATAACAACATCAATTTTTCCTTTTATGTTCTTAGATGGATGATTTTTAAGTTTTTATATTGTCCCATATAGTGTATAATATATAGACAGGATTCTAAAGAAGTATACTGTTTTCTATATGTTTAACCCGGTATCTCTAATGTTTGCAAATTTGTATCCCTAAACAGACAATTTTTCGGCCATCTAATTGTTTTCTGTCAGGCATTTTGCAGAGTCTAAAAAAATATTGAAAAAGGAAATGTACCACGCAAAAAAATTGAAAAAATAAATAAATAAACAAAACATATAGTAAAGATTTTGTTTTAATTTTTTATTGTAACATTTCGAAAAAATAGTCTTCACCATTCTATAAATAAAGTATGTTATGCACTTCTACAAAGTAGACATAAATTTAAGGTAGCCTCTGGGTTGAAGAAAAGCTTGATGACTTTGAAATCGATCATATCTTCCCCATAAAATTAACAACGTTGAATGTACAATGTACAAATCTACTAATTATTGATAACAAAGAACGTTACGACATAAGTAATTTCGTAAAGCAACATTATAATTATCTAGTGTCATTTGTTTTTAAAACATTTTCTGATATTAGAAATAAAAGTACAAGTGAAGTCAACATGTAGCTGAGTCATCCCATAGCTGATTAATTAACAAGAACCCATAATGTTTAAAAATACTTTCTCCTTAAGCCAAATTCTTATTTTGCCTAAGACATACCGTATAGCGGGTTATTTTCGCGGGGTGTAAATTTTCGCTTATTTTCGCGGATAGAACAAAATCGCCAAAATAAATTCCGCCAATTTAAAAGTGTGCATGCAAAGGTAATGTAACAAATGTTGAATCCGCCAAAATAATAACCGCCAAAATATTTCGTATACCTTATTCAATGAAAATCGCGAAATTTTACACCCGCGAAAATAACCCGCTATACGGTAAATTGCAAATTAATTTGTTATTAAGTTCTACGTTTATCACATAAACATCAACAAAGAAATTCTATCATATAAAGTGGTGTGTTTTTGTTGTTGTTGTGGATATTGATGACACACGTGACTGCTGACTTTACTATTTAACAATCGAGTTCTGTCTTTGATCATGTGATGTACAGAATTTATGAATGCTGCTTAGACAATGTCAGAAGCTTCAGACAAGAAGCCAAATAGTGTCATCATGTGACACTTAGATCATAAAAGGTGAAGGTCAAATGAAACTGTCTTTAATCTGCACAAACCACGCGATCAGAATAAAGTATATGATTGGAAAGTTGATAGAAACACATGATGAGGTATTACTTTTCTGACCGGATGTTGACGATTCCCTCCCTAAAGATTCTGAAATAACTGAAAAAGAGAGAAAAAAACCCACACCAAATATTAATACATAACAAACATAGATTTATGATATAACAAATGAAAATGAAATCTCCTTCCTTATGTAGGTTCATGTAAATAATCAATATACAGTTGAAATGAATTAAAATTACTCTCATTTGCTTTTAATACTTAAAGAGTTGTGTGTTCATACTTCCCTTCTTTCCCTTTTCACATATGCTGCTCCAATGTTTAGATATGTTCTCAAAACTTCTGTATATGGCTCGAGGTATATGGTAAATATTTACAAACTTCATAATGTGAAACAAATACAATCTGTATATAAAAATGGAAGCAACTCTTTTTAAATTTCATGCGTTCGAAAAGCGTTCATCAGGAACTCCCAATGCCGAAATTTGAAAGCCAATGATGTATAAGGACCAAACACCTTGAAAAGCTATGAACCAAAAATGACTTAAAAATACAGCTTAATTCATCTCAGGCCAACTTTGCCTGATGGAGTTGAAAGCTAAGTTTCTGGATAATTTCAAAATCTATTAATCGGCAATTTTATAGCAACTCGACGGGTGCCACATGTGGAGCAGATTCTGCTTAACCTTTAAGAGCACTTGACATGGCGTTGCCAAGTTTATTTTCGATTTATGAGTTTGAATGTTCCTCTTGTATCTTTCGCCCCTCTTGTACATAATTTGTAGAAGACACATAACTGTAAAGGTACACTCTCGATGTTAAAATCATTCAAAAGTCAATTCAAGACAAACATAGCAGTCAACACTAATTCATAAAATGGACATCATCGGAATATTATAACATAACATTAAACGTGTAATGCCATACATATATAACTTTACATACCTCTTTTCTTATTATTTGTTTTCACTGAAATATAAGAAAAATACTAAATTTACTGTTTTTTCATTAACATTAACCTATCATTCATAGCTACTAACACTTATGTTTGATTCAAAATAATTTATCTAGTGTTATGGAACTGTTAGACAATTTATTTACATTTAAATTCCATGCGACTTCTTTGGGATGTATCAATGATGGAGTCGTTTATATATCAGTGTACTGTACATTTAATATTTTTTTCTGAGTTCTTACAAAAAAGAAAATCGATGCTGAGAAAAGGTAAATATAACTGTTTTATTTGAGAAGTTGTAACGTAACGGTTTCTAACGTTTGTCTTATAAGCCTCCATCTATGCCTCAAATTTTAAATTATTACTGTAATAACATTAACTAAAAATACGTTTTAATACCATCCTGAAATGACACTTGGAAGCATGTGTTTTAATTCAGTTGCAAATGTTTGCACCTGTCCTCAGTCAGGAATCGGATATACAGTTGTTTTCGTTTGTTTATGTAATTTATACGTCTTTCTCGTTTCTCATTTTTATATAGATTAAACCGTCTGTTTTCCCGTTTGAATGGTTTTACAATAGCATTTTGCGGCTCTTTATAGCGTGTTGTTCGGTGAGAGCCAAGGCTTCGTGTTGAAGGCCGTAAATTGACCTATAATGGTTTACTTATATAAATTGTTATTTGGGTGGAGAATTGTCTCATTGGCACTCACACCACATCTTCCAATATCTATTTATCGCAAAAAGTGCTATTCAGAACTTCTAATATATAAAAGTTTGCTACAAATGATAAAGACAATTAAAACTAAAGTTGTACAAAACACATTTAGTAGGATATCTTTGGAAATATCATTACCTAGCCTAATACACCTTTCTATCAGAATTCGAGTACGTGCTACAGATTGAAAAATTCTACAACATCCGGTATATTGCACTCGTCAACCAAAATGTAATGCTATTTGTGAATTCAACTCACCATCACTGAGAACCGTTATTCTGTATTCCTTTACATATTGATCTGCAGATCTACAAGTATATGTACCGGAACTGGACATGGTGGCCTTCTTTATTTGCAGTGTACTATGTATTGTCTTTGAAACACTTGAAAATCTGTCCTTAATTGAAATTCCTTCTTCAATACTTGACTGTAACAGATACCCATCAAAGAACCAATCAATGCTAGCCACTCCAATGTAGGTGGCGCTGCATTTTATTACCAATGTATCACCTACATGCGTCAGATCAGGACCTGATATCGAAATGACTGAAAAAAGGAAAACTAATGAATTGATTTTGTGTTAAAGATTTATATTGTTTTAACATAATCATACTGAATGAGTCTCAACAGAATAATTTATTATGTGATATACTTGTATGCATGAATATATGTACTGTGGATTCATTAATATTCGTGGGATACCAATTTTCGTGGCATTCGTGGGTTAATGTTAACCACGAAATAAGATATTCAACGAAATAGAAATTTTCTATACGTTGATATGCAGACATTTGAAAAACCACGAAATTAAATATTCACGAAAGCATTATTTTTCCACAATCCACGAAAATTGGTACCCACGAAAATAAATGAATCTACAGTATGTGTTTTGTTATCACAACATTCGGTATTCATCATTACAAACATGGAGCATAACGTATAGCTGTGCATATATTCTTTTCATGTTTTGTGTTCGATAGTTGCTGTTTAATCAATATCATACCCTTGGGAATGTGTATATAAGACAACTAGTCAGTGCTATGGATATTATTATGATGATATTTTTTTCCTGAAACCTAGATACTTTCAGTGCCTGTAAATTTTTTTATGTTTATAAAAGCAGTTGAGTTCACAACAAGCAGACACTTGATACTAAACCCCAAAAGGGAAGGATTGTGCCTGATGTTCATATGATGAAATCATAATCTTACAGTCAGTTTAAGTTACTGCAAGTAGTCTGGTTTTTTTTTTATGTATTATTGTCATTTTGTTTATTTTGTTTGGTTACATCTTCTGACATCAGACTCGGACTTCTCTTGAACTGAATTTTAATGTGCGTATTGTTATATAGAGGTATAGGGGAGGGTTGAGATCTCACAAACATGTTTAACCCCGCCGCATTTTTGCGCCTGTCCCAAGTCAGGAGCCTCTGGCCTTTGTTGGTCTTGTATTATTTTAATTTTAGTTTCTTGTGTACAATTTGGAAATTAGTATGGCGTTCATTATCACTGAACTAGTATATATTTGTTTAGGGGCCAGCTGAAGGACGCCTCCGGGTGCGGGAATTTTTCGCTACATTGAAGACCTGTTTGTGACCTTCTGCTGTTGTTTTTATATTTGGTCGGGTTGTTGTCTCTTTGACACATTCCCCATTTCCATTCTCAATTTTACTTATTTGATAGACTTTGATTTAACATTAGTTCAGTTCATTCATGCGCCATTTACAAAAATATTCCAATGCTCTTTTCAAACTTCATAAGTATTCAAAAGTAATTTAAAAAAAAGGTATTCATTTTTTGCAGATATCCATACTGAAAACAAATGTTAAAGATTTTTCCAAAGATAAAGTTAAACCTCATTTGTAGCTGTCTCAGGCGTACAAGACCAGCGGTACCCTCTTATAGCAGATCAGTTCAATTATTATTTAATCTCTTATTTGCTTTAATGTCTGATATAAACACATGGAAACCCAAATTTACGACAAAGTGATGTCTTGTATTTTGTTGGTTTACTGTTGGTCTACAAACCATAAATGACTGATTAAAATAATGTAAAATTATTAAAAATAGTGCTCATATATAATTTGACAGATTACAGTCATTCTAAAATGTAGACGAATTCTCAGAACAGAAAGATATTTTACAATATATACCTGGTGGAGGTTCTGTCTTGTCTACTTTTGGACGTGCTGAAACGAAAGAATTATTATAAGAAACAAATACATTACTGTAGCGTTGATTTATCGTTAAGAAATAGTACTAAATACAAAGAAGAGGAGAATAAAACAGGCTTTTCTATTGCTCTTCATTTATGTACGCCAACTTCTAGATTTGAAATGTCTATGAGTAATTCAGTCGTGTACAGTCTATCAGTCAATTTTCAGACTTAATCACTGTGGTAAATTCAGGACTGTCCAGACAAACACATCAAACGAACAACTTTCATATATCTACTTGGTACAGACATTTTGTAAATGTAGAAAATTCAGGATTAAACCTGGTTTGTTCGCTAGCTAAAAATCTAACTTGTATGATAGTTGAATATTATTTCATTATGTTTACAACAATTTGTGAACAATACAGTCATCATAGATAAAAATGTAAAAAATAGGGGTATGGCAGTCAACATTGTGTTATAATCTTAATTACAATGAAACAAAAAAAGTCAACAAAGAAACACAAAGAGACATAACATTCGGATTCGAAGTTGATTGCAATCGTACGTGTTGCAATATTCTTTACTTTGAAAGACTTCTTCATTTCAGAACTGTCGTTAATATCCCCCCTCCCGTGAACAGGCATGCTATATAAAGTTTTTATCGGTGTTTGATTTACAAAACAATAGCAATTCACTTGTAAGGGAAGTACGATTAGTGTTTTTTTATTTTCTTCAATAGAAAAGTTTGAACTATGAATAACTAAGTCATGGTTTTATAAATAATCACTGTATATAAACTTATCAAAGATTACATTCATTAATGCTCAGCAGTTTCAGTACTGTTCAAGGACTTTTTAGACAGGTATGCTGTAAAAGTGTAAATGTTAATTACAACTTCTGAAAAAAGTCTGAACCACACATAGACTAAAATGTCTTATTTAATGCAATCAAAAAGTTGAAAATTACTTTTTAGTTTCATGTTCAGTCAATAGACCACTTTCGAGTTCATCCGTTACCGGAAAAAACTCGTCAATTATACGCGCCTTTATCACCGTCATCTGTGCGTTTAAGGGCGTCGTCACTTCCTTACAATGTTGAGCGAGTGGTTGGAAAATTATAATTCTAAATTGTACGAATTATTCGGCAAATTAAATTCTGAAAATAGACAATCAACACTGCTGTCATTAGGGAATTGTCAGTAAGTACCTACAGAGCAACCATTATTTCTAGTTTATCCTGCACAAAAACGATCACTTAGACGCTTGATGAACGTAAATAGTGCAGGGATACAGGCGAGCCCCTCTATCTGGTAAATGACGTCATAAAGGCGTGCATAATTGACGAGTTTCTGCCGGTAACGGATGAACTCGAAAGTGGTCTATTAAAGTCTGTTCACCACAAAATTACCGTTTCCGATATAAATTGGTTTACTAAATATTAGTACACCCTTAATGAACGTTCTCATGAAAGTATCGTGCAGTACCTACATGTATATATACACAAAGTGTTCCAATATGTAAGAAACAGCAAATGCTTGATACAACATCTGAAGAATTATTCGAATCCTTAAAATTTAACTGCGATGTGCTATGACAATTATCCAGTCTACCCATAATCATATAACTGATGAAATTAGTGTGTTGTACTATTTTTAGCAATTAAGTCCATCCCTTTGTACCATTCATTGAATAATAACTCAAATGTAAATGCCGTGCCAACTTTGTCAATAGAAAAAACACTGTCTATCAAGAGATTTATCTCGCAAATCACAGAAGCAATTGCTTTTAAATAAACACAAGATCGTCATCTTGAGAAGATGTGTTTTATAGCACGGGGATTAAAATGAACCAATAAAACATTTGATAACTTCTCCAACCCTATCACGCTTTATTTTGTAAGAAATTCCTTCGATTAGAATTCAGTTAAGTGATCAGCTTTGCCATGTCATTATTCCTCCCACTATTGTGATACTGTGTCGTTTGAGAAATAAAACGGTACATTAAACAATAATACATTAATTCTATTAATGTAATGCTAGGTTAACACCAGTTACACAATAATCCGAAAACGTCACAACAATCCAAGGTCAACACAACCTAAATATTCGAACGTGATGCGTGAGTAACTTTATACTTCTGTTACAGCAACATTTAATTAAAAGGGGGCGCGAGTAACCTTATACTGTTTTGCCAGTGACATTTAATTTAATCTGTAGTATAAAAATATATCATTGTCAACAGGAAGACAAGTCGGTCATACTTTAAATTTGTGATTTTGTTCATTGTCGTATTAATTTTTGTTTCAAACTGTCTTTTTTGTCTATTTATTTCGAAGCTTCAGTTATTTCAAAGGAAATGGTTTTCAAATTCATTTATAACAACTTGGCTCATTGCAGAGAAATACACCCGAGGAAAAAGACAAATACTGCACAAATAGAGACTTTCACCAGAAATATGTATAAATGTAAATCTATGTGTAAATGCTCAGACCCTACACGAATAAACCTGTGTTATTGTTTAATTTATATATACCCCCGTTGGTATTGGTGGGCAAATATTATCCCGATGTTATTGGTCGGCAGTTATATAATGTTCCTGTTATTGGTCGGCAGATATAATGTCTGTGATATATGTCGACGGATATTCATGTTTAATCCTCGTGTTATTGGTCTGCATATATATAATCCCTGTGTTATTGGTCGGCAGATATATAATCCCTGTGTTATTGGTCGGCAGATATATAATCCCGATGTTATTGGTCGGCAGTTATATAATGTTCCTGTTATTGGTCGGCAGATATAATGTCTGTGGTATTTGTCGACGGATATTCATGTTTAATCCCCGTGTTATTGGTCGTCAGATATATAATCCCTGTGTTATTGGTCGGCAGATATATAATCCCTGAGGCTGTGTTATTGGTCGGCAGATATATAATCCCGGTGTAATTTGTCGACGGATATTCATATTTCATCATCGTGTTATTGGTAATCGAATATATTATCCCCTAATTATTTCTTTACAGATATATCATCCATGTGTTATTGCTCTGTGGATATAGAAATTTTATGATACTGATCGGCGAATATGTAATCCTCATTTCTCATTCTGTGGATATATATTCCCAGTGTCATTAATCGGCGATTCTAACATGACGTCCTTCAAACGCTTTTCAAACGGGAAAATACACGCTTCTGATACCGAAAATCATCACAACAAGGAAACGTAGACAAACGATGCTCAAATGTGGTATAAACCCATTTTTTTTTATACATAGAAGACATATAAGTAAATTATCATTAAAATTCATCTAAATACGTTATTAGAAAATAGTTTGAGCATGTCACTTATTCTGGTTGCTCCGTTGTTTACGCTAATCTCAAAGTGCGTTAATTTATAGGAACGGCAAATATTTGCCTCCACATAGAGCGCTTCGATCCAAAACAAATGCCGTTTTTGTCCTATTAGAATCGAAATAATTCATGGGGGCTTGAATATATCTAGATTTTACCACGGGTTGTCCCTTTATGACGATATTTTACCCCTCGCTATCGCTCAGGGTAAAATATTTCTCATAAAGGGCCAACCCGTGGTAAAATAACGATATATTCAAGCCACCATGAATTATTTCTTAATTATATAATGCACGTGTTATAAGTCGACAGATAAAATATTCCCTTTGATATTGCTTGGTTAATACATAATACCCGTGTTGATGTTCAGCGGATAATTCATTAAAACCTCACATGAAAAAGGAATGTTTATAATTAAGATAAAAGAACTAAACACATGACCACTTTTAATATAGGATCTTAGTCAGCATGTCAACCGATTCAAGTAGGACCTCACGTTATCTTAACACTCTAGTTGACAGTATTTTGTAAGCAAATCATTAGAAAGATAACATTGCAGCATTTTTGACGTTAACAACATAGGTACATTCTTTTAATAAAAAGTATAGTTATGTTATGAAATATTTCAAGAGAAAGACATTCAAACAATCCTGGAGTCCAAACTTACATTTAACTCGAAGAAATATATGTTGTCTTATATTTTTATCTTTTGAAGGAACCTGACATTCATATGTCCCCGTATCTCCGAATGTCAAATCATCTATTTTCAAATCCCAGTTATTTCGTTCTGAATTATGGTTTACGGAGAAACGATCATCTTGTGTAAATAACCTTTCACCAACAGTTATAGGACTTTCCTCAGGAAGTTTACGCCAAATAACCTGAAATAATAAATGTTCTAAACAGACGAAAGCAAACTTAATACACAATAATAGACAAACATAAAGCAGTTTGATTTTAGCGACACTTTATGTCCACGCAAAGTTAAATATGCTTTTTTTAGGCTGATTTTGATTTATTGTATGTTCTTTCTGTCTTTATAACGATATCAAAGAGGTTTTTAAGTACCAAACCAACTTGATTGACCCAGTAACTCCAAATCAAGAAACTCGCCAATGCTTAAATTTATCAATAATCTGTTTAAAGGATGTTCGTAGACAGGATTTCTGTTTGTGTCAGATCGTCATCTGTATTTCATTCATGAACATATTGTCCCGATAACTTTAAACGTGTCACATGTTATAGACATTATGCCATTTAAAGAACGGGAATTGGTTATTGAGTATTTGTATTAAAGTTTAAGAGTTGGCATCAATATTGCTTTGATTTCAATTGAGGTGGAATATAGACGTTCAGTTCCGTTTAAATCGCATATGCATGGTATCAAATTTTCTCTCCTGGGTATAATTATATATATAGTCACATATGGTATGTAACATGACGGCAACACTCAATCAAAAGATATGACAAACAGTCACCGGTCTTTTTAAGATTTTTTTCATTTTTTATTACTTTCTCCAATACAAATCAGGAGATGTGGTATCACAACTCCCAAAGACCAAAACACAAAGATGTTTAAAATTGCATGTGCTCTTGATTTCTTCTTATCCTTGAAAGACAATCCTTTAAAAGTTTTATTAAAAAGGAATAACGCACATTTCATATTTTCTTTTTTTTTGGTTACAATATTTAATAATGACACGAAAAAGATAGAAAATGACGTTGTGTTTTTAATCCTGATAGAAAAATGATGGAAGATAACACAAACAGAAGATGGAAAGTCGCGAAAAATAGATAATGATTTGCCAAGTCTTAGAAGAATAGCCTTAAACGAAATGAATATGATTGACGAGAATACATATATTTCCTTAAAACCAAAGGACAACTACGTTTAAAAGTAAGCTTTTATATTTTTGTAATTAAAAATTAAGAAAATCATAATCTGACGCTAATACCGGTTGATATTGATGATGTAAATGTCCACCTCATTTAGTAAATGAAATGGCTGGAAAACAAAATTAACTTAATGGCAATTGACAATTTCTCAAGATTCATAAAAAAATTATCAGCTAATATCTGATAGTCTCATTATTGTAGTCGTCTGGTTGTCGCCCCGTTTCGTGTCAATTTCTATAGTGTAAATTTACATTGCAGTCACACTCTGTGTTTCATTAATAAACATCGATTACATGTCATCACCAAACACATTTGAATTATTAAGGAAATCCGGGCAAACTACAAAACTACATCAGAAGTTCAGATGATCCGATGTCATAATTCTACCATAGACATTTGAAACTATGTATAATTACGTTCTTTTTTACTTTAAAACCAAACATTGACATATCTTTTTGACTTTATGAGACCAATAATTATATGATTATATATGTACATGGTTTTCAAATCTGAGTACCCAAAACCGATGAGTAAACAGTCAAACGCAAAAGTTAACACTCAAAGGCATAGATGTGTTTCCCTCAGATTTGGGTTGAAATCCGGATTGGTTTTTCCTCAATCGGTTTATGATTTTTGAACACCGACATACGTCTGTTGCCTTTATTTGCCGTAGTCAAAGTAAGTACAACTTTTAGGACGATTTGGTTTTCAATATTCTTCAACTTAGTTAATAATGTCATCGATTAAATACATGTCATATGTTAATATCATGTGATCCATCATTAGTGATTGAAGTCTGACTCACGTGTCTGGCACCTAGGTTTTCAATCACACATGATAAATTAGCAGTTGCGCCAACAAAAAAACTTATGTTCCCTGAAGCTGACTTAAACCTGGGTGTTTGGTGTCTTCTTCTGTAACCGTAGTCTGTGTTACGACCTGCAAAATATTTAATTTGATTACTTTCAGGTCTAAGGTTATTTATTTTTGGCGTTCTATATATTGCATGACGGCATTCAGTCTGTATTATAAATATCTTAAAATTTTAAATCTATCAAATCTATAAATATTGCAAATTAAACTATAATGATGCATCCACCAACAATTCCTATTACATGATGTCATATCAAGAGGAAAACTCCATATATAATCATTGTTGGATTTGGTTGGTGAACTCAATATCAAATATTGCTATGTACTTTTTATATCTATTCCAGTTCAGTTTCCATAATATGATAAAAAGATGATAAAAGCAGATGTGACGTATCTTTAATTGTACAGCAACCCCAAGCCACAAATTACCTCAATAAATTAAAGATACAATCATCAACAATAAACAGGTGTCTATACAAAATGTGACGATCTATATAGTATCGAGTCTAAAATAAAGTACATGTATTTACTAAAGTTTTCGTAATTTGTTCAATTTCGTGCCGAGTAACATTTTGTTAGTGTTGTATTTCGATAGGAGTCTTCTGCGCTAAGATAGGTTGTGATTCTCCCAACACGATACATCAGTGAACATCGAGAGTGTGGCACATTCCCAAACTCGACTCATCGGTTGTATATGTCCATCGAAATGGGTTATGTTCAGTTTGAGCTTAAAAGCATATTTATTTACCATGCAAATTATCGGAGTTAAAATATTACATAAAATAATGTGCTCTTTTGGAATAGTTTCTAGCACATTAAGAAAAACAAAATGTGTTTGAATATCAATTAAATGTATACGTTTTACCATCTGATGGATGTTAACAATTCTTATTGTGATATATGCTTTGATATAACCAGCTATAACACTATAAATTGTGTTTGATTAACAAGAGCAGAAACATTGATAAATGTTTGCAAGTAATACTTTGGAATGATTTAGTGTAAAAATTCTTTTGATAAACCGTTGAAACATCTGATCAACTAAATAAAAAAATATATTTTTTAGAAACTACATTCTTTGTTCAGAATTACAGTTCATTTTAATTCGAGAACTGATATTACACACCACATCTAACAGAGTTTACTTTATCAATTTCATGAGTCGACTATGTTTACAGGCAATTTAAGGTAAATACATGTAAATTAAACTATATATCCCATATAACGGATCATTTCAAGTAGCACAATAATTGCCGACATCCACAAAGAATACTTAACATTACAGTAGAATACGAGTTTCAAATATAAATGGATAAAGTATATATCTTTCAAGGTGGAATGACTGCAGTGTCGATATAAAACCAAACACAAGAGGGGTTGGACTGACTGTCGATATAATAACATAAAGAGGAACGAGAAATGACTATCGAGAAGAAGCCATAACAGGAGGGAGGAAATGAAATAATTATCGAGAAGAAGCCATAACAAGAGGGAGGAAATAAAATGACTATCGTGAAGAAGCCATAACAAGAGGGAGGAAATGAAATGACTATCGTGAAGAAGCCATAACAAGAGGGAGGAAATGAAATGATTATCGAGACGAAGTCATAACAAGAGGGAGGACATGAAATGACTATCGAGAAAAAGCCATAACAAGAGGGAGGAAATGAAATGATTATCGAGAAAAAGCCATAACAAGAGGGAGGAAATGAAATGATTATCGAGAAGAAGCCATAACAAGAGGGAGGAAATGAAATGATTATCGAGAAGAAGCCATAGCAAGAGGGAGGAAATGAAATGACTATCGTGAAGAAGCCATAACAAGAGGGAGGAAATGAAATGATTATCGAGAAGAAGCCATAACAAGAGGGAGGAAATGAAATGATTATCGAGAAGAAGCCATAACAAGAGGGAGGAAATGAAATGATTATCGAGAAGAAGCCATAACAAGAGGGAGGAAATGAAATGACTATTGAGAAGAAGCCATAACAAGAGGGAGGAAATGAAATGACTATCGAGAAGAAGCCATAACAAGAGGGAGGAAATGAAATGATTATCGAGAAGAAGCCATAACAAGAGGGAGGAAATGAAATGATTATCGAGAAGAAGCCATAACAAGAGGGAGAAAATGAAATGATTATCGAGAAGAAGCCATAACAAGAGGGAGGAAATGAAATGACTATCGTGAAGAAGCCATAACAAGAGGGAGGAAATGAAATGATTATCGAGACGAAGTCATAACAAGAGGGAGGAAATGAAATGACTATCGAGAAAAAGCCATAACAAGAGGGAGGAAATGAAATGATTATCGAGAAAAAGCCATAACAAGAGGGAGGAAATGAAATGATTATCGAGAAGAAGCCATAACAAGAGGGAGGAAATGAAATGACTATCGTGAAGAAGCCATAACAAGAGGGTGGAAAGGAAATGACTATCGTGAAGAAGCCATAACAAGAGGGAGGAAATGAAATGACTATCGTGAAGAAGCCATAACAAGAGGGAGGAAATGAAATGACTATCGTGAAGAAGCCATAACAAGAGGGAGGAAATGAAATGACTATCGTGAAGAAGCCATAACAAGAGGGAGGAAATGAAATGATTATCGAGAAGAAGCCAGAACAAGAGGGAGGAAATGAAATGATTATCGAGAAGAAGCCATAACAAGAGGGAGGAAATGAAATGACTGTCGAAAGAAAAGCGTTACAAAAGTAAAATAAGATGATTGTACAATAAAAACAAAAGCGAGGTAGGCTGACTGTCTAGATATATTCTTTACATGAAGGAGGTAAAAACTAAATAAACCAAATACAAAAGGAAGATTAATCCACAGTAAATGGGAATTAAACTGAAATTTCGAGAAATGACTGTTGTATTAAAGTCCCACAAGCGGTGATTGAAATTACAGTCGAGACGAAGCCACAACGGGGAGGTAAAATGACTTCGAAAATCAACAAGAGGGACATTCATTTCCTTTTGAGAGAAAGCCCATGAAAAGGAGGATCTTAACAAACTTTAATGTTAAAGCCAACAAAAGAAGAAGGATAACTGACATGCAAATAAAGCTACCACAAGAGAGAGTAAAAAGTACTGTCGAGTAATAGCCCCTACTTGTCAGAGTAAATTACAGTCAAACAAAAACTAACACAATATTGATAACAAACTAATGTTCTTTATCAAGCTTCAGAAAAACGTTAATAGTTATCAAAGGCACCAGACTTAATATTTATTACGTCAGACGCGCGTCAGAGACGCTCAGATAAAAATATTTAGAAAGCCAGACAAGTAAAATGTTGAAAAGCATTGCTGACTCAAAATTCCAAAAGGTTGTGGCCATATACGGTTACGGTTAAAGATAAGGTTTAACACGACATTACATTTTTATAGCTATATGTCTAACGAAGTTGTGCGTGGTACAACAGACATTATTCGAACCTTATAATTAAACTTTTATTCTAAAACCTATTATTTCGACCTATTTTAGAACGTTTATTAGGTGCTCGATATTATGCAACGCCAATGAAAAATTGATTGTGTGTTCACATATATGTCAATATTTTGACGATAATTGATATACTGTTATCGATATATGTCTGTTTTATCGATGGAAGACGTGTTGATGAAGTGTTAATTGAAGTAGATACATTGATCCCTTAATTAGGTTTTTCAGGAATGCGAAAATGACAAGAAAAATTTGTTTAAAAAACATTGCTTAGTGTAGGTGGAAAACATGGAATAGTTCAGTATTCGAACATATCAAGGGCGGGTCAGAACTATATGTTACATTAGTCCGAGGATAAACTGTTATTTATGATCTCTTCCCACAACTCCACAAAAAGGCACATATGAATGAAGAAAAAGCATCAATTTACCAAATACATGCTTATTTATTTATCAAATAAGGACGGCTAAATACCATACAAGGACCATTTTTACCGTGCAATGACATCATTGTACCATGATATGCCATCAATGTACCATTTACTAGACATAGACAATCAAGAATAACCAAAACCATGCAAGGACACCGTTATACCATACCGAAACATCTATTTACCATGCATAAATATCAATTTACCTGCATAAGGACACTCATAAACGATATACCACGCTAGTACATCCATTTTGCATGCAATGAAATCTATTTGTCCGTTAATGACATCAATTCATCGTGCAACAATGACAAGGGAACTATTATCTTAAAATTAAAAAAGTGAACGTTGTATCTAAAATTCAAAAAGGGGACACCAGTTTTAGATTTGAAAAGGAAACAATATATTCTTAAATTAAAAAAGAGAACGTATTAATCGTATGCTTTAAAATATTCGATAGATCACATAACAATACGAACGTATTGTTTTATTTTGAATTTTTAAATGAGTTAAACTGCAGAATCTAATTGTAGATGCACTAATGGCGAACCACTGTGTTGTTTTAGAAAATAAAGACATTTGATTTAGAGCAACGTGTAACACTGATTTAAACAAGATATTTACTAATCAATTGGCACTGTTTTATTAACAGTAAACATGTATTTTCGTGTAAATATATAAACAACGTGTTTACCAGAACATACATTTAGCAATAAAAGAAAAGTTCAACTAAACATTAAATGTATTTTATCAAAATAGTTTATTGCTTATTTGCTAGAATTAACAATTTTATTTTCTAACTAATCTTAATTAAAGCTTGTTTCTTATTTATTCACTTTTTATCATATTGGTATATTACATTTAATTACTACATGTTTTCAAGTATTTTTCTTTGGTTTGTATTCGACATTATCTTTCACTTATCATGGTTCTGTGTGTTAAGTCGATGTGTATTGAAGTTATTGAAATCAATACTTTTCTTACTTCTGACGGTATTGTGTGTTTAACCGATGTCTTTGGTAGTATTCTTTTACTTGAATCCGACATTTCCATTCACTTATCGTGGTACTGTGTGTTTAGTCGATGTGTATTGAAGTTATTGAAACCAATACTTCTCTTACTTCTGACGGTATTTTGTGTTTAACCGATGTCTTTGGTAGTATTCTTTTACTTGAATCCGACATTTCCATTCACTTATCATGGTAATGTGTGTTTAGTCGATGTGTATTGAAGTTATTGAAACCAATACTTCTCTTACTTCTGACGGTATTTTGTGTTTAACCGATGTCTTTGGTAGTATTCTTTTACTTGAATCCGACATTTCCATTCACTTATCATGGTACTGTGTGTTTAGTCGATGTGTATTGAAGTTATCGAAACCAATACTTCTCTTACTTCTGACGGTATTTTGTGTTTAACCGATGTCTTTGGTAGTATTCTTTTACTTGAATCCGACATTTCCATTCACTTATCATGGTAATGTGTGTTTAGTCGATGTGTATTGAAGTTATTGAAACCAATACTTCTCTTACTTCTGACGGTATTTTGTGTTTAACCGATGTCTTTGGTAGTATTCTTTTACTTGAATCCGACATTTCCATTCACTTATCATGGTAATGTGTGTTTAGTCGATGTGTATTGAAGTTATTGAAACCAATACTTCTCTTACTTCTGAAGGTATTTTGTGTTTAACCGATGTCTTTGCTAGTATTCTTTTACTTGAATCCGACATTTTCTCTGACTTCTGGTGGTAATGTTTGTTTAATCGATGGATTTTGTAGCATTAGTGATGTGTGTTACCGATATATCCTCTGACGTTTGATAATATTGTCTATAAGCGATGGCTTTGGTAGTATTATTGATGTATTATTGATAAATATCTCTGACTTTTGGTAATATAACGTGTTTAATCGATGGATTTTGTAGCATTATTGATGTGTGGCCGATATTTCCTCTGACTTCTGATAATATTGTGTGTAAAGGTAGATCACCAGTATATATTTTTTGAGACAGAATTTATTTATAATTTGCCAAAATGAAGATTTTACTATGCTCTTTTCAAAAATTTAGTAAAAAGTATGGGTTACCGTGCTATTTTTTAAGCTATGAGTCGTTGAAAATTGCCAAAATTTGGTTAGTTTGTTCATGAAAAAACATATTAGTGTATAAAAAGAATTCTATGAGATAGAATTTTGAAATAAATTGTAAGAAGAAAGGTTTCATAATATATTTTAAGAAAATAAAAGGAAAACATGGTGTCACCGAACTTAATTTCTTGCTACGAGTAAAAATATAAAATATAAAAATCCCTATTAGCCCAGTATAAATTTTGTACTATAAGAGTTATCTCCCCTTAAATAGCTCATTTGAAAAAAAATGATTTTTAAACCCCCAAAAAATGATATTTGTTAAAATATTTTGTATAATACGATTAATTAACAAGTTTCCTTAAATAGAAAAAAAACAGTATAACCATTGAATTGCAAATCTGTCTCCAAATTTGCAGATTTAGGCAAATAACTAGACCGATTTTTTACTATGATTGTACAATCAAAATGGCGGTATACCATAAATCTACCTTAAATCGATGTATTTAGTAGTATAATTGATGTGTTGATGATAGTTCTTCGGATTTCTCCTAGTATTGTCTGTTTAAACGATGGCTTTGGTAGTATTGTTGATGTGTAACCGATATTTTCTCTGAATTTTGATTATATTATTTGTTTAATCATTGGCTTCGGTAGTATAATTTCCGTGTTACCGATAATTCCTCTGATTTCTTATAATATTGTTTGTTTAATCGATGGCTTAGGTAGTAAATTTAAGTGTTATTGAGTGTTACCGATATTTTCATTTTTTTTTTATTGTTTGTTTTAATCGATTGCTCTGGTATTATTATTGTACCCGATATTTCCTCTGGCTTCTCAATGAACTATATCTTTAATCGACGATAAAGGTAATATCATTGATTTGAATTCGATATTGATTCTGACTTGTAAGAAATCACGTTTTTAGTCGACAACTTATTAAGTATTATACAATTACTGTCTTTTGATGAGGTAAATATGCGGTTTTATTGACTTTTGAAAAACTGATATTCATTGAGGCCAACGGCGGAAGCGAATATTAGTTTTTCAAAAGTCAATTAAACCCCATATTTACCAAAAAAAAAGACAGTAATTGTTTTATTCCATATTCCGAGAAAAGAAAATGTATTTGATGACAAACATATACCAATTTTTTTTTACATGAAACATTTTAACATATCGTTGCATGTAAAAGCGTGGAAAAGTTTACGTTTACGTTTAGCGCGGTGAATAACACTTTCACAGGTGAATATGCTTTTTTTTATTCAAAATCCAATTCATATAGAGAAACCTACTAAAATAATACCAATATGGTTAATCTGTATTGTTCACTGGTTTACTTATTATGTATTCTCGATATTTTGTTTGACTTTTTAGGGTAAAATGATTAAGCTAGTAACATTAACTGGAACAATCAGTCAGAATCCCCCTAATAAGTCTGTTTTTCTTAGTTCCTTAAGATAGACACACATCTGCAGTAATGCAATGAATTTTGTTTTCTTATATGTTCAGTTCTGTCAAATAATCATTTTAAGAAAGTATGTCTGCATTATTGAATGAGTATTTTGTAATCACTAAAATCGGGGCGATGAAACAAGGTTTTATACGCTGAGAGACCCTGAAATTAACATGAATACAATCAAGCATGCGCAGTTTATATGGTTTCATGATATTGACCTCACATATTCTTATTTAAATATGACAAAGGTATGTACGAACTTTTTTGCCGACATCTGATTGGATACAAGAGAGATTAGAAAGAATTGATGTTTGTCATGTTACCCGATTTTAGATTCAATGTGATCATAATGGCTGCGTTTGCAGAGCCTCGTTTTTCTCGACTTATTAATTTCTGATATTCTACATCTTCTCCGTTCAATCAACAACTACAACTTTTTTGCTGAGTCATTCCAGCTAATTAAACAGTTTAGTCAATAAATAAATGTTTCAGACAGGTGGTAAACGTTCTTAGGTGTCATTCTCATGTAAAAAATCACTTATCAAATAAAAAATCATTCAATTCAAACTAACCAATCTGTACATTGCAATATTAGATGCCCCATCATTTATCTGGCCCTTGTTAGAAGAATTAAGATGATTTTGACAGATGTGGAGTTAAACCTACAATTTTTTTTCTTAAGACACTTTCCTTGCAAAATATCCACTTTTGTTTGGATTTATAATAATACATCTAATATGGTTTGTTTTCATAAAACAAAATAATACGCCAGACGCACGAAACGTCCACCAGCAGTGGCATCGACCCAGTGGTGATAATAGTTATCAAAGGTACCAGGATTATAATTTAGTACGCCAGACGCGCGTTTCGTCTACATTAGACTCATCAGTGACGCTCAAATCAAAATATTCAATAAACAAAACAAATACAAAGTTGAAGAGCATTGAGGACCCAAATTCTAAAAAGTTTTGCCAAATACGGTTAAGGTTAATTATGCCTGGGGTACGAAAATCCTTAGTATTTCGACAAATTCATACATTTGTAAACAGGAAATATATGAAAATGACCATATAATTGATATGCATGTCAACACCGAAGTGCTGACTTTACGTTTATATAAACTATCTTTAAAAAAAAGATGTAGTTGATAGCCAATAAGACAACTCTTCAGAAGAGACCATATGTCAAAGAAATAAACAACAATAGGCCACCGTAAGGCATTTAACAATGAGAAAAGCCAATACCAAATAGTCAGCTATAAAATAAGCTGATAGGATGGCACTCTTTGCGCTCTGTTGAAAATATTACACTAAAATACATTAAATCGAAAGATGGCAACATAGATGACATTCGCACATCTAATCAACACAATGATATATAATGGTTGATGCATAATGATAGCTTTCCATGCCTTTCAGAAAATATTGTTAAAAGATAAGGCATGGTAAATGCATGATATCGAATTTCATATAGTTACAGGAGATATTAGATCATCGTGAATCAGATACAACGACCAAATACAACATATAAATCCGTTATCTTAATTTGTTTGCAGAACTGTTGAACGGAAAAATATATGCAATTTTTCGAAATTTATTTTAATGCAGACGCCGAAAAAATAATTATTGTTAGAAAAACACTCAAGAAAAAATGTCGATAATCCTAAAGTGTAAACGTGAATGAGCCATGAGTCAAAACGGCACTATAAAAATAACGCGAATTACACTAGAAGGACATTATCAATCCTGAATGTTTCAGATGCAGAAAACGTCCAAAATGACCTACTTTGTTCAGTATAATTTTGTAATGGATATATCTTTGTGTTTAACAAAGTAGATATTAGATGACAATAAAATAGTTAGTGTTTGATATATCAATTACGTCCACAGTAGGTACCACAAGCAGTTATTTCCTAAGTTCATAAAAATCTACGCCAATTTGAATTGTGAATGACTCTGTTTAATGTTATTGTTAAAATCCCTGATATTTCCAATATACATCAAACAAACAGGAAATACCAAAATTGGAATCCCAACACGTTATAGTTTAGTTAAAACAATATTAATACTTTAAATCATATTAATTGTTTTTTGCCAGATACATTAAGTAAGTAAGTAAGTAAATGTTTATTATAGTGACATGTGTAATCACATTTCAATAAAGTACAAATATATTACATACACAATAAAATACACCCGACCCATTGGGTCTATAAGTCACTTTCAAATAATAAAATATAATTCTTTTATCACGGATTTCAAACAAATTAATGAAAAGTAAGATTAAGCTAAATTTCAACATAATCAATTAATAATGAAAAATTCAAACTTATATAAATAAATAATTAAAAATGAAGTTATTAGAAGATCGATTTAATAAATGTCAAGTTGAATGCATAATTAATTAATAATGAAAAATTCAAACTTATATAAAAAATGAAGTTATGAGAAAATCGATTTAGTAAATGTCAAGTTGAATGCATAATAAATTAATTTTTATAATAAAGAAACTGGAAACATATCCATAACTTGAGACTTGTTATTAGAATATTCTTGAACTTATAACAGTGAAATTATTAAAAAGTTCATTATATTCATGCTATATATATTTCTCATTCATAGCAGGCCGTTTATTTAGATATAGTGTGTCTTGTTTTAATAGTTAAAGTTACACAAAATGTTATACATCTTGACATTAGATTTTTAGGGGGAAAATTATATAATTTCGATTTTAGTTTGCAATCGTATTTCTTATTCGTATAAGTCTGTGATAATTCAGGAAAGAAACATGATTGTATAGCGTACTCACTCCAGCTCAGATAAGCAATAGAGATAAAATGGATAAGCGTTGGTTCGTTATAAAGGTTTTACGAGCACGGAGGGCGAATAGTTATTTATCCAACGATCCAACGCTTATCTGAGAAAACTGAGAGTATGAACCAACCATAATCAGCTTCGATACCATGTTCTTTATATAGGTCAAATATCACAATGCTACATATATCTACCAACGTCAGCTACAATGTATTTATCCTTCTATTTACGTCAAATCTAGTAGTTCTAGGCGCATGTCAGCTATTGTATGTCTTGTTATACGTCAAAGCAAAATTCATATACGACTTGTGAGACAGAAGTACTTGTATTTGTTAACAATTTCATTTGATTATAAAAAATAATAGTATTTTAATCTTTTGAAAAATGTAGCAACACCTCAATAAATAACGGTACTTATATAGTAAACACACTTTTCAGTTTTCAATCCATTTATCTAGAATAGTTAAATGCTCTTTTAAAACGAGTGGAATGAGTTTATGACAACAATATTGTCACTTTTGTTAAGTGCAATTGTCGATAATTGACACATTTTCTATTGAAAAAAACATATACTGTACGCATTTGTCAACATTTATACAAACAAACGAAGTTCCATCTGACACTTTTTGTAAATAGAATTTATACTTATATTACTAGTTTGGATTAAACAAAGGCAAGTTTTTGAAGTTCTTGAAAAAAGATAAACAAATAGTCCAATCACGACTTGATAACAGGTCAGCGATACCACCTCATAAAAAGCGCTGTCAGAGAAGGAATGCTAAAGTTATTAGTATTCGAATAAAGCAAATCAATACCAGGTATAAGAACATAACAATATACGTTCAAGACAAATATAAAACAACAAGACGTAAGGTACAGGGACAATATACGAAAATGACCCAAAATAAATAACAACTAGAAAAGTAAAAGGTTGACAAAATCCTTCAAAAATATGGATGAAACGACGAACATTGTCACCATTCAATATTTATGAACAAGGGGCAATCCAAAGCAAAATAAAACGTGTGCTGCAGGACAATATCCTAACATATAAATCTAATGCAACAAGACAGGTGTGGTTCGATGCCACTGATGTTGGACGTATCGTCCCCCCTTGAGGGTATCACCAGCCCAGTAGTCAGGTGTTGACATGAATATCAATTATATGGTCATTTGATAAATTTCCTGTTTACAAAACTTTTTTGATAAACTAAGGATTTTCTTATCCCAGGAGTAGATAATCTTAGCCGTATTTGGCATCTCTTTATTTGGAATTTTGGGTTCTCAATGCTCTTGAACTTTGTACGTGTTTGGCTTTTTAACTCTTTTGATCTGAGCGTCACTTATATGTCGTATGTAGACGAAATGCGCTCTGGCGTATCAAATTATTATCCTAGTACCTTTGATAACTATATATCAAACATGACAAATATAGAGCAACAAGGGAAATAGATCATATATGTTAATTCACTTTTTTAAATAATAAACTAGGCTGTTCGTTTTCTAGATTGAATGGTATTGTATTTGTCATGTTGGGACTTTTTTTATTGCTGGCTATGCGGTGTGGGTTTTTTGCATTGTTATAAATAAATGCAACAGTAGTATACCGCTGTCCGAAACTCATAAATCGACAACGAGAACAAAGACACAACAGAAACACAACATTAAAATGTAACACACACAGAAACGAGCTACAATATTACAATGGCCATTTTCCTGACTTGGTACAGGAGTTTTATAGATATTGTTTTCTTAAAATGATGGGTTGAACCTGTTAGAGGCCATACACAGAAACCTGCTGTTGCTTAAAATTATATCTATGCAAAGTGCAATAAAATTTTGATTAATTTGAAGAAAAAAATATATCTAGTATGTTATTAGATCTGTGTTGATAGTTATCTATCGTTCCTGATCTACTTTTATATATGCATCTATAGTCGAAAGTACATCGGAACACATTTTTTTCTATTGCCTTCATAAGTTACTTGTCCTCAAGATATGTTCACCATAATGAAAACACAACCACAAAGTACACACGTGTGAATGTCATAAGTAAAGCTAAGCTATTACATGAAAGAAACTGGCAAAAGATGCTGGCATATGACAAAAGTATGGACAGGAAAACACGTGGTAATAATCAAAAAGAAATTAATATAAAGACAGTTCACAGATAATAATTACAAAGAACTTCTCTTACTGTTCCCTTTGATCATTTGATTAAAATCTTCTTTATATTAAGAGCTCAAAATGTTTGCAGATACTATTTCTATTCTATTCATATACAATAAAAATTTATTACATTCCTAACTAAAATGGCTTTTTAATTAATACATTCCTTGTAAAATTATACTAAAACTAATTGATACGGAATCGCTAGTCTAAGACTGTCGAATATTTTGTTCTATTATCGATATAATCTATTATCGCCTATAGGAAATCCATTTGTATTAACATTTATTAAATGCTAATTAAACTTGATTGTTAATCTGGTTTCCTAATTATTGAGGGACTGTTAACACTTAGAGGAGACAATTTTATGGTTAGTGCAGTAAACTTACTTATAATTGTCATACTGAATCTTTTCAAGCTGCGAAAAACTGATAATATGTTTGTTTTCTGCCAATAGTTACATTAAAGAAGAATTCATTTCATTAATCGTAAATAGAAACATATTACTGCCCATGAATATTTTACAAATTTATACTTTACGATAAAAAAAAAATCCCACTATGACTCAAATATCAAATCAGTGGCAATTTCAGAATTCAGAGAAAAATAGTTGGACTTTGTTCTCAAAAATAATACAGACATTTAATTTAAATAATTCTATGCAATAAAAAAATAATAAAAATGAGGCCGAACGCTCTAAACGCCTTCTGAATCTGCGAATGTGAACTTGTACAGTAATTTATACAAATAACAAAATAATGAATAAATATTAAATGACAGTCAATAATATTCATAGCACATTAACTTGCAAGACATCGGTATTTGTAGTTTGGCTTTCAGCACCTTATTGTATTTAATGCATAACTGCAAAACTGCAAAAAAGCAAAACTGCAATACACAACACTTTTTTTAATATCATTTCCCATTTATTTAGAGAGGCCTCGGTGACGAATGGTATAAGGTAGTCAAACTATTGTATCGCTAGCCTGTCATCACTGAAATTGTTAGTTCGAATTCGTCAAATGAAAGGTTCGACAAAATTGTTTTCAAGCCACGATTATACTTCAGTACTTAAAATCTTTCAATCCTTTATGGATGGATTTAACATAGATAAATAAAATCGTATAATAGAAAAGCAAAATGAGGATGTTAGATTTGATATATACCTTTTAGTGTTTCTTTGTTACATTTATTTGTTTTTATAGTGATTAGGATTATAATACTGTTGACTGCTGTACACTTATTCTATACACTTTTACGTATTGTGTCTGTTTGTTTTGTTCACGCATCGTTGTCAAAATAATGGAATTTGATGAGAATGTCATACAAGGGAGAGGTTAATCTAGCTATAAACTAGATTCAGTCCACCATTTTCCACATAAGAAAATGCCTGCATTAAATCAGGAATATGACAGTTGTTTGACGATAATTGTGTTTGAGCTTTGGAATTTGCCATTTGATTAAGAACTTTTCCTTTTAAATTTCCGTCGGAGTTCAGTATTCTTACGATTTTACTTTTGACTCAATATTTGACTAGGATTGGTTTTTTTTTCTACTGAAGGTAGTCGGTTCCTAACAAATTGCTACGAAATATGACAATACTGCTCAAAGTGTCAATGAACACTAATCAATCAATCATTTATTTAGATATAAGCCAGAGTCTAACATAAAATTAAAAGATTTTCTGTTCATTGATAGCTTATACAAAGATAGCAATAAGGTAAAATATAATTATTAATGAAGCTATGGGTTTTTTTCTTGTTTGGCAAACGCTATGAGTAGAATGACGTGTGCGTTAAATATTTCAATATCAACAAGTTTATGTCATAGAAATTATACCACTTTATCTAGGGAATACACAAAATTTTAAAATAGATGTATTTCATTTTGGCCAATGGCAGTGTTAATCATTCACATGATAATTTAGAGGAAATCCCTTGAAGAACATAACTCCATATATATTCTAATTAAAATCTGTATAACTTTGGAGGTTATTATAAATTCAAGAATTTTCTTACACAGAATTGTAAAGTTCACAAATGAAAAATTGTAATAATCTATTTTATCTTATTAAAAAGGTTTATTTATCTCAACTTCATAATTAAATGGTTATCAATTATACAAATTGTACATGGAAAAAAATAATATTTTCATGTTCTTCATTTGTTACACTTCGCATTACAATTTACATTGGAGTTTATGAAGTAGCTAACAGTAGGTGGTAGTATTGACACTGTAATTCTTCAAATGGTTGTGTTGTAATAAATAGTACTTTAGGAAAATAAATCTTATTATTTATTATAATGAAATTGTTACAAATTTCCTGAAAAAGTGCAAATAAATGATTCACAGCAAGTAACAATATTAACACAGAGCTTAGTCAATAGATGATAAAATTACGACAAGATGAATTGACAGCAACGATTGATATTCTGATTTTTTCTGTAATTCAATTCAAAGGTAAAGTGCTTGTTGTATTCTTAAATCCAAAAATCTAACATATTGTAGGCTTTACTAAAATAACCCAAACATTTATGAGTTTTATTATTATCCTGAAGGCCAAAAAGACTAAACTTACAAAAGCCACCAGTGAGATATTATTCTATATGCAAAACAAGATTCAGAAAAGCCAAGAGTATTAACTATTATTTATTAGATCAAACAAGACCAATGTCAAAAAAGCCAGATGTGATTTCTATTAAAATGCCTAGATAGAACAAACCACAAAGTTATAAGTTTTAAAAGTATTATGTAGACCAAAAAGACTAAACCTTACAAAAGCCACCAGTGATATACATTATTCATTAGACCAAACAGGACCAATCGCACAAAAGCCAGGAGTCACTTCTTGTGTTATGTAGGCCAAACTAAATAAACTCATCACAGATACGAGGACCAAATTTAGCATATACGCCAGACGCGCGTTTCGTCTACAAAAGAATCATCAGTGACGCTCGAATCCAAAAAAGTCAAAAAGCCAAATAAAGTACGAAGTTGAAGAGCATTGAGGACCAAATTTCCTAAAAGTTTTGTCAAATACAGCTAAGGTAATCTATGCCTGAGGTAGAAAAGCCTATGTATTTCAAAAAACAGTAAATTTATAGATATAACCATACCATATCAATGACAATTCATGTCAGCACAAAAAGGGCTGACTACTGGACTTGTGATACCCTCGGGGAAATAAATCTCAACCGACAGTGGCATCGCCCCAGTAGTTGTAAATGAACTCATCACAGATACCAGGACCAAATTTAGCATATACGCCAGACGAGCGTTTCGTCTACAATAAGACACCAGGAGATGTATCTATTGTTTTGTAGGGCAAACTAGACCAAACCAACAAAAGCAAGTGATGACATATTTTCTTCTGTATTACAAACCAGACCAATCAAACAAAAGCCAGTTCTATTTTGTAGTCCTTA
This sequence comes from Mytilus trossulus, assembly GCF_036588685.1. Classification (NCBI taxonomy): domain Eukaryota; kingdom Metazoa; phylum Mollusca; class Bivalvia; order Mytilida; family Mytilidae; genus Mytilus; species Mytilus trossulus. The sequence continues at coordinate 60,538,462 of NC_086376.1, forward strand.
CTGGAATAAACTAACAAAAGCGTGAGTGATATCAATAAAAAAAATTCCTGTATGACAAACCAGAACTGCTCTTAAAAAACGTGGAGGGCTAATTAATGAAATAAACGGTACAATTTTTTCAGCTGCAGTATTCTCTACGACAAACTAAACCCACCCTTAAAAAGTTATGGGTGATATATGCTATTCTACAATCATAACGGAACTAATCTTACAAACACAAAACGTGATAGTTATTATTCATTGGGCTTAACTAGGTCATTCTTGCAAAAACCATGAGTAATATTTAATATTCTTTTAGCCAACATAGACCAATGTTGTCAAAGCTATGATTGATATCTATTATAATGTAGGCAAATTTAAAGAAACCCCACAGAAGCCAGATTTAATATCCATCATTTATTAGACCAAACAAGACCAATCGCACAAAAGCCAGATTTCTAGTATTCTGTATGTCAATCTAAAACAACCTTAGGACATCAGGAGTGATATCTACTGTTTTGTAAGGCAAGTAAGACCAAACCAGGAGTGATATCATGTAGGAATAACTAGACTATTTTTGAAAATAACAAACTCTGGTATCTTGGTAATTGAAATAGATGAAATAGTCGATATAATTAAAACTTTAGATCCTAATAAGGCATCTGGTCCAGATGTCATAAGCCATAAAATGTTGAAAATCTGTCCTGAAAAAATAGCAATTCCCTTAAAAATAATATTTAATAAATCCCTACAACAATGCAAATATCCCACCAGCTGGAAGATTGCTAATGTAATAGCATTTTTTAAAAAGGGGGATAGTTCGTTACCATCTAACTATAGGCCAATATCGCTTATAAGTTGTGTAGGGAAAATAATGGAGCGAGTTGTTTATAAACATGTCTTCAATCACCTACACAGAAATAAGTTAATATATGAATACCAGTCTGGTTTTCTGCCAAAATATTCGACAGTTCATCAGCTTTTAGAAATTTATAATTCTATATTAAATTCATTAGAAAATAAAGAAATTAGCTGTTTTGTTTTTTGTGACTTTTCTAGAGCATTCGATAAAGTTTGGCATAAAGGATTGATACATAAAATGAAGTCATACGGTGTTGACGGAAATTTATTAAATTGGTTTCAAAGTTACTTAAACAACAGACAACAGCGAGTTGTTATTAAACAATCTTCCTCTGAACTTTGCAGTATTTCAGCTGGTGTCCCACAGGGTTCTGTTTTGGGACCGCTGTTATTTATTATCTATATTAACGATATTGCTGAACACTTGATTTCTTTATGTAGATTATTTGCAGATGATACATCTCTGGGCTACTCTAGTCGTGACACGACACAAATACAATCAGTGATCAGTCACGACCTGAGTGAGCTCAGCGAATGGTCAAAGAAATGGCTGATGTCCTTTAACCCAGCAAAAACAGAAATAATGTTGTTTTCATACATTGAAACTCCAGAAATGAATTTCACTTTCAATGATAAGAGGATTGAAGTTACAGACTTCCACAAACACTTGGGTGTTACATTTAGTAAAGATGCTAAATGGAACACCCATGTGGATAATATCATAAAAAATGTATCTAAACATTTAAATGTACTTAGAAAATTAAAGTACAGGATAAGTAGGAGCAACTTAGAAAAGCTTTACTTGACTTTGATTAGACCGCTTCTCGAATATGCATGTGAAGTTTGGGATAATATGGGTGTGGGTTATTGTAAAAAAATTAGAACAGCTGCAGCTTGAGGCAGCCAGAATTGTAACAGGTCTTCCTATTTTTACAAGTAATAGAATTATTTATGATGAGATTGGTTGGGAAACTCTAGCTGAACGAAGAGAAAGAAGGAAATTACAATTATTCTATAATATTCAGCATAATAATGCACCAGCCTATCTTTGCAATTTAATTCCACCAACAATCCAAAGTACAGCTGTTTATCCATTACGTAATGGGAATGATTTAATATACCCTTTTTGTAGACTTTCATTAACCCAAGAGTCCTTCATACCTTCAACAATACGACTGTGGAATAACCTTAATGTGGTGACACGTAACATTGACTCTTTAGGTAAATTTAAAACCGAACTAAAAAATCTTAAATTAAATTCAAAAGCCCAAGTACCAAAACATTATGACTTTGGCAATCGTAAACTCAATATTATATTGACACAACTTAGGTGCTCAGCTTCTTTTTTGAACTATGATCTTAACAGAGTCAACATTATTTCAGATCCGTCTTGTAGTTGTGGTGCTAAGTTCGAAGATTCACGTCACTTCTTTTTTTATTGTCCTAAATATTCGAATATAAGAACCAAATTATTTAATAATCTAAATTGGTTACCAGACAACTCTCTACTAAATTTAAACACCTTAACCTCCGGCGATAAGTCTTTAACTAATGTTGAAAATGAAAGAATTATAAAGAATGTATATGAATTTATTAAAGAGTCTAAGAGGTTTCTAATTGTGTAATGTAACATATTATTAAGTGCAAATACATGCATATTGTGTATTACCACTCACATCACCACACACCACCTTTTCAGAGTTCAAATAATTTATATATATATACATAATGTATTGTTTGTATGCATGCTTTGTAAATATTCTAATGTTATAAATTGTTATAGGAGAAGACTTTATAAGTTTGATTAACTTGTGTCTCATCCCTTTTGCACATTTACGCAAATAAAATATGTTTAAACTAAACTCTGGTATCTTACAATACATGATACTTAGATGATTTAAATATGACAATCAATTTAGTTATATAGCTCAGTGAAACAAGTTTTATATGTTACACTGTAAAGTAAGGACTTAGGTTATACAAAGAATGAGTGGATCTATATAGTACTGTTTCACTACTGTCCCTGGATAAGGAGGATTAAACGCTCACCCATATGTTTAACCATGCCACACTCTTTATTTGTCGGTCTCCAGCTAAGAGTCTAGTGGTTGTTAATGTGTAGTGTCTGCCATAATTTTTTTTCATTTAAAATTATTAGATTATATCAGACGAGTGAATTTTTTCTCGAATCGCTTCTTATGTTGTATTTGTATAATTGGGATCTTTTTTAATTTACTTTATATGAATTTAGCTCATTGATGAAGGCCGTACACACAGGTTCGAGACGAAATTTGTTATAAATAAATATGGTATATTAAGCATATGCATATATTCAAATATCGCACCTGTTGCTGTACAGTGAGTGACCTGCAGTTTACAATTGGTATGTATATTTGCCTCATTGGTAATCATACCACATATCCTTATTTACATGCTCTTTTCAAATGACAAGAACAGTTCAAGTGTATGCAATAACCTTCCTTATATACAGAAACAAAAAGTAATCATCTGTTATACTGCTTAATTCAATTGTTTCCGGTGGGTGAAATTACTTAATACAATTACGTACGTCAAACGAACATGGAGTCGTCATTCCTTTTTACGGCATTGATTCAACGTCAAAGCATGTTACTCTAATTATCACACATGATTTCACTTGAAGTGTCAAATACACAGAATTACATGGGGTTGTTACAATGAAATATGTAAACATCCTTGGAACGAAGAAGCCATTCATAAAAGTTCCTTTTGAGTTTAGAATATCATTCTTGAAACGTAGAAGCCATTCATAAAAAATTAACGAGAATTATACCTCATCCTTGGAACAAAGGAGTCATTCATAAAAGTTTCTTTTGAGTTTAATACATGTATATCATCCTTGAAACGTAGAAGCCATTCATAAGACTTTCTTACGAGTAATTCTTGATTTTTATAAAGTAGAACAAAAATCACAAACTGTGACAAAAACTAAAAAAAAACAGATATAAAAGATATATACTAACAGAAAAATCGTAATGATGTTGTTAACGCCAATTTAGTTTGGCACATTGAATAAGAAATAATTAAAATGAAGAAGAAAAATCGGTTTAACATTAGTTTTACTAATTTTTACATTTACTTCTGCTTTTAGAAACTACGAGCAGTCTTCTAATATTATTTCATACCGATCACAAACATTGCAGAGTGGTTATTCTCCACTTATCTTTATCAAATGGTCTTTTATCGAGCTTTACATTCTTTTAGTTAACAAAAAAAATGTTTTAATAAAATTTACGGTACCAATTTTCTTGCACCAGATGCGCATTTCGACAATACATGTCTCTTCAGTGATGCTCTGAAATTTTAAATTTCTGTCCAAAGTCCAGAACCTGTTTCGCGAGTTGTCTTCAGCTGATACTAGCATAACACATGTACTATAGTAGTCTCAATCTTTAGTAATATCTTCAGTTTCGTTTCCAAAAGGGATTTGGGTTCAAATGGCAGATGACAAATAGGCTATACAATATAAAAGAAGATGTAGTATTATAATTATTTTTCAGACAACTATCCAAAATGGCGCAAATAAGGAAGATATAAGCAAAACGTGTTTATTCGGTATCGAAGAACGTCATGCCGACATCTAAAAAGAGTTTACGTTTGTTATTTTTTCTCTTTTTTTTCTTTTATCTGGTATCATAGTGAATATTTTGCGTGTTACAACATTTAAACCTGTTTACATAAGTTTAGCTTGGAATAAATAAACGAAAATTGATAAACCGTAAGTTTTATCCTAAACATTATGCAAACTGGTTGCTTCTTATCAGCCCCTTCTATACTTGATCATAGTAAGTGAAATAACAGGTTGTTTTAATCTCTAAATTGATTTGCCATTATTTATGATATTTATTTATCATCAACAAATGTTCTATTTTCATTTTAAACCTGTAAATGAACAGTTATAACATTTAGAACACTAAAAATTGTTAAGAGAAATATAATTCTATATTGATTTGATAAAAACATATTTATTTAGGGATACTAGCATCACTTTATTAAAGAAAATCATTATATGATGATATCTCCTATATTGTCAAACAAGGGAAAACACGTTTAATTTCCACTTTCATTTCCTTATTAACCGGATATGGAATGTATTAAAATAGAATACCATTCCAATCCCTATTGGTTTTAACATTAAGTTTAATAGTCGTGTAGAACATATTGATGATATGGTTATCTTTATACTGGAAATACATTTTAAATCGGACCTATTAAAAAAATAAGGACACGAAAGTGCACCCATATAATCATTAATGTTTAGTCGTGTAGAACACATTTATGATATTATTGTTATCTTTATACTGGAAAAACATTTTAAATCGGACCGATTAGAAAAAGAAAGGACAGCCGCCATATAATACCGGCGTCACACATCAGCGTTTAGCTCTGACGTACTCCGGGCGTGTTAAAAAAATCATGTTCACTGCCAATACGCTAATAATTGTGGATGCATTGAACCTGTCAGTCATATCTGTATCATGTGCACAACGAGCTTTACGCGTGTATTGGGCGTACGAGACGCGTACATAAGTGTTTATCAGGCGTTCAAGTAACGTACGTTGGCGTATGCCTGGCGATTGAATGCACACTACGAAGGAAAAAATATCTCTTCAACGTATTTAAGACTCGTCCCGGTCGTATCTGGGACGATAATCCGTGCTTTTGGCGTAACTGGCACGGTTTATTATGGGGTGTTTGTGACAAACACACCCGAATACGTTAAAGTCGATTGTTTCTGGAGTTATAGCGTTCACCAAGCGTATACCTTTGCATTTAGACATACTTCAAACTTATGCAACATGCGTTAAACGAAGACGTTCCTGTGACGTGCAACTAACGAATACCGACTTTGTCAATTTTCTCTCTACGTCTTGTGCACACCGGTCTATACGCCAATGTGTGACGCCGGCATAGCCATGAATATTAAAATGGTCGTGTAAAACATATTGATGATATTGTTATCTTTTTGCTAAAAATAAAATGTAATTTATAGGATCGATTTTATTTTAAAAAGGACACGAAAGTACAGCCATGTATTCATTATTTTTTAAAATTCTTTTGTCGAAATATAATCCGGTAATAATGCTTAGTATGATTATATCTTTTGTACTTTGTTCCTTTAATATAAATTCTATTAACATTCATTTTCGGGAATATTGAAGAACAATGTAATGGCTACATTGATTCTTGTTACTTTAATCGCTAACTTTAAAAAAAAAGTGAATATAAACAACAAGGTCTTCTCTTTGATTTTGATTTTGGGTTTGAATTTTTTTTTTAAATTCTTACGGTTTCTCTATGTTGAAAGGCAATTATCTTTCAGTATATATGTATTTCGTTACCAGGATACTAGGATGATATGACCCTTAAGTTAGACTTGTAGATTCGAAGCTTACAGAACCTGCAAAACCCTCATGGAAATACATTCGTTGCTTATAAATAATTCAGGACGACTTTGCTAGACCCTTCAGAATAGTCATTTATTGACTTTATAATACCAATTCCACAAGGCCATAACAGAGTCTTTAAACACCCTGCAGTGAAACTTTGAGATGTCATAATTAATGCATCTGAAAATTGAAATATGTGAAATACATGTGTTTTCAAGTACTGTTTGGTAATAAATCATGTTGAACTGTTTATAAAACTATGACGAATTTTGCAAAATACACTTACAGTAAGACACTCGTTCTATCTTTGTTTCAATGTAAACAGTCTAAAATTATTTAGTTATTCAGGTTGGAGTAATTGAAGAATGATTAAGTGCTTCATGTCAAATTTGAGCGGGCACTTTTATAGCAATTTGAAATAACAAAAAGGTAGCACTCATTTCTAAAGCTTTCTTTTTATGCTACAGCAATATCTTAAATAGTGAGTTAGATTGACTATGCATTTCGTTTGTTTTTCTATGCATTGTTGTCATATCTGTAATGGAGTGTATGTTGTTGTAATTTATGTAAGAAGAACAGAATGCTTTTAAAAAAAAAAACCTTATTGGGTGAAAATGTGTTAACATAGAACATTTTGTATGAAGCGCCGAGGAAGTCTCCATTCTTACTACGTGCGTATGGATAATGCTTTTATAAACCAATGAAATTATAAAAAAATGTAGCATATTTAAATCTAAAAAAAAAAGAAGGCGTAAAATATTTTAAACCGAAATTAGGTATCCAATAATCATATTGGCCAATGGTCGAAAATATGTATTAACTTTATGATGTCATCAGAACTAGGAGTATTATAACCGATTTAATTTAATCAAACATTTAGTAAACATATATTAATTATACATATTAAAAAGGCTATCATTGTTAAAAGTGGGCAATACTCCGATATATTGCATTAGAAAAGAATGAAATACTCGTATTCGATGATCATTTTGTTATTATCACATGGTAATAAAATAAATTGTATTTTTGTCCGACGAATTTAAGTTACATTCAGTGCTGACTAATTTATACCCTCGTTCATTCATTAGATCATGTTTACAAAATATTGCCATTCTAATGTAATGGGTTTAGAAAACGATATATATAGAACCTTTTTTCCGCTCTAATGTACGTAAATGTCATTTGTAAATTGAAATGTAATTGTTTTAACTTGCTAATAGTTTTAAAAGTAGTAATTTGACATGATCTCTAACAAGCTATCTTACTTTTCAAGGAAATAGAATAATGTCTATCAACTTTTAAACCATGCAATAATCAAGTTCTCACGTCGTAAAATATTTGTAGTGTTTTGTAAATAGTTGGAACTTTTTCTCGGAGGGATCATTGATATGAGAAACTTGATTTTGAGTTAGTAGAAAACTGTACAGTTCACATCATTACCCCCTCTTACATAAACATTGAAAAGTAGAAACCACCTGGTTACGCCTATGCTTTGAAATAATATGTTCAATAAATGTATTAATTATATAGTCTAGGACTATTCATTTACATGTATATCTATTTATACCAGGTATAAACTATAGTAACAGAATTTCATAATTACCGGATCCTTAACGCAACCCAAAGGAACCAAGGTGAAATGTGTTAAACTGACCTTCTTTTTTTTTAACTCAGAAAAGTGCATGATACCCCGAATCTATGTATTTTTGTCGGCATAACTGATCTCAGCGGGACAATGAACGTTCAGTTGTACAAGCATGTAACGTCTGTATATTTGACTGTAACGAACGTTTATGTTGATTGCTTTAATGTAGTTCGTAATTAGAAACAAACACAGGTAGTTGCATAGACACGCCCGTCCTTTTAACATGTCACGCCGTAATGTATGAAAATTATGAATAGTAATTAATAAAGAATACTTAAAAAACATTTAGTTCTAATGGTTAAACCGATGAGGACTGGTGTTCTGAAATTCAGAAAACATTAAATCAAAAACTAAATTAACAGCAAAAACGTTTGAAAAAGATGTCGATTAAAAAACACAGTTGTATCAAGTAAACTTTTATAATTACTTCTCTATGTAGGAATTATGCGATCTTTAAATAGTCATGATATCAAAGCATTCGATACAATAGTGCTCCAGAATACATTAGCCATGACACTCACTATAGCATACTAGCCATGACACTCACTATAGCATACAACACAATTATGCTGTATAATACAATAGCCATGATACCATAGCATACGATATAATGATGCTTCAGAATACAATAGTCACGACACCATAGCATACGATATAATGATGATTCAGTATACAATAGTCATGATACCATAGCATACGATATAATGATGATTCAGTATACAATAGTCATGATACCATAGCATACGATATAATGATACTTCAGTATACAATAGTCATGATACCATAGCATACGATATAATGATGCTTCAGAATACAATAGTCATGATACCGTAGCATACGATATAATGATACTTCAGTATACAATAGTCATGATACCATATATAGCATACGATAAAATGATACTTCTGAACATTATTGTAATGATAGCATAGCATACGATAGAGTGATGTTTCAACATATATTAATGTAAATACCAGACCATACGATATAATTATGCTTCAGAATTCAGTGGTTGTCGTGTGTTGCTGGATATCATATTTGTTTTTCTTTTATTTTGTATATTAATATTAATATTAAGAGGTTCTAAACACAATGCTGATAAATACTGTAATTTCACAATATCTTTCACTAAACTTTGTCAGATATTAGAAATGATCTCCTGCCTTAGCAAATATTAGGCCTATAAGATATGGTTTAAGTTATTTTGCAGCCTGTTTGAAGTTTATGTAATAGCTATTTATTGTACCGAGCACATAACAACTACCTGTAAACAGTCTCTTTATATCAATACAACCTGTACAGTTTACAAATATACACATCTGTACCTGATGCTCTTCATTTTATATTAAGTGAAACATAATCTATTAGATATGTTAGATTAAAAATAAAATTGTTTATGAAATAGTTTTCATTAAAAGCCGTTAACAAAGCCATTTATTTGAAATAACAAGATAATTTGATAAATAGGTGTAAGTGTATCAATCCTGACGCATCTAATTTTTAATTTATCTGTAGCATGCTGAAAATCTTAAAGATTTATCAGATAAAGTTATTAAACTAGTGGCAGAAGGTGAAACGTAGATATTTTTTAATGACAGAATCGTCATTTTTTTCTTGTAAGTTTTACGGTGTTGGAATTTGAATATCCTGCATATGTTCAATCACAAGTAGTGCAACATGCATTTATAGGACGCCCAGCTTAGACTTTATGTCTGAGGTAATTAACATGGTGACCGAAATATGGATGTTTGATCAGAAGTGCTTATGACAAAATATGAAACAATTTAAAGAAAAATTCAACGGCCTAATTTATGGTGAAACTGCTTACGAAAAACAAATTCAGCAGATATCAATTCAAAAAGTCATGGGCTCCTGATTTTGTACGGGCACATAGGAATGTTGCTGGGTTAAATATGTTTGAGAGCAATTAAACCCTCCTTTGCACGAAAAAAAACAAAATGAAGGAATAATTTTCCAAGCGTAATTATTCGACTCACTGTGTGAGTTATGATTTAAGGGTTAAACTTACTTGTAGAAGCACAACCCACCTCCTGACCTGGAATAGTGGGGTAACAGCACACAAGTTGCTTTGCTCATTGTTGAAGGCCGTACGATGACCGATAGCTGTTAATTTCTGTGTCATTTTGGTCTCTTGTGGACAGTTGTATTATTGGCAATCATACCACATCTTCTTTTTTTATACGTATAACAATAACTAGAGACCGAGATAACACGATATTTAACAAGCTGTAGTACCATTTAGTGACACAATTGTTATTACAGATACAACCCCAGCACTGCTGACTGGGAAGCATGACAACCTCCGCAAGGAAGAGAAGTGATAAGCTGGTACTATATAATAGATGTTAATTGAGTGCAACTTTAACAACAGGACTTGTCAGCAGCAACTGTGTACACTATCAAAGTTTTCTGATTATATTTATACGGCGTTCGACATTCCATTTATATTTCTCGTAATTAAGTATAAATGTTTCATTAAAAGCAAATGTGCAATTAATTTCAAGTAATACATTATAATGCTTTCAACAGAATCTTTCATTACATGATCAGAGTAAAAGTACATTCAAACTTGAGAGCAACTTAATATAAATATCACAAGTAATTAATTACAAACGAGCAAACAAGCAGACAAACATGATATTGAAAAATCATTGCCCAATTTTTTACTCCAATTGCAACGAAACTGATATTTTTTACGTGGCACATGTCATTCCAACAAAGATTTATTTTTCGATTTATTAATTGTCGGTGTTTAACTCCACTTTTAGCACTAATGAATTCATCGGGATATCATATTTTTTAAATTGGTGGTGGAATCCTAAGTAAATGAGTCGACCATTGGTAGGAAATCCTTGCCAATAAGTCGAACGCACCTACCACGTTTTTGTGAGGGGTTCGAACTCACAACCTGAGTGACGACAGGTTAATGATACAATATATGTACTACTTCGACCACTTGACCATCGAAGCCCCTCCAAACTGAGTTTACTGTGCGTTTAGCTGTGTGTTTTTTTTTTTAATTTTACTTTGGATAGAGGTATATGGGGAGAACTGAGATCTCACAAAACATTCTAACCCCGCCGCACTGTTGCGCCTGTCCCATGTCAGGAGCCTCTGGCCTTTGTTAGTCTTTTATGCTATTTTTTCAGTTAATTTATATGTTTTGGAGTTTAGTTTGACATGCATTTTCATTGAACTGGTACACATATTTAGGAGCTAGCTGAGGTCCGCTTCCGGGTGCAGAATTTTCTCGCTGCGTTTAAGATCCATTTGTGCATTCGGCAGTGTTCTGCTCTTTGATCGGGATTTTGTGTCTGTAACATATTTCCCATTTCCATTCTCAGTTTGTTTTTATTGTTTTTGTTAAAATGGAAGCCGTTTAAGACTACTATCACATGCTAATTTTTCTTTACAAATACAAAAATGTTAAGAAAAGTCGATTGCAAAAGTATACACGAAATAACAACATATTTAGGATTCTAATCGCATTAAAGGGGAACATTGTCAAGTATTTTAACGTTTTAAGTAATACAAACATTTATTCGATAACTTGTTAATATGAAATGCCTGCATATACTAAAATTGAACATCATTTTAAGATACGTGATATAATTGGAAATAAGGTACCGTTTCATCTAGAAGTACAGGATGATTAAACGTAAAAGAAGAAATGGATATATTTCTCATTTGGGTTATTTCAGTTTCTGCCCTCTATCAACAATAGAAGCAGACATTAATTTGCATGTCAGGTATTTATTCAAGTGTTCCTTTTGAAGCATACTTTTATTAAAATATGAAACATTAATTTTAAGTATTCATTATACATTATATAGAAAAGTCAAACACCATTTCGCCTTTCCTCGGTTCTGGTGTAGATTTCATTATTCCGTTGTAAGAGATAACAACTTTATTTACCGTATACGTATTCATAAATAAAACATAAAACGATTCATTCATTTAATTCACAGTGGGTGCATAAGCCAATAATCTCTTTGATCTCCTCAGTGTTAAAACATGTGTCATTTGTGTTGTACCAATTTAATCAGAACTTGTATTTTGTGGTCATTAAGTTACAACTTGATTCATGTTTTATATCCGTATTATAGATAGCATTGATTAATCATTCTTGTTCGACCATAAAACATATACGGATTAAAATACGGACATACATTTGTTAATCGTAAGAGAGTGCCAAAGTGTTTCTATACAAATAAAATTTCATATATATGTTATTTGAGAGGCATATAGCTGTAATATCAAAACATGGAAATACAATTTATTTATTTTACTTCCATACATATGATCAAACTGAGCGAGCTTTGGCAAACCATTGCGAACAAAGTGAAACAAAACACGAACAAATAATGTAAAAAACAATATGACGCATTACAAATATCGTAATACCAACGTGCTCCATCACAATGATTTTCAAAATCGTAGTTTTTCATTCGTCGTTTCATAAGTCATTTAGAAGCTTGAGTTTTGGCCAGTTTTCGTTGGTTTTTTTTAAAGAAGCCTTTTGCATCTCAGTTATTTGATTAAATTTATGTTTCTCATTTTAGTGTGACGTCAATTGTCAATGAACTAGTATATATTATTGTCAAGTAGTCAGCTGAAGCCCATCTCCGGGTGCGGGATACCCTCGTTGTGATGAAGACCCTTTGGTGGCCTTGAGTCAGTTTGTTGTCTTTATACACATTCACCTTTTTCATTCTCAATTTTATCAAATGGTATGGTAATTCCCACTAAAAAACCTATTTTAACTTTTTTTTATCCTTTGACGACACTGATAGTTCTCTATTTTTGAACTTCCAAAACATACACTTTCTTAATATGATTTTCTTGCCAATGATTGTAGCGAAAATAATAATTGATATACAAAAATCCTATGTAATTGGAATCTTTTTTTTTCTCTAATGTTTGTGTTTCATCTTAATTTATTACTCGACTGTATAATTATGAATTCCAAATCAAAATAACATGGTACCATTTACATGAATTAGTACAATTATACAACAGGTGCTTTTTATTTCAGGGTAAACAGAACCTATACAGTGCTTTTATATTTGAGGTCGGAAAAATATTTCAAATCAGTATAGTCATTTCAAAAACCTTTATTATTATGAAAATCACTATTTCAAAAAAAAAACTATAACGGTTCACCCTTCCTCCGACAAAAGACTGGAAATGGAAAATAGAAATGGGGAATATGTCAAATAAACTCATCATAGATATCAGGACTAAATTTAGTATATACGCCAGACGCGCATTTCGTCTACAATAGACTCATCAGTGACGCTCGAATCCAAAAAAGTTAAAAAGGCCAAATAGTGTACGAAGTTGAAGAGCATTGAGAACCAAAATTCCCATAAGTTTTGCCAAATACAAATAAGGTAATCAGAGACAACAATCCAATCAAAAAGCAGATAACAGCCAAAAGCCACCAATGAGTTTTCAACCTTCAAATCAGGTAATTAATTTTAACGAAATCATTTTGGGATCATCCAGTCTGAGACTTGCCTTTTAAGTAACACTGCAGCTGTGTTACGCCAGTTTCCCTCTATTCTCATGATCACACAGTTTTTACGAGTAACACCTTTTCTTTTTTAGATGTTATGATAATCCCAAAAATATCAATGTTTGTCTCATCTCTTATCATTAAATATTTATTTTCTTAAAGAATTATGTTATATGAGTAATGAAAATAAAAACATCACTGATTGTATATTTTGAATTATTTCTGAGATCCAGATTATCTTCATTTGATGAGTTTAACTTATTACACAGATCTGAATTTCAGGTACAAATATGTTGTTAGATATCTTAATGAAACATGACATGGCTGACTTGGCATAGTGTATTGTTACGTCAATTCATAGGGGAAAGAAAACAATAAATCTATATTCTACATGTATATACAATAGATAAGTCATACCGTTTATCTACTATACAACATGTCGTGTTCCAGTTATGTTGGTATTGTTGCATTTCTATTTTTGATCAAAGTCAACAGTCTTTAATATTTTTTTGGAGGGATAGGGACATTGTTCCTTATTCATCAACAAAACAAGATGTTTTAAGCAAGAGATAATATTTTTTTAACATTAGCAGGGCAGAATATTGGAAAACAAATTATTGATTTGGACATATCTTCCTCTTAAAGAATTTTTAAAACTGAGATTGTTATTTACCAACGGCGCCTCAAATGAACATGTGTGCAATCAGTTCATTGAGTTTACGACTGTTTGAATAAAGTTACTGGGATATTCTAAATGTTCATAATAAGACAATACAACTCAGATATATTTTTGCGAAGGGATTTAACAAATATACATTAATATATATGTTTTTTTTTAATAGTTATTTCTGACCTTTCACAACTGTTGAAATTTTTTATCATTTACATTTGCTTAAATGATGAAAAGGGACCAGCAGTCCCAATTGTACCCTTTGGGATTAGAGAATTCACAAGCATTAAATGAAGTGCCATTTATTCTAGATATACTTCAATAGTTATATTTTCACTGCTCAATTTTAAGATTCATTGAACAAACTCACAAAAGGAAAAGCTAATTTTAAATACTAGTATCAGATAATTAAAAAAAAAGCGTATTCCGATATTAAAAAAAATAATTATTTCGGTTATAAGTTAAACATGTAAAGTTTATTAGATTTTTTTATTTGTTTTCCCTTATTATCTGTTTACTGGTTTTTTTTAAAAAGGGACACTAGCTGTCAAATTCGTGCTCACCGATTTGACTCAAATTCTCATATTTGATTTATAATAATGTAAAACATTTATCAAAACTACCAAAAGTATAAAATAAACAGTTTACAGAGCATAGGGTAGATAATATATAGGTTCGTTTCGTGTGTATTTTAGTTCAGACGCCATCTAATTAACTATCGATTTGACCTCAGATGACCATATAAGCGATGTAAACATGAATAAAATATGAATAGATTAAACCCACACGTGCAATTGGATTTTTTTAGGTCTGTTTGAGTTTATTTTATAGATAAAAAATATATGTTTCTCATTGTTTTTAACCTGATAAGAATGATTTTATATGGATCGATTAGTAATCCAATGAATTACCGTAGTTTCCCTTTCATTGTTGACATTCTTTTTCTTGAAATAACCAGTACACGTACAACGCATGCGTTGTCAATCTCTAGCAATGAATACGGATTTAATGAGGTCGGGTAATTCACTTGCAAGTGAATGAGAAATTATCAATGTTTCTTCGCTTAATATGACAAAATTGAACCATTTTGGCTGCTAAAAGCGAATTATTATTTCACTATTTCACTTTCATTATTGATTGAACAAAAAAAAAATCTTACTTTAGTTTTTTATATATCTCGTAGCTAGATCCCCTTTAAAAATGTATATCTGTTATCATTTAATCAAAGGTGATCATTACAAATATCATGTATATATGTTACAACAATTTGAAATATTATTAAGACACTGATGTTTTATCTATATCATTTGGAAGCATCATGGAGTGATGATGAAAACTACATGATTTTGTGATATCTGCTGCCTATCAATCTTAACATGTTTAGTGATATTCTTAACCTTCTAATAGGTATAACATTCTCCAATGTTTGCTAAATACCAATTAAAACACAGAAAAAATCAAACAACAAAGCAACAGAAGTGTTGTTAGGACTCAACATAGAATAACAAATATCGATTTCACATTAAAAAAAAAGTTCTTTTAAATATCGGATACAGAATTGGGATGCTTGCTGATCTTAATTTTCAGAATTATCCGTATGTCATGATCGGTTAATATTTACATACTATTTCATATTGTTTGAAAGTAGGGTATCGTCAATAAAACAAGATGCATCGGTATAAGGATATTGAATCTGGAAAATAAGCAAGACTGTATTGTCTCCATTATTGAGCGAACAATATCGTGTTTGTTTGAAAACTACACCAATTCTTAAATATAATACCTGAGAGGTGAACATTATTCATAAACAGATAAACGTTATACTCCAACAATAATCTATATTAGAATATAGAACCAAAATGTTATCTGGTCACCTATCACCTTTATTTCACAAAATTTATGAATATGTGATGACACGAACTTTCACAGAGTCTTTAAAGTTGGAATGACACAGGATGGCATGCTATTCTGACAGTGTCCCATATAGTCGTATATATAATAAAAAGAACGATGGAACCTATACAGTGCTTTTATAATTGATATATAGAAAAGTTTCAATCATTATAGTCATTTCAAAAAGCTTAATTGTTACCAAAATCCGCCAAAATCACCAGAAAAAAATAATCTACAACGGTTATTTCTTACTCCGACAAAAGAGTTAAAATTGAGAATGGATATGGGGTATATGTCAAAGATACAATACACCAACCCGAATAAAAAGCAGGTAATAGCCGAAGACCACTAATAAAACTTCAACCTTCAAATCAAATAATTAATTTGAACAAAATCATTTCGGAATCCTTCAGTCTTAGACTTGCCTTTTGAGTAACACTGCAGCTGTGTTACTCCAGTTTCCCGCTTTTCTCATGATCACACAGTTTTTGAGAGTAACACATTTTCTTTTTTCTATGTTAAGATAATCCAAAAATTAATAATGTTTGTCTCATCTCTTATCGTTAAATATTTAACTTTTTTAAAGAACTATGTAATATGAGTAATGAGAATAAAAACTTCACTGATTGTACATTTTGAATTATTTCTTTTATCCTGATAATCTTCATTTGATGAGTTTAACTTATTACACAGATCGGAGTTTCAGATACAACTATGCTGTTAAATGTCTTAATGAAACATGACATTGCTGGCTTAGCATAGTGTACTGTTACGTCAATTCATAGGGGAAAGAAAGCAATAAATATATATTCTACATGTATATACAATGAATAAGTCATTCCGTTTATCTACTATACAACATGTCTTCGTGTTCCAGTTATGTTGGTGTTGTTGCACTTTTAGTTTTAAACAAAGTTAAAAATCATACACAATCAGTTTACGATTGTGTGAATAATAGAGCTGGGATAGTCAGTCAAATAACAAAAACAACACAATTCAGATATATTGTAGCTGAGAGTTTTATCAAATGAACATTATATGTTTTTATTAAGTTTAGTCTATAGTAAGAAAGACCTATCCCAACTGTTGATTTATTTAGAGTATGATGATTCTCATTTACAATTGCTGAACTAATTTGAAGATACCATCAGCTCTTATTCAACCCTTTGGGACTACAGAAATCACAAGCATTAAATGAAGTGCCATCTATAATACATATACTTCAATAGTTATATGTTCACTGCTCAATTTTAAGATTCATTGAACACATCTCGCAAAAGGAAAACAATTTTGAATTACTAGTATCAGATAATTTAAAAAAAAAATTCGTATCCCGATAATGATATTTGTTTCGGTTATAATTTTAACAAGTTAAGTTTATTTGAGTTATTTTCTTTGTTTGCCCTTATTTCCTGTTTGATGGAGTGCTTTTTATAGCTTTTATCGTTAAATCAAAGATGATCTTAACATATATTTGTTACATCAATTTAAAATATTATTAAGACACTGATGTTTTATCTATATCATTTGGAAGCATCATAGAGTGATGATGTAAACTACATGATTTTGTGATATCTGCTGCCCGTCAATCTTAACATAGTTACTGAGATTTATAACCTTCCTTCTGATAGGTATAACATTCTCCAATGATTGCTAAATACCAATTAAAAAACAGAAAACAAGATGCATCGTTATAAGGATATTGAA
The DNA here is from genome assembly GCF_036588685.1 of Mytilus trossulus. NCBI lineage: Eukaryota > Metazoa > Mollusca > Bivalvia > Mytilida > Mytilidae > Mytilus > Mytilus trossulus. The sequence goes on from NC_086376.1 coordinate 60,556,185, forward strand.
TCTAGAAAATAATCAATGCTGTATTGTCTTAAATATTATGCGAACAATATCGTTTTTGTTTTGAATACTACACCAATTCTTAAACAAAAGAACTGAAAGGGCTGAGGTTGACATTATCGATAAACAGATAAAACGTTATGCTTTACACTTACCTTAATTAAAATTATACTTTAACTTTTAATACACTAAATTATAAATATATGTTGACACAACCGAGTCTTAAAAGTTGGAAGGCCATTCTTTCAACACTTTGACATTAAATTATGACAACACGAATGTCCCAATTTCGATAGACATTCTTGTAACAGGTTGACATGTCTATTTAGCTGCGTCCTAAGTTGGACTCGCACTTAAAAAATTACGTGTTTACCTATTATGTGACTGTTTACTAGGTTGACAGAGTTTTTATTCATGCCGAGTGTTTCTGTCATTCTGACTAAACTTACTGGTAGACAGAAGGGTCTTAGGGCAGTATTCTGGTCTCCATCATGAAGTTTGTTTGAATCGTCTGATAGTGATGTATTGTTTATCAATAGAAGTTATGTACTTTAGTTTAATAACTAAGTTTACGTCTTAAAACGTTTCATAATTGCAAGTCATGAAATTTAAATAAGATGACTTGGGTTAAATGAAAATCTGAAATAGGCTTATCTCAATAATGATTTGTATATTCAGATGGATGCATAGTTTGACTGTCAGTCTGGCTGTATACTGATCATTACATGCAATTGACAAGACGGCAGGTGCCACATCAAAAATTTTGTAGACCAACCCTTCTGAAACCCCTAATATAAACCAAAGTTCTCATACATTTTGAGGTCTTTAGATATTGAATTTTATTTTGATTTTCGCTGTTCTTCTTGTAGATGCGTTTGTTTAAAATCACCCCCGTCACGTTCTTGTAAATTATAGCGTTCACATGTATTGTCTTTTAAATTGTTATCCCTTTTATCTAGCAGATTAGGTATTTTTTACCACTTTGTGTCGTATTAAAGATGTAGTACTATACAGTTATTACCACTATAACTGTTCTTTTTTTATTACGAGTAAACCATGTGCAACTTGTATGGTCGTATAAATCATACATAGAACGATGGAATAATTGTCACCAATAAGCCTTCAATAAAAGACCAGGTGTATTGTTTCCATATGGAGTGGATAAATGCAAGACTGATGATAGTTACAATCTTATAAAAGGTTACTTGGGATATTTCATAAACGTTTGTTGTTCAAGCAAAAATTTACCAGATCAATGTAAATGTTACTCAAATTCAATCGGACTTATTAACTAGATATAGGAAGATGTGGTGTGAGTGCCAATGAGATAACTCTCCATCTTAGCTACGGATTTTTACATATTATTCTTGCCATGAATCCTATATTGATACAGGGTTGCATAATGAACAACAATTATGATCAAAACATTGAAGTCACTGAAAAAATTAAAACATCCATAGTGATTATAAGAAAACTTTGTATCCAACACAATCTGATACTTTGATAACGTTTTCAAAGAATAAGTTGCGAATGTCTATTATAAAAAAAATATCAAATACATGCTATTATTTGAATGTGGTCTGACTGTTTCAGTACTTAAGTTTCGTAAATTATTATACAAAGGCGTTTAGTACTCATGTGTTCTTTTGGATGTTCTAGTTGACTTATTTCTATAAGTAATTAATGAACTAATGAAATATTTACACAACATGTTATAAAATCTAGCCGTTATTACCCCATAAACCACTTTTGATCGTTAATATCTGCTAAAATACTTAAAACAAGTTATCAAGTTCAGTATCATCATTAATTCATAAAAGATCCGAACTTCATTAATTTTCAATGTTCATAACCTTCAAAACGTTTCTTTTGTGTGAAATACTTGTTACTTAATTTTCTTTCAGTTTTATCATTGAATATCCATTGAAATGGTCGAATCCTTCTTATACCAAAATGTGTATAGTTTTTTACAATGTACAATGTGCCGGTCATGTTGAAAATACGTTCATTTAGGGTCACATTTGTTATCTTGAATATGCTACAACTCTATGAGTTAATAATTACATTGCATTCGTGGATTTGCAAGAACATCTTGGTAACCCGGAAGAAAATAGCGTAAACTCAAATTGATAATAATATTTCAAAAACTTTTAATTACAAAACTTGTACATCATACCTATTTCCATAATCTATGGTATTATCCTAGACGAGTGTAAAACAACATCTTTCGTATCCAACTAAATTAAATATGTCTTCTACGTTTTGCTTTTGGCTTTTAAAAAGATTTGTATCATAATTATGAATAAAATGCAATATGCATCACATAGAACAAACAAATTAATAAATAATGAATTAACACAAAAAACGATTAATTAAACAAAACAAAAAAATATAAGGAAATGAAAGTTGCACTTACCTAAAGCTGAACAAAGTAATATCCATAAACAGATTAATTTACCAGTAAAATTATCTACAAATCCATTATTTACTCTCAATTTCAACCACATGTCTTTCCCGTCATTTTAGAACTAACACTCTAAATAAAATTGCAATTAATTAATCCAATGAAAATAATGGTAACATAATTAATTACCCACACAAACAGCCAATAAACGGTTATAATGTCCTCAAAGTACAGAGCCGTTATCAAATATGCGACTATAGGAAAAACAGTATTTGATTTGGGACATACCACTGTATTATATTCACTTAACAGTTAGCGTAGGGATTCCTTTTCGATATTAGCATTGAACGTGATTTATTAAATAGCGTACATTGTATATCTCATCTCTCGGGTAAAGAGATTTCTTATCATTTAACTCCTGTCGTATATGCATTTACATAATTGATGATTTTGCTTGTAAAGTTTAACACACTGATTCATACAAGTTAGGACCGATTTTAAAAACGTACATAAAGAAAATGCCTAATGGATTTTTTGTCAAGATGTGATGGTGTATTTCCTTTAAACCAGGGAATGTATCGTTATTCAAATATTTACTTAGTGATTTAAGTAAAATAAACGCAAATCTGATTTGAAATTAATTAGCCATAGGAGATTACAGAGCAATTAAACTATAATCCCCTGCATTGTTGTAATCTTGCTCTTTATAAAGGTCGACTTATTTAAATACACATATATTATTAAATAACTTACTTACAGATATATCAAATATTTGAAAAGTCACTTAAGATATGATTTATAACAGCAAAAAAAAGCCGAAGTCAAATTATAAGACAACGAGGCAGAGCCACCAAACATATTTTTGAATACTATAATTTGTTCCCTTAAACAGTTAAAACAAAGCGTTGTTGATGTTAAAAATAACATACATTCAACTCTTTAAATATTTGCAGACGCCCTCATAACTAAGTTGGTCTAAGGAATATCTATACCATGCATATCCTATTATTCCCTTACTTTTTCAACCGACGTAGTGACCATAAAACAAGTATACAACAATAACCACACACCAGATGATTTGATCAGTAACATGAATACCTATGAATATATAACCAGTATTATTATTATACAATATGTATAATTAATTTGTAAAATTGAATGTATATCCTATAAGCTGTACTTGCTTTTGGAATACAGTATTATATAAACATAAACAAAGCCACAATTGACTTTATATCCATTTAAAAGGAATAATGGCAAATTTACTATATAACCGGCAAATAGATTGATTATAACATAAACATGAATAACGTCAAATTTAACAATATGACCAGTAAATAGGAATAAAGTCATATTTGACTCTTTAACAAGTAAACAGGAATAATGTCACACTTGACTATATAACCAGTAAGCAGGAAAACATCACATTTGAATGTAAGCTGTAAAAGCGAAAGACCACGTGCCTTACCATATTACCCGTATTCATTTATTTCATCATAAGGCACTCTGTATATTATGATTAAGCCCTGTTCAGTAATGTCTAATTTGACCATTTGACTGAGTAGTGTCTCACTGTACCATTTAACCAGTAAACAGGAATAATGTCACACTTGACTATATAACCAGTAAGCAGGAAAACATCACACTTGAATGTAAGCTGTAAAATCGAAAGACCACGTGCTTACCATATTACCCGTATTCATTTATTTCATCATAAGGCACTCTGTATATTATGATTAAGTCCTGTTCAGTAATGTCTAATTTGACCATTTGACTGAGTAGTATCTCACTGTACCATTTAACCAGTAAACAGGAATAATGTCACACTTGACTATATTACCAGTAAGCAGGAATAACGTCACACTTGACTATATTACCAGTAAACAGGAATAACGTCACACTTGACTATATTACCAGTAAACAGGAATAACATCACACTTGACTATATTACCAGTAAACAGGAATAACGTCACACTTGACTATATTACCAGTAAACAGGAATAACGTCACACTTGACTATATTACCAGTAAACAGGAATAACGTCACACTTGACTATATTACCAGTAAACAGGAATAACGTCACACTTGACTATATTACCAGTAAACAGGAATAACGTCACACTTGACTATATTACCAGTAAACAGGAATAACGTCAAAATTTGACAATATAAGGAATTACTGTAATTGAAAATATATTCGGGATTCAAAATGTAACCAGTGAAAAAAAAAAAAAGTAACCACAGGAATACATTTACATATTTGACCATATATAAATTTACAGGAATAACGCCATACTCGACCATACAATAGGTAAATAATCACCGTTACAACCATTATCAGGAACACCGAACAAATGACCATAACACTATTAACACGAATAACACATGCCTCACTAGATCAACAGTTACAATATTACACAAGGCAACATAAACAAATACAGGACTAAATCACACATGATCTTAAAAGCAGTAAATCAGGAATATTCGCAACTAGATACTAAAAACGCTAAAAAGTAATAATAACACATCTGTAGATATAAACAAATAACAGAAATAACTGCACACATGACTGTAAAGAGTAAACAGGGAAAAGGAACTTTTGGTTTTGGCATTTATAAAGGACTTTCCGTTTTGAATTTCCCTTCGAGTTCGGTATTTTTGTTATTTTACCTTTTTCTGACCATATACCTTCCAATAAATAAAATTTATCAAAAACATACGATAAAGCAGTATACAGGAATGACAACACGAGTCCTAACCATATAATAAGGTATAACCACATCCCTGATCATATAACCAGGAATAACCACATCCTTGATCGTACAACCAGGAATAACCGTAAAGCAGACTGTGTAACAATAAAGAAGAATTTGTTACATATCTAACCATATAACCAGTTTACATGATTGACAATACATGTGATTATATGACAAATGACAGGAATGCTAGTAATCATTAACCTGATTATACAAACATTTTAGTAGCAAACTAGAGTATAAGATGTAAATAATCAGGCGGAAACCAAGTTGAAATAAAACAAAAGAATCGAAGATTTTTGTTAGAGAAGGCGATAAATACTTAATGTAATGTTTACTATAGTAACAAGCATTTTAAAGTTAATATAATTAAATAAAATGACAGCTTTCGGCTAAATTACTAAGTATTTTATCATAAAAACACCATTCGCATACGTTCTCAATTGATGTATTACGTAATTAAGCAGAACAATAAGATATCAAGTTGACGACACGGGTGTTTATTTAGTTGGATCTAAAAAAAAAAGCATTACCACCGATTTAAAAAAAATATCTCGGACAGAAAACATATCAATATATTTGTAACATAATTTGAGTTTCTGCTATTATGTGACTCTTGAAAATATACTAAAAATGGGTGATAATTGCATCATGAAGAGAAAATAAAGTGCACCTTTTTAAGAGAGTAAGATAGGGCGTGTTTGAATTGAAACCTTTTGTGTTGAAAATGTAAAATGTAAAAGTATTTGATACATCATATCGTTTCAGATTTTATCATTTTTATATCACAAAGCTACAGGTCGACTTTATAACATAGAAATTTCACAGTACTAAAAAATTAAATATTTGGGTCAAGTAAAATACCTTTCTTATGAATCACAAACACAGAGTAGGTGTGTTCGAATTGCAAATTTTACTAAAAGTATTTGACGACAGACTTTTAAGTTGGATCTTAAAAATGCATAATTAAAAAAAAACACTTCATTTTTTGTGAGTTATGTCTAGGGTGTATAGTCTTCAACCACTGAAAATTTTGAAGTCTGCCCTTCCACGAGATATTGAATTAGATTTTTTGTTTAAGGGAGCTACCATTTGATTTTTATGGGGGGGGGGGGGGGGGGGGGGGCTAGGATGAAATTTGGAAAAAAATAGGCAGGACAGGAGTTTTGAGTAAAAAAAAAGGCAGGATAAGACACTTGCAAAACATGAACAGGCGCAATGGGGAAATAATTATGACGAAGTAGTATCCTGACTGCAATGCACTCTGAGGTTTGATTATATTTTTTTATAATTTTCATTTTGTAATGTTGATCGTTTAACTGTATTCGAATCTTTTATCAGTGGGAAAATCATACCCAAGGTTAACAAATGTGGACCCAATAACTGTATTTACAGAAATTTCACCAAAGTTAACGAACGATTTCTAAACGTGTTACATAAATATTTAATCGAGAAAATTAATAAATATTGCTTTTATCCGTACAAGGCTCATTAGGAATCATTGCCATTGATGGAACATTTGAAATGACAATTTATAGAAAATGAATCATTGAATTTCAGACTACTTGTGAGACGAATGTTGTTGCATGAATTATTATGCTATAATTTTAACTGAATACAATAGCAATTCTTTGATTGATACTGTGATATAAAACTCTGTGTTCAGTCTGATAGTAGTTAATGCAATATTAAATCTTTGATTGAAACTATGATTTCATTTATGTGACAGTTAATACAATATTGCTGCTTTGATTTGATCTTCGTTTCATACAATGCTTAAATGCTTGTTCCTTAAAACAAATATAATATATCATTTATTACGCTCGGGATAAGCTCGTCAACATTTATGACCACAATTCCAGAATAGAAATAATTGGGATTGTTCTAGTATTTACATATTACTCATGTGAAATTCTAGAACCGTTTTATGTTTGGAAGAAAACTGTATTTGATATTTTCAAAACACCTAATTGCTAATAACTTTCTAGTAAATGGATTACCTTCTTTTTACAAAATCCTTGAATAAAGTAAAAAGGTCATCCAACATTAAACAATAACGGTTTGTTTCATAACGGGATGTGGTCAAGTATAAAATAAAATAATAAGCTTATGATTTAAATGAGTGATTATTTAATTCATTTCACCTTATGCAATTGTGACAGTGTTTTCTGTTATTTGGTCGGGTTGTTGTCTCTTTTACACATTTCCCCATTTCAATTCTTAACTTTATTTCATAATTATCTTACCTGACTTTGCATTTGTGTCTAACATGAGTAATCATTATCCCGCCTGTTACATGTTTTGTACACACAAGTTTCATCCTTTTACTGTTTGACCCCACGCCCATTATCAACATGACGAGTATATGAGTAGAGGAACAAGTGATCAGTATGCTGGAGTTTCTTATTGAAAACATAGCTGTTGAACTTGGAGGTAGATTTTTTCAACAAATTGTCGGCATTCCTATGTGCACCTCTCCTGACCGACCTCTTCTAATTTTTATGTAAATCTGAATGCCTTCAGAAACGTTTTAAAACAAGAAGACGAAAAAAGGACAGGCCATTAATTTCACATTCAGATATATTGATGATGTTCGTTTCATTAACAGTCCAAACTTTTCTGATTGGGGTCCATTAAAATATATCCCCCAGAACTAAAAGAATAAAAGAAACAATAGACACGGCTTCTTCTTTCTGATTGTTGGACTTTTACCTTAAATTTGACATACATGATCATCTCCGTACAGCGTTTTATGAAAAGCGAGATGATTTTAATTATGCAATTATCTGTTTCATCATCTAAGTAGCAATAGCCAATCTTCACTTTTTAATGGGATACACATTTCCCAACTTATTTAGTACTCAGGAGCTTGTATATAGCTCCAGTTCGACTTTATAAAAAATCACCTGTGTTTCAACAGAAGGTACGAAAACTTTGTTGATAAATATTCTGTATCAAATCCACATACACGATTGTCTTGGAGTATATATTCTTGGTACTGACGTTGTTAATTATCTTAATTAATTATCTTAATAATATTCCATTGTAAATATAACGGAATTTGATGAGACTGTCAACAAAGTGAGAGGGTTAGCGGTTTAATTCACCATTTTCTACGATTGAAAATGCCTGTACCAAGTCAGGTATATGCCAGTTCTTATCCATTCGTTTTTGATGTGTTTTGTCTTTTGATTTTGCCATGTGATTATGGACTTTCCGATTGGATTTTCCTCTCAGTTCAATATTTTTGTAGATTTTAATTTTTTATATACTCCTCTAATTGTCTTTATGAATACAAAAACAAACGACAATGCAACATACATAAAAACGAACTATTAGATAACAACTGCCATTTTCCTGACTTGGTGTATCTCATTTTAAGAAAAAAAGGTGAGTTGAACGTGGTTTTGTGGTTGCCAAACTTCGCTCTTTTATGGCAATGTTAAATTTACCGCTAAAGTGACATCAAATGACAGGAACACAGTATGAACAAACGCAAAATCATTCAGGTAGAGACATACACATATAAACAATACAATTGTACATTTAGACATGTCAACCACAGATAAATACGACTACGTAAATTCATTCAACACAGTCCACAAAAACAGCCTAATAAAATTACGAACTGTCTGTCACACGAATTTATACTATTGTTACCTTTTTTTACCGTGACTTGAGATATGATCCCAAATAAACTGTAATCAAAAATGGAAATTATGATGGTAGTTGATGTTGAAATCAGGACACTCCAGAATGATATTGTTATTCATGTTTTACAGGGGATATAGTCTCATACTCAGAAAGTGTTGCAACAGGCTATGCAAATTGAATATTTTACACACTTACAGAGAATTTGAGGCCATATACTTTGTGAAAATCACGCATTAAAGTTACATGGTATACTATACTTCTTTCTAATTTAGAACGCTAATCAAAACAATTTTTACATTGGAACATGAATATATATATACATTTGTCATATATAACGTACATCTTTTGATTTGAGTTGGTATGCTTCGTTTTAGCAATCCAAATCTTCTCGCAGTGTTGGTTTTAGAAATATTGAAACCGAAATTAGCTGTCCGACTGCAGTCCTGTCAAGACTGACACGAGAGGTCATACAGACAGTAAAATCAAACCGGGATCATGGTCATAGTACATCAAAGCAGTAGTCCACAAATTATAGTAATATCTAAAGGAAAACACACAACCATGTTTGTCAAGGAAATTCGTTTTATTTCTCTGGTTTAAAAGCAATCTCCTGAGTTCTAATACAATTATATATGACATGAAACAGATTTTTATTATTCTCTTGATCTTTACTTTATTCTATAACAAAATAGCTTTACAATAGTCCATTATTGCATGTTATCGAACATATATATGTTTGATGCAGCGATTTTTTGCTATTGAATAATATTTGGAGTGTTTTATAGAATTGATGGTCATTGTGGTTCGAATAAAGTGCCGATACCGTGAAGCCAATTACGTTATACGTTACCAGTGTACTGAGTATTATATACTTTTTTCTAATCATTTCTTATCATTCTCGCTGGTCTGTCATTTACCATTTGACGTAAGTAAGAAAATTAGGCTTAAGTTATAACAATAAGAATTATGCAATCAGATTAGTGTCGATTATACTGTTTTTCATTAAGTTATAACATCACGAATTAGATTCCGCGAACAGCAATAGATATAAAGCTATTTGTTATGAAACATGATTTAAAACAATAAAAACAAAAGAAGGTAATGAAAATTCTCTGCTATATTATTATTTATTTGCTTCATAATTCGAGTGGGTTGCCCGTTATGGAACATTTGTTTTACAGATGACTTTACAGATATGATGTTCAATTCTTTCCAACCAATTCCAAAATCTTTTCTTTGATGGGAAAAGATTAAATGGCACTTTTTATCAAAATTTATACTTACATATGCAACACGACGGGTGCCACAAAACAGTGAGAGTGATATGAGGTCCTGCAAGTACGTCTTTACTTCTACTTCTACTATGTAATGACCGCCTTCAACACGTTGAAGTTTACGTCACTTGTACTGCGCATTGATTTATCCGCCGGAGTACCCGATATCACCTTCCGTGTTTGTTTTGGATGTTCATGTAGCTCAGTCTTTTATTTATTATTATTACATTTACTGTTGAGTCTGTTGTTTGTTATATCAACTTTATGTGACTATGCATGTATGTATACCTTCATACTTTGAACGACAAAATTATTTTTATGTCTACCTGTGCGAATTTCAAACGCGCAATTTTACACCAGCAATGAAAACCATCTATTCTTTACGGGTAGACTTTATATAGATGAATTAAGTGGTATAAGAAAAGCATAATGAGTATAATAAATTTGATGTATGCCTTTGTGTGCTTCTTCGTTACATTTGTTGTTTTTATAGTGATGCGAGTATGTTTGTTTTGTTCATACTTTTAACGACAAAATTATTTTTATGTCTACCTGTACGAATTTCAAACGCGCATTTTTACACCAGCAATGAAAACCTTCTTTCCTTTACGGGTAGACTTTTTATATACATACATTAATTGGTACAAGAAAAGAAAAATGAGTATGATAAATTTGATGTATGCCTTTTTGTGATTCTTCGTTACATTTGTTGTTTTTATTGTGATATTAAGATGATAACACAATATTGACTGCTGTACCCCTATTTTTGACATTTTTACTCTTTGAGTATGTTTGTTTTGTTCATACATCGTTGACAATGTAATGGAATTTCATGCGACTGTCATACAAGTGAGAGGTTTAGCTAGCTATAAAACCAGGTTCAATCCACCATTTTCTACATTAGAAAATGCCTGTACCAAGTCAGGAATATGACAGTTGTTATCCATTCGTTTGATGTGTTTGGACTTTTGATTTTGCCTTTTGATTTTGGATTTTCCTTTTTGAATTTTCCTCGGAGTTCGGTATTTTTGTGATTTTACTTTTTATTGCCTATCTTGTGTTTTGTAGACTGCAGTTTGTCTTTTCATGTTTTCATGTTTTAATGATTTGACAAAGCGTTAGCAGTTTGTCTCCCGCTTTAGCATTTAATTATCTGCTTGGTATTTTCACTTCTCTTTTAAGTAGAAATATATTAACTGCATCATTTCTTCCTTAGTTCTGATAATTGGGTAATGGATAAATATTTCAGTAGTACAAACCTTCCAATTTATCATAGGCCAGAGATGACGTTTTTGAGTGGTCATGTTTGGTGTTAAGCTGCCGGCGAACTTGCATTCCAAAACAGTTATTGAAATCGGCGTTTTGTCTTGTCCTGGTACAAACGCGTTTTTGATGGGGTTCGTGTTGCCCAGTCTTTGGTTTCGATGTTGTTTCTTGTGTACTATTATTCGTTTGTTTGTCTTTTTCATGTTTAGCCATGACGTTGTCAGTTAATTTTCAATTTATGAGTTTGGCTGTTCCTCTGGTATCTTTCGTCCCTCTTTCGAGCATAAATGAATAGTAAAAAAAAGAAGAAAAAAACCAACGGTTTAGTTGATACCAAGATTTAGAAAACTCACCGTCTCCTACACATGTATTATACATTTATTCATTGTTTGGGTAACAATAAATGTCATCGATTTAACCTCTATCATGTTAAATAATAAATGCAATTGCTTTTTTACATTACTTTTTTTTAAAGGAATTCGTCAATTTGCCTAGTAATAGATGTCCTTGAATTAACATTGACGAAAGGTTAAGTGAAATGGAATTAAGATCTCAGGAGGAAAAAAAACACTCGAATATAAACACTTGTAATGACATTTCACAAAATAATGCCAAGTGTTGATACACTGTTGGTGAGATCATTACAATTCATCTAGAGAAATAAATTGTTCGACAGCCACGAGCATCACTGAAGAGACATGTATTGTCGAAATGCGCATCTGGTGCAAGAAAATTAGTACCGTTAATTTTATTACTAGTAACTTTTCTTTTATTTTTTTTCTGAATTGCTATTTACTTATCTTGTGTCCACCGTCTTTTTAACTAAACATGTCTTTTTAATTCGCTTAGATCTTGAAGGACTGCAAAACATTACTCGTTTACATGTAAAGACCAACATGGATCCGTACCACTTGCAATTTTAAACCACTTTTGAAAAGTTGAGTTCTTTTTTTTTAATTATTTTTGTGTCATTGTTGGATTTGGTTTTACTTGAATTGAACTTTTGATGACACTTTCTTACGATGTCTTTCTACCACGAATCTTTACAAAATGATGTAAGTAGCCCATTTCAACTCAATAATCTTAATGCATAATTAAGATTTATATGGAAGAAAATCAACATAACACTATATTTACAAGGCACAAGATTAGATATAGAGAATTTATAGTTCCCAAGATGGCAACAACCTTTAATTGATATTAGCAACAATGTTTTATGTTATGCATGACAATACATTTTATGTTAACCAATTCGTTACTTGACTATCTGTTTATTATTGATGTTTCCTCCAAATTCATGTCTTTAGATATTTTTAAGTTGAGATGAGATGTAGGTTGCAAAATTTATAATTTTAAATGAATGCCTTTTGATGCTTGGAATACTTATATCAGAGGACTAGTTAAGTATTTTATATCTTAATCGAACAGAACATTATGTTTTAAAACGATAACAAAGCCCTGCATTCGCTACTTTTTCATCAGGATGACAATTCCTTTTCATTACTTCCAAAGGAGTGGTCAATGAGTCACTGTAATCACCACGCATGCTTTAGATTTTCACAAATGAGCAAATTAAGGTAACAGTAATGTTGTCGACGGTTCATCTATTTATATTTGAAAACATCAGCTTTTTCTGATCTCATTTTTTAGTATCATTCAACAAATCCAGACTTTACGCTCTGTCGAAGTGTCCTTGGCAAATTTAGACTGTTTATGATATTTTGTTCTTCATTTCTTAATATATACTCATTTGTCATGCAATATCCCTTCCCTTTTTGTATTTTTGTAATTATAGCTGGTCTACTGTTAATCAATTTTATCTACGTTTTTAGTTAGGTACTAGATAAAAAAGAAATCAGTAAAGGATCGATTGACCTATTTTGTCTGTCTCCATATGAAATGTATTCTTGTTCCATATACTATAATATTTGCCTTAAAGTTTTTGTTTTTATGCTCCAAGCATCTCAATCGAATCCAGAGTGCTCCTCGTGGACTTTAGAGGATGAGAGTCTCCATCTTTAGACGCTAGACTCTTATTGACCATGATCCTAACTACAGCACTAAAGAATAATTCCCTAACATATTATTTTTTTTATATTCATAAATCAAAATCAAACAAACTTATTACTTCGGATTTCAATTTCTGAATTTACATTGACACATGCAGATGTCATTCTTTTATATATTGTATCTTGACTATTTATCCTATAAACCATGATTTTTAGATACTTATGACGATTCGCATCACAACGAGTTCTTTTCAGATATTCGTTAGAATGTCTTTCTTTGCGATAATTAATCTATATGTGTGTCTTTGATCATCTGAAAGAACAATATTTCAGTGCTACTTTTATAATTTCAATCATTGTAAAAATTAATTTAATTCCTGTTTTAACAAAAGATATATTAAGATAAATTTTGATGCTCTTTGTTAGATTCGATATAACTTCAATCAGGACTATGACAGTTGTTATCCATTCGTTTAATGTGTTTGAGCTTTTGATTTTGCCATTTGATTATGTACTTTCCGTTTTGAATTTTCCTCAGAGTTCCTTAGTCTTGTTATTTTACTTTTTACTTTAGTTATCTGTGAAATAAAGAAACATTATAATTACTTATAAGTTTGCGAAAGAGTTGGTATTTCTCTTACGTTCGCCGTAGGAAACAGCATAACTTAAAGACTATTAGTTTTACATTCTCTACAGGACCGTATTGCATTAAACTTTTGTGAACATTTAGTTTTATGGTTTCTTTCGCTTTACTCTGGTATTCTTTATTTGCAAGAGTCTTACAGATTACGTGTTTAATCTATGAACAATTTATTTCTATTTCTTTAGATATGAGATGCTGAGAAGATAAGTAAAGTTTAACATAGGTGATAAATAAATTTCATCGTCATCAATCTCAGTGTAAAACCTTTCTACAACCTGCTGATAAATTCATTTAAAATAGTTATCAAAATGAAGATGAAAAATATATATACAGTAGTGTAAAGTGGATGTTAATCTAATACCAGCAAGTTGTTACAAATTATGTCTGTTAGGATCTGATGTGAGATATCTTAATGAGGCATGACATTACGCCACTTTCTTACGTCGACACCTCTGGCAGGGAAAGCACGTTATGTCGCTTAATATACATTTTTGTTTCCAATTCGGTTTAGAAATACATATATAATAACAAAAACAAGAAAATTCATACATTATCAAAAATGATTTACTCTGACGAATGGTTATGAAATTTGTTGATTAAAAGTTATTGGTTAATTAATATATCACACTAGTTTTAAAAGTAACATAAGCCTAAACATACATCGTATGCTCATTGCTGTGTCAAATCTTTTTTTTTAATTTAGGGACTGGATAACGAAACATGGCATTGTGTCTTTTATCTAGTTCAGTTTTTGTCTAATACAATGTCACCTAAGTGCGAATTAAAGAAGGCTCTTTACATTTCTTTCTGGTGTTAATCACTGCAGTTAGATAATAACTGCTGAAACATAATTTGAAGGTATTGTGAATTTTAATTGTAAACAGGTTATTAACGAAATGAAAATAAACACTGTTAATAATTAAAACACTTTGGTCAGTTTTAAAAACTTAAGGATTTTGTTTCAGAGTAACAAAACTAAAATGACATCTTGTAATAACTAACTGTTCACCTTGTGATACAGACTTCCAACATCTTGGCGTTTTATTTCAGTTGTCTGTCAACATGATCTTCTGAAATAAATATCAAGCTTGGGGGTTATAGTATTGTCACACAAGGTATTCTCAATGTTAAAGGAAGATAACAATGGTTATGTCACGCAAAGCTTTTAGAAGGTAATCGCTACAGGGGTCTTTTAATCAGTTAAGGTACGCATCTGAATTATTCGAAAATAATTTAGCAGATACTAAACAATTTCTGGATCAAAAATGAGTTTTTCAAAATTAGATAAAAAAAGTCCAAAAATTAGTCAACCGATGACGATCTTTTTGAAGCAAATACTGCTTCCAGTATCTGATCGACATGTAAAAGTAGGTAACCTACTATAAAATTAATTCAAACCATGGTATCTTATGCTGTAGTATCGGCACATGTGCTAAGGAGGATATATCATAACTTGCTCAGAACTATAGCATGTACACAATTAAAAGGAGAGTTACTAGGGGAACATTTCAGTCTCCAAGTTGCTTCATTCTTTAGATTAGAAACGGATAGTCATCCGAACATAGTAGACTTATATCTCCTCGTATATACACATTTGAAAGTTTTATGCAAAACAAACAAAAAGAAAAAAAAAAGAAAAAGAAAGAAATAAAAGTTATTTCACTGTACAACACTGCAGCTTGTATCAATTAGAATATTTAATTGATAGATGGTAACTTAAATCATCAAAGGAAATAAGCCGATTTTATTAGGCATAAAATAATTCACAAACAGTTTGTCGTAAATTTTGAAATGTTATATCTAAAGTTTTGTTATTAGTTTAATTATGATCGTAAACAGCGTGATTTCATTAACCTTGACGTGTCTTCCAGTAACCTCTAACCGTCTGTAAGTGTTATACATTTACCATTATAACTAAACCATCTCAGTGTTCTAATGGTAGCGTGTTCACCTCGAGTGCGGGTGGTCGTGGGTTTCGAACTCCAGCCGTGTTAACCTAAAGACATTAAAGTGGGTATCTGCTGCTTCTTTGCTAAGCACGCGGCATTAAGGAGTAAGTGCAAAGTGGGGTTGGCTCGGAGTCAGGATAATTTGTCCGGTCAAAGTGACGTGTCTTCTTGCGGACTGTAAAATTGTGAACTAGCACGTTACAATCCGGTTCAGCGTGTTGGTCTAGTCCGAAGCAGTATATATTTTAATATGATATTAAAAAGTTCTCATCCTGATGAATATGCATATTTATTTGCCGCTGGACGTATAGCAGCCATCCATCCACATCGTCTATATTACATTTGTTTTATGTGTATAATATATACTTGGGTATTTGGGTACATCTATGTTATGTTGTGTCTGTTGAGCAGTTTTCTCATTGGCAATCATACCACATCTTAGAAATTATATTTTTCTTTTTTATTGACTCGCTCGAAAGTGTCATCTTTTTTAGCATAGTATATTTTATTCTATTATTCTGTCCTGAACGGACATAAAGATACGATCGATAGACACGTGAACTACGATTAAGTGTCCGTTCCAGGTCATAAACATATGATGTCTTGATGACCCACGATTAAGTGTCTGTCCTATGTCAGGACCATATAATGTCTCTATGTTGACCTTGCTTGTATTGTTGTTTGATATAATATAGTGTTGACACAAACTTTTCTGGTCAACGCTATTGGTCGATTACGGAAGTATGAGGTTAATAAAAATAGAAAAAATATTCAGATCAACTACCACACGTGTACAAAAACAGAAACATTATTGTCTCATGGGTGCATATGTAACACTTCAGATATATCGAATGCTGTTTTATCAAAGGGACGCTCTATATGCAGCAATCCCGTTTATGAAATAGCGAGTAATTACAAAACCCTTCTAAACCTTCTCATATTTTTCTTAACAATATAAATGATTAAGCCGCAAGTCGCCATCAAGCCCTAATATAGATTAACAATACAAATCTGTACGTTTCTTTTCAGATATAATCAAAGTAGACGATCTTATTCAAATTAGCACTAATTTATTAAATTCATAGCATGCCGTGAATAAAACTTTAAATCATTAATTGTGTTCTCACATGGCGAAATCCATGTCAACAAGCAAGGCTTAAAATCGTTAATTATTCTTAAGATATAGATCACCGTGCCCCAGACTAGCACTTAAAAATTATGATGTAACCATTTGGGTTGGTATTTGCATGTTTCTTACTGAATTATATGATACAACTATGCTTTCTTTTATGATATAAAGAATGCCAATAGTGCTTAAATATTAGATTGGCTTATCATTCTTCTATATTTTAAAATTCGTCGGAAAAGCATGAGATTATGACTACAGCCTATTTGACCGCTGTAATGAAAGTGGTAATGTACGTCACAATAAAATTAGATTTTTCAAAGGGTATATTATACATTTTTTATATTGATTACATTTTTTCACAGATGCGATTAATACTACGTATTACGTGGAATATAGTGATTATTATTAAATAGATTGATGAGTAAATCAAACTTTACTTATAAGGTATAAAAATGAATAGCTACTGTAAAAGTAATTAGAAAACGGAAGAAATCAGACAGTTGTAATGTAAGTTGTAACAGACAAATAATGTGTGTCAAAAGCGAGTCTTGCTTCATGTTTTATGTATTATAAACTGTTGGTTTTCCTGTTTGAATTGTTTTACAATAGTGATTATTGTGGCCTTTTACAGCTTGCAATTCGTAGTAAGCCAATGCTCCGTGTTAAAGGCATTACTTTGACATATGATTGGTTTCTTTTTACAAATTGTGACTTGGATGGAGAGTCGTCTCATTGGCACTCATACCTCATCTTCTAATATATATATCTAAATAACAACAGCTAAAGAACGGCTTATCATGTGTCTAACTTTGGTAAGTATAGTATAATACCCCTCCATAAAAATCACGACAATATTTCTTATAATATGAAAACGTAATTTGCTTGACTACAATCTTCATGTGTACTATCTTTGTTGTTCCAACCTTAAAAATTTAAGAAAATATGTTGTGTTAAATGAATCGGTAGACCTTAAAGTATGATAAGTGAAAATATATCGGATGCCGGAAGAATGATTACCAATTTCAATAATCAAGGAGACCATAAAAAACTCATTGTCCTGATACTCCTTTTTTACTGGTCTATTCTTTGTAACAAGAAAAAAAACTGCATGGTTCAGCAATAAATGTTTTCAACATAAAAAAAGCAATTTTCATTGATTTACAATGTTTTCGTGTCTAGTGGTAATAATAAGATAATAAATAAGAAATAATATTGTCTGTTTATAGCTTCCGTTCAGTATGTGTAGACAAATTCTGAATTGAAATTACTTATATAATGAGACTACAAACTATCAGAAAGTATCATAGTCATAACACTCTATTAACTATAATTTGTCTAACTTAAAGTATACATCGTCACGGAAGAGATTCTTCCGTAAAAATTGGCTCTTATGAATAAGGAATTATTGTGTTAAAGATATATAGACTGACCAAGGTACTATATAATAATAGTTTGATGTTATACTAGCAGAATCATTGGTACATGTAATATCAGAGCCGCAGATGTGGGCAGTTTAAAGATCTTTAAAAGCGGAAGTCAATACAAATGTCATAAGAGTAGTCTTTTTATCACGAGAATGCTCTTATTGTATCGTAATATTAAGTTCATTGAAGTAGATAAGAATTTTTAGAGAAAGAAGAGTCGTCACTAAACATTCTCAGAAATATGGCACCAACATATATGTAGATTTTTTCAGTCGTGAAAATGTTATGCATCATTTTATTATCTGTCATTTTAAGGGGAAAAAATCTTTACTGAAAGTTAAATCATCTAGAGTAATCAAATAACAGTTACTAACTTAAAATACCACTTGTACATCTTACTCTTTCACTGACAGGTTTTGACAAATAAATATGCAAGTGTCTGAATAAATCATAAACAAAATTTCCATTTGAACACCAACGTTATTTCTTAATTTATTCTCTCAAATTGTTTCTTCTGTTTAACAACTGATATCGTGTCGAAGTAATATAATGCTACTGCCGAATCTACGGGGCGCCGAATGGGACTCTTATGGTTTTGTACAAAATTCAATTTTGTCATAACAAAATCATTTTTGTCTTACAAAACTATGTGCTACAGACTTGTTTTGTGAGAATTCAATTTTGTGATGACAAAATTCATTTGTGTAGACAAAATTCATTTTTGTCATTACAAAATTCATTTTTGTAGACAAAATTCATATTTGTCATGACAAAAGTCAATTTTGTCTAAAAGGTATGCAAATATAAACATATTTGCATACAAAATTGACTTTTGTTACCTGATATGGAAATTAAATCACAAAAGTCAATTGTGTGAGGTAAGATTCAATTTTGATCGACAAAATTAACTTTTGTGAGACAAAATTCAATTTTGTCAATTTTGTTGAGACAAAAGTGAATTTTGTTAATTTTGATGAGACAAAAGTGAATTTTGTCAATTTTGTTGAGACAAAAATCAATTTTGTCAATTTTGTTGAGACAAAAGTCAATTTTGTTAATTTTGTTGAGACAAAAGTCAATTTTGTCAATTTTGTTGAGACAAAAATCAATTTGGTCAATTTTGTTGAGACAAAAGTCAATTTTGTTAATTTTGTTGAGACAAAAGTCAATTTTGTCAATTTTGTTGAGACAAAAATCAATTTTGTCAATTTTGTTGAGACAAAAGTCAATTTTGTCAATTTTGTTGAGACAAAAGTCAATTTTTTGACGACAAAATTCATTTTTGTGACGACAAAATTCATTTTTGTGACGACAAAATTCATTTTTGTGACGACAAAATTCAATTTTGTAACAACAAAATTGACTTTTATGAGACAAAATTGAGTTTCGTGAGACAAAATTGACTTTCGTGAGACAAAAATCAATTTTGTTGAAACAAAATTCAATTTTGTTGAGACAAAATTCAATTTTGTCAATTTTGTTGAGACAAAAGTCAATTTTGTCTCACATTGGTCAATTTTGTCTCACAAAAGTCAATTTTGTCAATTTTGTTGAGACAAAAATCAATTTTGTCAATTTTGTTGAGACAAAAGTCAATTTTGTCAACTTTGTTGAGACAAAAGTCAATTTTGTCAATTTTGTTGAGACAAAAGTCAATTTTGTCAATTTTGTTGAGACAAAAGTCAATTTTGTGTAACAAAAGTCAATTTGTGTAACAAAAGTCAATTTTGTGTAACAAAAGTCAATTTTGTGTAACAAAAGTCGATTTTGTATGCAAATTAGTTCACAGAAACCAAACTTAACTAATTTGAATACAAAATTCACTTTTGTCGCCCAATTTTCAAATTAGGTAACAAAATTCAATTCTGTGTAACAAAAATGAATTTTGTCATGACAAAAGTGACTTTTGTCCGCTGATAGATAATTTTGTATGACAAAATTTTAAATTAGTAGTATGATACAAATTTTGTTAAACTGAACTCATTTTTGTTGAACAAAAGTCACTTTTGTCCGTACAAAATTGAATTTTGAGTACAAAACCACAAGAGTCCCATTCGGCGCCCCGTAGAATCAGGCTTTGAGATCGATATCAAAATTCAGAGAGTTTCAAAAACGACATTGTTTTTTTTTTCTTGACACGCATGTTTTACTTTTATTTATAAACTGCAAACAGTTACATTGTCTTACGGGGCGCCGAATAGGACTCTTGTGGTTTTGTACTCAAAATTCAATTTTGTACGGACAAAAGTGACTTTTGTTCAACAAAAATGAGTTCAGTTTAACAAAATTTGTATCATACTACAAAATTATCTATCAGCGGACAAAAGTCACTTTTGTCATGACAAAATTCATTTTTGTTACACAGACTTGACTTTTGTTACCTAATTTGAAAATTGAGCGACAAAAGTCAATTTTGTATTTAAATTAGTTTAGTTTGGTTTCTGTGAACTAATTTGCATACAAAATCGACTTTTGTTACACAAAATTGACTTTTGTTACACAAAATTGACTTTTGTTACACAAAATTGACTTTTGTTACACAAAATTGACTTTTGTTACACAAAAATTACTTTTGTTACACAAAATTGACTTTTGTTACACAAAAATTACTTTTGTTACACAAAATTGACTTTTGTTACACAAAATTGACTTTTGTCTCAACAAAATTGACAAAATTGACAAAATTGACTTTTGTCTCAACAAAATTGACAAAATTGAATTTTGTCTCAACAAGATTAACAAAATTGAATTTTGTCTCAACAAAATTGACAAAATTGAATTTTGTCTCAACAAAATTGACAAAATTGAATTTTGTCTCAACAAAATTAACAAAATTGAATTTTGTCTCAACAAAATTGACAAAATTGAGACAAAATAATTTTGTCTCAACAAAATTGACAAAATTGTTTTTTGTCTCAACAAAATTGAATTTTGTCTCAACAAAATTGACAAAATTGAATTTTGTCTCAACAAAATTAACAAAATTGAATTTTGTCTCAACAAAATTGATTTTTGTCTCACGAAAGTCAATTTTGTCTCACGAAAGTCAAATTTGTCTCATAAAAGTCAATTTTGTTGTTACAAAATTGAATTTTGTCACCACAAAAATGAATTTTGTCGTCACAAAATTGACTTTTGTCTCAACAAAATTGACAAAATTGACTTTAGTCTCAACAAAATTGACAAAATTGAATTTTGTCTCAACAAAATTAACAAAATTGAATTTTGTCTCAACAAAATTGACAAAATTGACTTTTGTCTCAACAAAATTAACAAAATTGACTTTTGTCTCAACAAAATTTACAAAATTGACTTTTGTCTCATCAAAATTAACAAAATTAACTTTTGTCTCACAAAAATGACAAAATTGAATTTTGTCTCAACAAAAATGACAAAATTGAATTTTGTCTCAACAAAAATGACAAAATTGAATTTTGTCTCACAAAAGTCAATTTTGTCTCACAAAAGTCAATTTTGTCTCACAAAAGTCAATTTTGTCTCACAAAAGTTAATTTTGTTTCACAAAAGTCAATTTTGTCTCACAAAATTGAATCTTACCGTACACAATTGACTTTTGTGATTTAATTTCCATATCAGGTAACAAAAGTCAATTTTGTATGCAAATATGTTTATATTTGCATACCTTTAAGACAAAATTGACTTTTGTCATGACAAATATGAATTTTGTCTACAAAAATGAATTTTGTCTACAAAAATGAATTTTGTCATGACAAAAATGAATTTTGTCTACACAAATGAATTTTGTCATCACAAAATTGAATTCTCACAAAACAAGTCTGTAGCACATAGTTTTGTAAGACAAAAATGATTTTGTTATGACAGAATTGAATTTTGTACAAAACCACAAGAGTCCCATTCGGCGCCCCGTATGTCTATTGTTTGTGATAATATATGCGTGATTAAAATGTTAATAACCATTTCTGTGTCGGGAAAATTAAGATTTTTTGCAAGGTGAAATGCATAGTTTGTAACTGTTACTTAAGAAATGACTGTAATATTTTTTTCCCTGTCTATGAAGATATAACATTAAAATGTGGTGCACACTAAAAAACGTGCGTAGCGGGTTATTTTCAATTGTGCACCACTTTTTTTTTTATGTTACTTCGAATAGAAAGAAAAAATATTACAGTTATTTCTTATAATTTAATTCTAAATTCCATTTTAAACCGGAGAAAACCTTAATATATAACGTCGATTACGTCACGGTCACATGACTATATTATGTCTATGAGCTGATAAAAAACAACGCCAGCCAATTAGAAGACGCGTTACATCCAAAATTAAATTATTTCTAGATAAAAGCATGTTTTATAGATAAATTATGCATATGTATTTATACAAATATTTTGTAAACTGGAAACTTCAAAATATTATAACAGATCACATAAACGCCAATGAGATAGCAACCTAAAGAAACCAAACCAAAACAAAACGTATTATATTGCAATATTAATATGTGAAAGGGTTAAACTATTTTTTTGGGGATTTCAATTATTGCTTTTTAATGTTCAACAGTGGACTTACAAAACATGCAATACAAAAAGCACTTTAAAACTCTAAACAAAAACATCGATATATCAAACAAACAAATAGCAGATAACAAACGCACACGTACATGTACACACGAAAGAGCAAAAGACAATAATATTTAAACGTACATTGTAACAAAGAATATGCTCAGCTACTGATAGAATGCACAAAGTACATGTCATAACCCTGCTCATTTGAAATCTTGTCGACCTTTGTTCGAACTTGTCCCCGTTCCGTGCGTTCTAATATCAGCGACTGTACTTTGTGGGATATTTCATACAACATCGTCTTACAAATACAGGGAGACAGGATCATATGTTAATATCAGAGTAAACTATTTCAACATCATTTCATTTGTTTTAAGAATGTTGCAAGGTAATGATTGTAAAATTAATTTGTATAATGTTTTGATATTCCTGTTTAATTATTATAGCTCAGTCCTTATAAAGAACAATGTGAGGATGATAATAGTTTAGACCGTATATTTATTCATTTTTAATTTTCTTCTTGAGAATTGAAACGGGAAATGTATCAAAAAGATTACAATCCAAACAAATAGCAGAAACACAGACCAAGGTCTCCAACACAGAGAGAAAATCCCGCACCCGGAGTTTATCTTCAGCTTGACCCAAACAGACTCATAAATTTGAAATCACTTAAGATAACAAGAGGTTAATTAAAATATTGCTAAAATCATCAATATGTTGCTTGTGTCCCTTACACGTTAAAAAGCAACTTTGCTGTTCCGATTTTGATACGTTGTCTCTAATAAGCGGCCACTCTATGTACTGGTTGGAACAAAACAAACAAAATAAACACACTCACAATTCTAAATAAACAAAGATGAAAAATAATCAAAGGAAGAGAAACAAACATGCAGCAAATGCTAATCGAAATAGTCAATAAAGTATTGAAATATGCTGGAAAAAGACATTTCCTCTAAAAGGCTTTACTGGTATCTATGTGAACTTGTACAGCTATACGAGAGTTTATCGATTGCTCCTATCTTTAGCGCAAAGTGCATCATTTCATCTTGGCATATACAAATGCATCAAGTCTAATTTTCTTTACACAAATGGAAGTCTGAAAATATTTTATTAACTTAACTTTAGCGAAATTGTACTTTTATTAGAAAATGACATTATTGGTTATTTAAATTTGATTGTGGGGAAGTATGATTTATATTCATATTGTCTGTAAACTCATTTCTGTGTTATCATCAAATCTGATTTATACTTAAGGTGACTTGCCTATCATATATATAATGCATTGTATAAATTGGAAATAACCATAGCAGATGGCAAAGTGTGCTCTAAAAACAATCCGTATAACCTATTATTGGAGTCGAACCTGACGGCAATGCACTCTATCTACTTATTTTGCATTATTTGATTAGTTATATTTTTTGTCAGAATAACAGTTTTGTATATATATAACATAAATGATAATCTCATAATGTAAAAATTCTCGGAGTTTCAATTTTAAGTCTTCTCCATTGAACATTTTGTCTACTTTAAAGAAAAAAAAGCGCAAAGTACCGTTATATAGCACAAACATGATTGATTTTGTATCGTGTTTTCACATGTGTATAGACTAAGTTTTGTTATTGTCTCCACGGATTTTCTACGCTAGTGTAGAAAGTTCCTGTAACTAGTAAAGAAAGTTCCTGTTGTATCTAAATGATTCAAAAGACGTTCACAACGACTAACGATATTTTGATTCCAGCAAGTCTGGTTATATATTGCATTTGGCAGGGCATAAATTACGTGGTGTGGCATGCAATGGATCTATAACAAACCTGGTCTTCTATTGATCTGGACAGGCCTGAGCATAAATGATATAATGTGACTTACCTTAATATACTTAAGTGCCGGACCATATAAAAAAAGAAGATGTGGTATGATTGCCAATGAAACAACTCTCCACAAGAGACCAAATGACACAGAAATTAAAAACTATATATAGGCCACCTAAATGCCTTAAAAAATGAGCAAATCCCATACCGCATAGTCAGCTATAAAAGACCACAAAATGACAAATGCAAAACAATCCAAACAAGAAAACTAACGTCCTAATTTATGTTAAAAAAAGAACGAAAAACAAATATGTAACACATTAACAATTTAAACGACATCCACTTAGTTACAGGCACCTGACTTGAGACAGGCACAAACATTCAGAATGCGGCGGTCTTAAACATATTAGCTAGATCCCAACCCTCGACCTAACATGGGACAGCGGTGTAACAGTACACCATTTAAACGAACTATGAAAATCAGTTGGAAAAGGCTTAACTCATCAGATGGATACACATAGAAATACATTTAACAAACGTAGTGGACGAAGCCAGGTTCTTGTATATCCAAATAAAAAAAAGATATATAATAGTATATTTAAAGTTCTAGTTTAAATGAATTATTTCATA
Organism: Mytilus trossulus; assembly: GCF_036588685.1. Classification (NCBI taxonomy): domain Eukaryota; kingdom Metazoa; phylum Mollusca; class Bivalvia; order Mytilida; family Mytilidae; genus Mytilus; species Mytilus trossulus. The sequence goes on from NC_086376.1 coordinate 60,581,667, forward strand.
GTGAACGGGAGATAACTCAGTTCTTCTATGCCCATCATAAATGCTCTATAGATAGATAGATAGATAATTTTTTATTTCCAATAGAGGACCCATTATAGCCATAATCAGTACATTGATTCTCACACCATTGCAATTATTATTATAGAAAATATACAACTGAAAAAAACGTAAACTACATAGGGTATATATATAAAAGAAAATGTGGTATGATTTCCAATAGACAACTCTCCACAAGCTTACTCTCCACAAACTTACTTACTTATATTGGGATCACCGAACAGATTAGTAATTGCTAGCAAAATGTCATTTACCGAATATAATTTATAAGAGAGTATATGTTCGAAGTGGGAGATTGAAAAAGGGGGAAAAACATGAAATAAATGTAGTTTGACAATTTTTTTTCACAAAGTCGATCGTGTTTTTCGCTAGTAGAATGGTGTTTAAAGCAAAATATACTCTCTAAGTAATTACTGAAGACCACTTAAATCAAATGATGATGTACCCTAACCAAAGTTTACCCAATCATGGAGATTTTTGCAGTAGATACCATACTAGGTGCAGTTGTTAAGGGAATGCATCAATGAATGCAACACGTTGAGGTCAATGTTCCAATGTGCGTACAGGTAGTTGCTATGAACATCGGCGAGTCCCTGAAGTTACTCAAAGTTCCATTTCCTCGTGTGCTAATAGTCGTTAAAATAATTCAAAATGTCCTCAATTTCCGGTTTTATCATATCATAGTCTTTTGTGGGTAATACTGTGTCATTTGTTAGCCATATACGTTGTGAGCGCGGGTATGTACATGTAGATCATATCATAGGACGCATTCTGTCATGTATCATATTTAGCCTTACCGTGTCCACTGATATCATTGCAATAACTTTCCTGTTGCCTAAAATACATTTGTTTGTATGTTTTTACTCACGCATCGTTGTCAATATAATGGAATTTGATGCGACTGTCATACAAGTGAGAGGTTTAGACATTTGATTAGGGACTTTCCGTTTTGAATATACACGGAGTTCAGTATTTTGTGATTTTGCCTTTTTCATCAGTATACAATTGAGTTAAACAAAAAAACGTTTGACAACTCTAGTTGAGAAACACTAATAATAAGAACAAATCTCAGATTTTGATATTCCAAGTTTTACAAACTATTTTCAGAAATCCAAGTGCTGTATTCAACCTGTAATTCCAGTATGATGCGGTCCATGCGTAGTCAGTCTTTTACATTAGAACAAGTGTTGTGGTTTGTGTGTAATGGAAAAGGTAGTGGTTAGAGTGGGAGATAAAACAAAAAAATATCAACGATTATAGTTTGGTGCGCATAACACACGTTACGTTTAAATCAGACCCATCAGTTGTGCTCGAATTAAAACAGTTTTAAGCCAAATCAAATTGAAGAACATTTACCAAAGGGACATTCAAACTCAAAATAAAGATTTCAAGATTTCAAGATTTTATTTGAACACTCAGACACAGATACATGTGTAACATGAGGTCATACATAATAGCATTATATAAACATGACGAAGTAATTATGTGGTATCAATGACATAGTATAAAGATATAACAATAACATACAACATGTTTTTTTTTAACATTTTCAGAACATATTTGCAATGTTTTTGATAAATACAGAAAGACGTTTATACAGTTGTACATTACATATTGAAAGGAGACCTTCCATTTTTTTATAATTAGGGTTCACTGTGTAATAGCTTGGCAGAAACTTTTCCCTTAATACAACAATATTTTGATAAGTACACTTAAATAGCAAATGAAATTCATCACCAATATTACTCTTACACAAAGTACATATTCTATCATGCCTCGGGATATTTTGCCATCTGCCTGTTTCTATAGGCAGACGCAGATTTGAACACCTAAAGTGTGTGATCCAAAGCCTGTAATATTCGGGAAGTTTTAGCAGATATGTTTCTAAAGTAAAATCTTTTTTAAATATTGAGTAGAATTGACCTCGTGATGAATTTTCAATATTACTAAACCACTGTTGTACAAATTGATCACAAAGTATCTGTTTTAAGTACATTTTATCACAGTAGCCTGTTTGATTGGCAAAAATATATCCAATGCCAGTATCGTTTAATATTGCTTCTATACAATTTACCCATTTAAAGGTGTATTTAGATTTAGGCCTTAAACCAAGCATCAGTCTATACAATAAACTGCATAGTTTTGATTCATTATTTACAATTTTACACCAATATATAATCATTCTAATTTTCACCTTTATTTCAAGAGGAAATCTACCCAATTCTCCGTACACCATAAAATTAGGCGTAGTGTTTCTAACTTTCAGCGCCCTTTTGCAGAATTTCAAGTGAGTTTTTTCGATAATTTTCAGGTTTTCAAAGCCCCAAACTTCAGAACCATACAGTAAGATAGGTTCTATCATAGAATCAAAGAGTTTAAATTGTAGATCAATTGGTAAAGATTCATTCCGTATAATTTTGTAAATATAAAACAGTGCCTTTTGGGCTTGATCTACAAGTTTCTTTTTGGTATCAAAAAATGTACCATTATATTTAAAAATGACACCCAAATACGAATATGTATCAACAATTTCAAGTAAATCATTCTGCAGTGTAAATTTCAGATTTTGTTTAGTTTTCCTCTTGCTAAATACCATAACTTTGGTTTTCTTAACATTCACCTTCAATTTCCAATTTTCACAGTACAACTGGAAAATATCTAAGGAATGTTGCAAGCCTTCTTTAGTTTCTGATAAGATTACTGTATCATCAGCATACAGAATTACGAACAATTCAAAAAATATATGAAGTTCGTTTTCAAATTTTTCCTTTAAAAGTTCTAAAGGAATACCATCTAAATTTCTAAAATATTGTTCCAAATCGTTCAAGAAAATAGAAAATAAAAAAGGAGACAAGTTTTCCCCTTGCCTAACACCAATCAGACATGGAAAAAATTCTGATTGTTCACCATTATATTGAACACAAGATTTAATACCTTGATACATATTAAAGATAACTTTGAAACATTTCCCCTTGATTTCACTAAGATGTAGTTTTTGCCATAATCCAGTTCTTAAAACAGTGTCAAAAGCTTTTCTAAAGTCAATAAATGTACAAAAAAGTTTTTTTCCAAATGAAAAATATAATTCTACAAGTGCATGTAACACAAAAATATTATCTGTTGTTGCATATCCTTTCCTAAAACCAGCTTGATTTTCTGATATAAGCGAAATTTCATTCGCAAAAAAATTTAGTCTAGTATTAATAATAGAAGTGAATAATTTTCCCAAACAGCTGATAAGAGTAATAGCTCTAAAATTATCAGGATCTGTAGGATTGCCTTTATTTTTGAACACAGGTTTAATAATGCCATTTGTCCAAGAGTCTGGAATAATTCCAGTATCTAATACAATATTAAATAATTTACAATACAATGACATAAAAAAAGGTGGTGAATTTTTCAAAAATTCATTAAGTATTTTATCAGAACCAGGTGCCTTGTTATTTTTTAAATTTTTCATGGCTTCCAAGACTTCCAGTTCAGTAATACTTCCATTCAATATTTCATCATAAATGGGGTTACTAGATATCTGATTAATGTCAAGATCGGGTGCATGTATATCATCTTCTTCACCCGCGTTTAAATCCTTAAAATAATCGTAAAATGTATTTATATCTATTGGTGGAGATTCTTTTTTAGTGTAAGACATTTTTTTTAGTGTTTTCCAAAATCCCTTTGTGTCATGCTTTGACAATGTTCTCAGCTCATTTGAACATTTGTCTTTATATTTGCGATAATTAACTTGTAGAATTTTTTTATATTCTCGAGCTGTGTCATTTAATACGGTTTTGTTTGCATCTGATTTTGCTTTATTGTATGTACTTTTGCTTTTATGAAATGCATCTCGTTTGATTCGACATTCTTTATTGAACCATGGTTTATTTTCATGGTCGGGGTTGTGTAGTTTCTTTTTTGATTTACCAAATACAGTCTCAGCCGTGTCTAAAAGTACACGACCTAGGTCATTTACTAGACCGTTAACACTTTCACTGGTGGCTGTGTCAATTTCAATACTATTCAGAATATCATTTAACTGTTGTAATGAGCTACCTGTATCGTTTGTCAACACCTGAGTGAAATCTTCTGTTTTTGTACTGTCCCACCTGATGTAAGTATTACTGTTTATTGTGTGATTATGCGAATTGTTTAATGAATTGCTCGAGGGAAACGAAAATGAAAAATATAATCTATTGTGAACATCAGAAAACATAGGATTAAAATCAACAATACCGAAATCTGATGTTATATCAAACATACATGGAGACATAATTAAATAATCTACTAAACTTGCATCTTTACAAGTTGTACAACCAATATGTTTATCAGCAAATAATCTGCCATTACAAATATAAATACCACTTCTTTTACAAAGTTCTATTAACATATTACCATATTTATTTACTCTACCACGATCTTTACTACACCTCTCAAGAGGGATATCTTTATCTTTAAGATGAAGGTATGAAAAAATATTATCATCATTATCATAAAAATCATTGACATCTAAAATTTCTAATAAGTTTTCGTCAGGAATAATGTAATCTGAGACAGTAGAAGTTCTGGCGTTAAAATCACCAATTAATGCAATATTTTTTGTATCAGTTGAGTATTTAATTAATTCATCTTCAATATCCAAAAACGACTCTTCAGAAGTATATCGTGTATTTTCGGGGGGTATATAAATACAACCTAGCAAAATGTTTTCTCGCAAGTTTGATAAATTCTTTGAAATTTCTACCCACTGAACAAATTCAGATTCAGAATTTATAAAATTTAAAAATTTCGACAGGTGTTTTCTATAAACAACAACAATACCACCTGATTTCTTTTTACATTTTTTTCTATGTTTTGCATAAAAAGTATAATCGTGTGGTAATTTCAAGTCATCTAGATCATCAGTTTTAGTTTCAGTAAATATAAGAATGTCATAACTCTTTATTAATGTAGCAAAATCTGGATTCAGCAATTTAGAATTAATACCACAAACGTTAAGATAGGTAAATTTTAAATTGTCAACTGTCCAATTTAAAGGTCCATGATTGTCTGATGTGTTGTCCTAACTGTAATTTCCTCTACCGTTGTGTATTGGATTAGGAGGCTCGTCACGGGATGGATTATAAGGTTGTCCGTCTACCATTATTTGGTCGTAAATTAAGGAAGCTTTTGTACCTCGGCGTTGGAGTTCTTTAAGTTTAGGAATCAACGCTTTACGGCGATTGCTAATTTCGGTTGGATACTGTTGGTTTACTGAGAATTGTGGTTTTGTTTTAAGTTTATTGGGCACAGATTTACGTACACGTTCGTGGTCACGGTAATTTGTAAATCTAGCGATAATATTGCGAGGTTTTCCATCACGACGTTTTCTTAGTCTGTGCACGTTTTGAAATTGAATAGCATCTGCATTTGGGATTTCCAGTTCTTTTTCTATAAAGTTTTTAATCACTGCTTCTGTGTCTTCGTGATCATCATCGAGGGTCTGTTGGATTCCGCCAAAAATAAGGTTATACTTCATAGAGTGACTCTGAAGTTTTAAGAAATCTTCTCTGACATTGTTTGAATCAATTTCTATATCTTGTGTATAGTTTTCTACCACTCGCATTCTATCAGAAATTTCGTGATGATGTTTTTCTTCAGTTTTTAAAATTTCATCATGCATTTTCTGTGTCTCCTTAATTTCATCTATCTCTTGCCTCATCCCTGTTAAATTTTGATCTATTGCTCCGAAACGTTCATCTAATTTTTTGTCAAGTTGAGAGAAGCGGTTAGTAAATTCCAAATCAAACCTTTCAAATCTTTGATTCATCACATTTATTGACGAGAACAACATTTCCATAGTTATATGGGTACGTACACTATCACTTGAGACGGGAAATGGTTGGGATGCAAACGGAGGTTGTGGATTGTGATATGCAGGATATGTAATGTCTGTTGGTATACTTGTACATTCAAACGTCTGGTTCATAGGATTATGTTGATATTGTGGTGGAATGGGCACACTTCTGTTAGATAAATTATGAGGTGTGCTAGTATGCAGAGTGTCATGAGCTTGGTTCAGTACTTGTGAAAAACTTTGTTGTTGTTGTTGAAAGGGCGACGCCATATTTGATTTTGTTTTGTTTGGAGGTGTAAAACCTGTTTGGCTACCAGTGCTCCTTGTTCTCTTTTGCCCCATTTAGATCAAGATGCATATTAAATGTTCAGTATATATCACTTTCGAAAACAAAATTCGTTTCAAATTCATGTTTTTCAATCAATTCAGTCGAAATTTTGCGGGAGCTCTTGCATACCGACCTACTCACTCCGCCATGTTGTAATATTCTTAAACAATGTCAGTTAAGATACTACAAAATCAGAATCTCTTAAATTAATATTGAAAGACGTTGTTCAAACAAAATCAATTCGTTCATTCAGGTTTTGAGAAAACAATATCTGTTTGTTTACACGTTTGTATGTATGACATTGAAATTTTATGATAAATATAATCATAAAATTGCAAATAGAACAATATAAAAATCAATTTTGATTGATATTTAGTAATGATGTATTGAAACCATCGGGGTTTGAATACTCTGGTTTTAATTTAGTAAATCAAACCACAAATTACTTAAGGTCAATATTGTATCAATGCAAATTGTTCTATCTTTCAATCAAATGCCTAAACAGACATAAGTTTACAGAAATCGACTAGGGAAAATTTAGAGCCAGCTTCAATCGCAATATTATTATTAGTAGCTTGTATTGGGTTGATGTGACTTCACAACTGTGAAGGTAAAATGAATACACACTATTGCACAGGCTAGTTTAAATTTCACTTTGGAGAAGAAGAAACAAACAAGATATCACTATTGGTGACTTAAGTCATTCCTGCCTCCTCCAAAGATGGGAATGTTCATGTTATTGTGGATTGTATTTTCGTCAAACGCAGGTTAGACAAGTAAAAAGAAGAACCAATTCTCAAGTATTTATTTTAATGGATCAATGATATATATATATATATTTATTTTATTGGAATTTGTTAATCTTTTTAGTGATGTTCGTTGTTGATTGGATTTGTTCATTTTTGTTCGGAGGAGTCGAATGTTGTTGGTTGATGTGCTCTGTTGAACTTTCCAGTATTTTTGTTTTTTTTCCTGTTATCGTTTTTGTATTATCATGTTACAGTAAGCATTGGAATTAGAAGAATCCTCATATTTTATCTTGTTATTCAAACATTTCTACTAAAAAGAACTCGAAATTCTTATAAATACATATTCGAAATTTTTATAAATACATATTCGAAATTCTTTTGAATCAAAATGTCCATATACATGATATAGGTAACTAAAAGACGTGTACAAAACTATAATACAACACAGAAATTACTGAACACCACAGAACAAACTATGATTTATTATTTTATACAAATTCGGATTGTATTGCATCTTTTTGTACGACTGGAAAAGAAACTGTAGGGTAAAAAGATTACAATAAACACAATTTACTAATTTAATTATCAATACATCTGGTATAAAATAAATAGTCCCGCAAGGCTATTCATATAAACAGTTTTTTTTTTCATTTTAAGTTTATGACTACCTGTTACCGAAACCGTTGTGACTTTATGGTGTGAAAAACAGAGGGTTTACAAAACTATTTCACTGCAAAGTTGCCAAACTATAACTAACATATAGTTTCTTTATTTGTACGTGATGAGATCAATGAAAAATAGTTGACGCTATCATCTTCTATATTACATATCTAATGTAGCATTCTACTGTTTTCATTGAATATTACAATCACGTGCTTCAGAGGTATCTGTAGTGTTGTTATTATTTATTTGTATATTGGTGGTCAATCATATAAAAAAAAATCATGCTAAAATTAGATTTTTGACGTCACACATAACGATCATAGCGGAAGCGTTTAAAAGTACCACCTTGGCTAAAATAAATTTGACTCGTTTAATTTTTATAAAATTTTCACAAAATATTTTCTTTGACCCTTTGACAAAAACTATCAAATTTTCAAAAACATTGAACAACACACTTTCTCGAAAATTTTCATTTGATACATAGCAGTTTGATAAACACTAGTTTTGATCGTTGAGAAGCTTAATATTTCCTTATGAATACAATGTCAATAAAACGTTTAGTTGATTTTACAGATTTATTTCCCTGTATCGTAGTTACAATGTACCACCTTACAATGCAGACGATAAGACTACAAAAAAGCTTATGCAACAAGCTATGAAGTTGTTAAAAAAATATTGGTATTGTCCAAAACATGTTAAAGATAACAATCATTGAATTAGTGCTACTCTTTTCATGTAAGTATCTTATTTTAAATATTCCAGCTTATGGTCGAGAGTGGTTGTATTACGTGGTGCAATGGGACCATTTACTCAGTCTTGAGCCAAATTCACCTCAACAGTTCATGTTCGGAACCACTAAAGGCGATACAAACAGTTGTTTTGAATTCTGCTATTTTACTGAAGAATGCAATATGATTATTGAATCCGAATGCTGTTGTTATGCCAGTGGCTTTCCAACAACCGACACTTATTATTTCATAATGAGTAGCAGCTACCAAAATAAAGTATGGTTGAAACGTCCAGTCCACGGTATGTCATATAACAAAAATACATGCACAAATGTGTTCATGAAATATTCATAAGGTTAAAAAGTAAAATGGTTATTTTAGGGGAAGCTATAAAAAAATAATCCCTGTATGAATATTTGTCTTATATATTTATGCAAGTTCTTAGTTTATACAATAATAAATAAATTTGGTGTTTTTACTGTCTTCTGATTGGTTAAAAATATTAGTTTTATTTTCAATGTTGTCAATTTTTATGGCGACACGCCCACTCTGACGTTGTGTATTCATACGCCAACATGTGTGTACGCTGTTATTGTTAATATAAACAATATAAAATGTTCTTTGAGCCTTATTTTTGATAGAAATTTATTTATAATGAATGGCAATAATATATTTTGATTTTATTGAACCATAAAACTAATTTTTGACTCTTCACATTTTACATAATCCGCTTCGCGGATTATTCAATGTGAAGAGTCAAAAATTAGTTTTATGGTTCAATAAATTCAAAATAGATAATAGCCATTCATTAAATGTATATACATGGTACATGATGAACGGAGTACAACCAAGTATTAAATATTAGAATGTAGACAAGAAGAGAAAAACAACAGAATTAACAATGCAAGTTTTTGGTCGGATCGGTAGAAATATGACATTCAACTGTATAAAGTGTTATTTGTTTGTGAAATTATGCCGTTGTTGTCGGTTGAATTGGTGGGGTATAAGTATTGTTAGGGCTGGTTTTTGGTTAGTTGAGTCACAGTACAGCATTTGTCTGAACATATTCGTCAGATTGATGTAGCTTCTGTGCTACAATAATTTTCAAAATGCGCATCTGGAGCAATAATATTGGTGCCGATTATGATATAACTATCATGAGGACAATTATAGCTCATCAGTGAAGACCGTATGGTAACATGTATTTGTTAACATCCTTGCTCTTTCGTTTTCTTTGGATACTTGTCTAGTTGGTTAACTTATCATACAGCATCTTTTTATGTTTATGTACGGTCTCTATTTATAGAAAATATGTATATTTTAAGTTTATATGTTAGAACATTAGACTAAAAAAAGAAAGGATTTTGTGTAATAATATAAAATGATGACAAGATTCTGGAAACAACGAAGTTTATAAAACCACAAACAGAAGTCAGTTGTGGTCATACCTCTATAACTATAACGCGCGCAAACCACATTCAATATGATCAACCTCATTTCTACATGTGAATGGATCATTATCTTTGATTCGTCATTTACCTGATTTTAATCAATGGATAAGCAGTTTTAGTTGCACTCCGATAATAGCAGACCTGTCCTTGTTCTGTTATGGAACACAGGTTAATATTTAAAATTGACAAATTCAACACTGCTGAAAGTAATCATAATAATATTTTCTGTTAAATAATAAATAAATCTCTAAACATACTACAGCAATTTACCTTCAGTAACTTAATTTAAATGAATTAAATATATATAAAAATTAATAATACCAGTCCTTAAGTAGATTAAGATAATAATATTATATTTCAACATGGGAAACAATACACATAAATAAAAAAACACGAGAAAAGGTGCAAGTTTTTATTTCGTATTGTTAGTTTTCCTTTCATTGACGGTCAGGCTACTTTAGCACAACTTAAACAGTTATATGACAGTTGTTGTCCGTGCGTTTGATGTGTTTGAGCTTTTGATTTTGCCATTTGATTTAAGCCTTTCCGCTTTGAATTTTCCTCGAAGATTAGTATTTTTGTGATATAGTTTTTACAGTGTTTTGCACATGGCAAATCAATTGCTATGCCCACGTATGTTAATTAAAGTTGAATTTCAATTAACGTAATTATTTAATTTAAAATATGTATCATATACAGGTAAGATAATAAGTCAAGGATTTCGTTACCACAAATAACTGAAAACCTATATTTTTCATCGATTCAAAGATTGATAAATGAAAATTTGACTGTACCTTGAAAAATTAGAACCAACAGATTGCTCTTACAATATTTTACGGTGACGTTCTTTACCGATGCCTTATTGAATAAACTTATCACTCATTTAAATAAACCCATTCTAAAAGTTTACTTCTTTAACATCATTATTAAATCTTTGTATTTTGTTTTTCGGTATAAATATTGATTTTGTAATCGATAAACTAAAAACATACTCTGACTGTTTTGGATCGCAGGTCAATACTAATTTTAGTCTTAAATAATACTTTTCTTATTAGTTAGTTTAGGTTTTGAAGTAGCTTTAATTCTTTCGGATCGAGACTCCCAGATGTATTCTATGTTTAATTGGTTTGTTGTTGCATTTATTGATTTGCCGAGTAAAGTCCTTTTTAAAATGATTTTTATAGTTTGTTCTGACGATGTGCCGTTAGACCACTGTCCAATGTTAGGAGAAGGTTGTCGGTCCAGCAAACATGTATGTTTGTCACATTTTTTTTTTGGGAGGCGGTCCTTAATCAGAATCATTTACTTCGGTGGCGTTCGCTTTTTGCAGTATATCATAAGAGAGAAAGGATATGCGGTAACAATCAATAAAACAAAATCAGTATATTCCCATAAACAAAAGGCACAAAAGTAAAGGAACAGCGCTTTTGTTGTTGTATTTTATCTTGACTTCTCAGCTAGGGCTTCAAAAAAGAAAATACTCTAAACCTCAGTGGAAATTATAGACAATTAAGTCTACCTAAACACCGATTGGAGTGGAAATATTTTCAAACTGAAGTTATTTTTGATTTTGTGCATAAATATGTTTTCTTGTTTAAATTGTTTTGCATTTTTTTACTTTTGGACTTTTTGAGGCGTGCTATACGCTAATTGCTTTACTCATTGTCGAAGGCATTACATTGCCATTTAGTTGCTTTTTGTTTTAGCATAATTGACCAATAAGAAAAAAAATACATGATTTATTTCAGTTTGTGATGTGCCAGGGTTTATTTATTAAAAAGAGGTATGTTTTAAAATATTTGAAGACATCACTAAAACATGGGGTGATGCCAAGCAAGAATGTGAGCTCTTAGGAGGACGACTAATTGTGTTAGATTCAGAATACAAACATAACACTACTGTGGAAGCATTACACAATTTTTGTAAGTATAGAACTAAGTAACAAATTCATGAAGAATTTGTCAAAGAATTGTTGAAGACCATGCAATTACAACATTTGCAGTTTAACTGACAGTTATGACATGTACAATAACCTTTAAATTCAGAAGTTAACAGTTACAATAGTTATCAAAGGTACCAGGATTATAATTTATTACGCCAGACGTGCGTAAATACTTTTCATTGTTTGAACTCGTGAAACTTTAGGTCATATTACAAAACTAGCAGTAGCAGCCGGACACCATTTATACCTTTAACCTATGTATGTTTGTATTGTGTACACAGCGATGTCAATACAATGCAATTTTATGCGACTGTCATACAAGTGAGAGGTTTAGCTAGCTATAAAATCAGGTTAAGTCCATCCTATTCCTAAATAAAAAAAATGCCTTTACCAAATCAGGAATATGACAGTTGTTGTCCATTCGTTTGATGCGTTCGAGCTGTTGATTTTGCTTTTTGAGTAGGGACTTTCCGTTTGAATTTTCCTCGGAGTTTAGAATTTTAGTGGTTGTGATATTTCTCTTTACACTTCAAGACCTAAAGTACCGTTTAACTGTTACTTTCTGAGGAAATCATTACTTTGTTACTGGAATGAAAATAAGAAAATTTTGTTATTTGAATTTGCCGTTTTAAATTTCGAAAGAGTTTTTATATTTTGATTTGGATTTTCTAATGCTTGGTCAATTTTTAGAGCACCAGTAAAGATTCATTATTTGGCTGAATGCCCAATTGCTGCAGTGAAACCAACAATGTTAATTAACACTACAAACCCTACATTTTACTACCAACTACTTACCAGTTAAAACACTTAGTCCAATTAAACATTTAATTGATGTCATCTCAATAGTAAAAACCCACGAAGATACAGTTACTGATGTTGATTAAATTAATAGCAGCCTTAAACTATAATATATATGTTTCATTACATTTTATAGACGAAAATACGGTATGGGTTTTGCTCATTGTTGAAGGCCGTACGGATGACCTATACTAGTAGTTGTTAACTTCTGTGTCATTTGGTCTCTTGTGAAGAGTTGTCTCATTGACAATCATACCAAATCTTTTTTTATATCATCATTATAAATCTTATAGTTACAGTTAAAAGATTTTGAAAACATAAAGTATATCAAAAACAGAATAGAAAGAATGATGGATTAGGTCAAAGGTCAAGTTTGGTAATTGGTAATATTTGGTCACAACTGAATGCGTTTCAGTACTTTAGAAAATATTGTTAGGACATCATACTTGCCAACATTTTCTTTGAATAATGCACAACTTTCATAGACTTGGGTGATAAAGTGTTTAATATATATATATTGTTAAAATAAATACTTATGTTGACTTCTATACGTGTCTTTGATTATATTTCTTTGGTCGAAATAAACATTTTATTCAAATTTAATTTCAGCTCCTAATCCATACGCTGGTCAATATTTTGTCGGCGCTACAGATATAGGGAGTGAGGATACTTGGCGCTGGGTAGACGAACACAACATGGGACCAGCAGCATATATGAGGTTCCATGGGCTCAATCCTAATAATTATGATATGCACTACCCTGGGGAAGACGCTAATTGTGGCGTTCTGAAAATGAGACAAGATGGGATAGTAGATGATTACTGCCTCCAGGAAAAGGGGTTTATATGTGAATACGTTAAAGGATTACCGTGATAAAGAAGGGTCTCTATGATTTCTTTGACTGCCAACATCAAACAAATATTTGTTTAACTATAACAGTATATCTGTGAATAAATTATCTTTCAAACAAAATAAGTATCCAGATTAAGTGCTGTGCGTGGGAAAACAAACATTTATAAATTTACGACATACCATTCTATATCACGATAATTAGAAACTGTCCATACTTTTGATTGATTTTCATTTATTGGATACAAAGGAGTAGGTCCGGTAAGGACTCATTTTGGCCTCAAATTTCAGTTTCATCTGACGAAAGATTTTGACCACTTTTTAAACACTTAAGTGTCTATTTCACTTGATATAATTAGTTTTTGTGAAAGATTTTAACTAATTTAGTCATTAAAAACGATCTGATTCAAGCTCAAATATGAGAAATCTCTAAAATATGCCAAAAAACGTCACTTTTCAGATGGTTTTTGTCAAAAATGAAAGTGGCCTCATCCGTGTTCATCCACAACCTTTATATATGTTATGTATTATCATAAAATACAACTTACGTTTCAATATTAAGGATGAACACGAATGCGGCCACTTTCGTTTTACACGGAAACTGTCTAAAATGTAACTAAAATGATAGAATTTTGAAGATTTCAGTAATTTCGCATGACTTAATGGTGCTACAACCCGATATATGTGCATTGTATTGTCAAAAAAATCCCATATTTATGTAGCAGAAGCATTCAACTGTACAATAAATAACTAAAAGTTTACATTTTAACAATTTTGTAAAACTGTTATATTTTGGGGCCAAAAAGGGGTCTTACCGGACCTACTCCTATAGTGGATTTCGTAGATTAAGGTGAAACATGAATATAGATATTCAACATATTGTCTGTAGAATTGCATGCAACTATTGGCGAAACCTGGAAATTAAATATCCTCAAATGTAAAGTTTACCTCAATCCACAAAACATGGTTTAAATTTATTTACAGTATTTGAATCTACTGGTTTTTTTTAAACCAATATATCTCTCTTCAGTCATCAGATTTATCCGTTTATATTTGAAATCCATTAATATTAAACAATCGATAAAATATCATTCTGTCTATTCAATAATAATCGATGAGACTATCGGGTTTCTACATATTGATATCGTAATATGTATGATGAGAGATACTATTTTAATTTATCTTACCTCCTATACATTTCTATGAATATGATTAGTTTAAATCAACCGCGTGGAGAACGTGTATATTCCATATTGGGTGTTCAGGAAAAAACTGACACAAATGCCAACAGTTACAGCTTTAAATTTGGTTAAAGTATTTGTTTTAATTGTTCATCGTGAATTTCTCCGTCTGTCAAAACTTTTTTTATATTTTGCCTCAACACCATGTTGTTTTGATAAAATGATGTTACACTTCTAATAACAGTGTACTGAAATAAGCACCGGCTACTTACTTAACATGAAATGTACACGGTATCCACGCGGTTGTTTTTACCAAGTCATATTTTTAAGAAATGTATTGGAGGTAAGATTAGTTAAACAAAAAAAGATTAGTTTCTTCATTTGATTGCATAGTAAACACAAATATTGACACAATGCTTCAAGTTTATTTAATTATATTATGACATTAATGGATGTTAGCAACACCTCCTGATTTCCACACGGCCTAGTATCCTGAAACGATAAAACACAGACAAACATATCATCATTTTTTCTATTTATTTACAACTATATGACATCGTTCCCCGTCATACACGCCGTTTGAAATCGAACTAGTTTTGGTCATATTAAACCATCACTTTTTTTTACAAAGGCAATGCATACAGGTAAACATTTGGTAGCATGTCAACAGGGAAATTGGTGTAAAACCAGATGTACTCAATTCCCCGGAATAAATTATTACTTAATGAAACACATTTTATCAAAAGTTTGTCTTTTGGTATAGTGTAACTGTTTGAAACATTTTGTGCTTTCGTGCTTTATCCGTCTTGGAATTTACGATTGATTTTTTACCTTATAATTTCAAACTATCGCATATTTTCTGTAGCAGTTAACTGTTTAAGTATGAATATGCTATTCTCAAATGTACTGTTCTATTTTCAATGTATATTTTTAAGTTGTTATTTTTTTTTTTAAAGTTTTACATTGGAAACATTTCTTGTATGGTTTTTATTAAGCGATGTAGATATTTATATCTGCTTCAAATAGGGCAGTGTTTTATTGTCTCATGAGCAGTATTTCTCATTTATAATTGCATCATTACATGTATTTGTTTTACGTTATTACCTATTCTGCCACCACCCCAGTGTCCTCCGCCACCTCCCCAACGTCCGCCACCCCAACGTCCACCGCCACCTCCCCAGCGTCCACCACCTCCACCCCAGCGTCCGCCACCACCACCCCAACCTCCTCCGCCTCCTCCCCATCCTCCATCGTCATGATCACCACCTCCTCCTGTAAAATAAATAATATAGCAATGATCCTTTTATATCCAGTAGTGAGATGTTGGTTATTTCTACACCGTCGTTTATGTATATTGTTTTATATCTTACTCCTACATCCGTCGCATGGCTTCAAGTATGTATAAAGCAAGATAAGTGTGGATTTAGCACGGTACTTGTTAGATTTATATCCTCCAAAAGCTATAAAAAAAAAAGAGGCTGTAGATACCAAGAGGGATTTAATATTTTTAAAAGAAACATAATTAAACCATGCAGATACTCCCTCACAAACACAACATAATGGTTGGTGAATAAATAAAACGAAAAAAAAAATTATAAAAACTTACTCCGACCAATGTATAGAGAATTGGAAGAAGTACATGTTCGATTTTTACTAATAATTTGCAGGCAAACGAACGAAATCGTTGTGAAAACGTACCCTTTCCAGCTGCTTGTAACCATATTGAAGAGAAAGATGTGACAACTTACCACCAAGAATAGTTAATATGTGTGAGAAAAGATGTAACAATTAACACCAAGAATGTTAATGTGTGTGAGGAAATATAGAAAACAAAACATATATAGTATGTTGCCACACTGAAGAAACAAATGAAAACTTGCTTCCCAGCTTGGTGTAAACACATGGACAAATTTAAAATTTACCACCCTAGTATGTTGTAACATTCGAAAAATATTGTGAAAAATAGACCTCACTATTTATAACCACGTTGAGGAAAAAGTAAAATCACAAAAATACTGAACTCAGAGGAAAATCAATTTGGAAAGTCCATAATCACATGGCAAAATCAAAAAACAAAACGCATCAAAAACGAATGGACAAGAACTGTCATATTCCTGACTTGGTACAGGCATTTTCAAATGTAGAAAATGGTGGATTAAACCTGGTTCTATAGCGCTAACCCTCTCACTTTAATAACAGTCTCATCAAATTCCGTTACATTTACATGATGCGTTAAATAAACAGTCACAATCAATAAAATAGTCAAAATATGGGAACATCAGTCATCATCGTATAACAATTTAACAGGACACAACAACATCTACTATCTACGAACACATGGATTGATTTGAGTGTCTGACGTCAGAAAAATTATATACGTCACATAAATTTGTCGTTCAATGTGCATACAATAGTTATCCAAAGTACCTGGATTATAAACAATTTTAAATTTTACATAGGCAATGAGCGCAGACAGGGTTAAAAAATCAAAAGTATGTAAGAATAAATTACAGAAATCAAACTAGTCCAAAAGTTATACATAGAATTTATGAGAATCCAAAACTTTTAAAAGGAACAATTTAACAGGACACAAAAACCTATCCACGAACACATGGATCTACTTGAGTGTCCGACGTCAGAAAAATTATATACGTCACATAAATTTGTCGTTCAATGTGCATACAAACAATTTTAAAATTTACATAGGCAATGTACGCATACAGGGTTAAAAAATCAAAAGTGTGTAAGAATAAATTACAGAAATAGACCGAGATTCAAACTAGTCCAAAAATTATACATAGAATATATGAGAATCCAAAACTTTTTAAAGGGACCAATTTAACAGGACACAATAACATCTACTGTCTAAGACCACATGGATTGATTTGAGTGTCTGACGTTAGAAAAATTATATACGTCACATAAATTTGATGTTCAATGTGCATACAAACAATTTTAAAATTTTTTTTCGCCTAGGCAATGTACGCATACAGAGTTAAAAAATCAAAAGTATGTAAGAATAAATTACAGAAATAGACCGAGATTCAAACTAGTTCAAAAGTTATACATAGAATTTATGAGAATCCAAAAATTGTCAATTCCACTACGCCATTGATTGATTTTGACGTTTGTGGTTCAACGTATAAAGTAATTCATAATAGAAATATATCATAATGACATATTATAGACAAATATCATACTGACGGGATCTTTCAAAGTACAGAGTCACGCTATAAGCACAAAAGAAACACAAAGAGTCACATATACAAAACAAATCACCAAAAAATGAAAACAATACAAACACATTGACGAGATGTATAAGTACCGAGCCACGTCAAACGGATATCACATAAAACCATTCAACAGTAAAAGTAATCTTAATAAAAGAACAAAAACAAATAAAAGAACAATAAAACATGTTGTTAAGATGATACACAACATCAGTACTCAGAATCTATACATCAAGACCATCGTGTATTATTTGAGAAGTTGATACGGAATATTTATCAACAAGGTCTTGGTACCTTCCGATGAACTTTTTTAGAAAAAGGACGAGACGTTCTTTGACATACCCCTGGTTCATCAACTTTCTACTCAGACACTGATGACGTTTTACAAAGTCTGAGTAGGAGCTGCAAGCTCTTGAATATCGAATAAGTTGGGAAAAGATATATACACGTAACTTAAAAAGGAACAATTGTTACCACTTCAGTATGAAGATACATGCCAAAAAAGTTAGAACTACAACCCCAGTATACATCTTTGTGTAAAAAAATATGTGTAAACTTACCACTCCAGTATGTTGCCTTATGGTAGAAAAGGTAATTGTAAACTAACCACAACACTATGTCGCATCGTGTAAAAAAACTTTATTTAAAATAATTGTTGACTTTTATCCAATTATTCCTGTGTTTTATTCAAGCATCGTTGTCAATATAACTGAATTTCGATGCGACTGTCATACAAGGGAGAGGCTTAACTAGCTACAAACCAGGTTAGAAATATGTTTAAGCTTTTTATTTTCCATTTGATTAGGGGCTTTCCGTTTTGAAATTTTCTCGGAGTTCATTAATTTTGCGATTTTACCTTTTACCACCCAAGTATGTTGATTCATGGTAGAAAAAGTAAGTGTAAACTAACCACACCGTTCTGAAGCCTCATAGCAGACAAAGATATATGAACTCACCACCCTAGTATCTTGCGTTATGGCAGACTAAGACATGTAAACTTACCACCCCAGTAGTTAGCCATTGCAACTCCAACTAGCAATACAAATATAAACAACTTCAACATCTGAAATTGACAGAAAATTGGTGAACATTTATCTTTATTAAATGCAAGTATTCATATATAAAAATAGACACAATTTTGTGAAGTAGTACACACATACACCTTTGTCATATATGTAAATTTTGGAAATTATTGATGAAAGATCTGAAAATAAATAAAGACAAAAAGAGTACCCAAGTCAGGAGCCTCTGGCCTTTGTTAGTCTTGTATTATTTTAATTTTAGTTTCTTGTGTACAATTTGGAAATTAGTATGGCTTTCATTATCAATGAACTAGTATATATTTGTTTAGGGTCCAGCTGAAGGACGCCTCCGGGTGCGGGAATTTCACGCTACATTGAAGACCTGTTGGTGACCTTCTGCTGTTGTTTTTTTTATTTGGTCGGGTTGTTGACTCTTTGACACATTCCCCATTTCCATTCTCAATTTTATACCACTGTTTGAAAGTTATCAATCGATTGAGAGAAAACAAATCCGGGATACAAACTAAAACTCAGGTAAACACATCAACTATTACATGAAAACAACGAAACAACAGAAACACTGAAGTGCATAAAAAAATCCAAAACGACAATGCAACACGCACGGAAACAAACTATAAGATAACAGCTGCCACTTTCCTGACTTGGAACAGGACATTTTAAGAAAAAAATGTTGGTTGAAACATGTTTTGTGGCTTGCCAAACCTCGTACTTTTATGGCAATACACACATGGTAATAGTTATTAAAGGTACCGGACTTATAATTAATTAAACTATACGTGCGTTTCATCTATTTAAGACTCATCAGTGGCGCTCATATCAAAACAGTAAAGAAACCAAAAAAGTACAAAGTTGAAGAGCATTGATGACCGAAAATTCCCCAAAGCTGTTCCAAATACGGCTAAGGTTGTTTATGCCTGCGATAAGAAAATCCTTGGTATCTAGAATAACTCGTACTTTTGCATGCAGTAAATTTATAAAAATGACCATATAATTGATGATCATATCAACACCGAAGTGGTGACTAACAGAGACAACAACTAACAAGAAAGCTGTGACTGTTAACATGAATCATCGACTTTGTGTCTTTCATATCCTATCATATTGTAGACACATGGGTATTGTAAAAGACAGCATAATAAGCTCTATATGCCTCGATTTTTTGCTGTTCTATTGTCGTTTTAAAAACTTTCAAATTGCCCGATTATTAAATAAAAAAGGGATATTTGGTAAGATTGTAATTAGGCAACTATCCAAATGAGAAGAAAAAACGTTCATAAAAGCATTTATAGTAATATATTTGTTACAGTTGAATGATTTTTGTTATGGCGGAAGCCTACACAAAGAAAAAGAAGACCACGATGAGACAGCTCGTTGATTCATTTGACCTTTATTGGTAAAATTTGTTAAAATGTTGAACCAACTGAATATATTAATCTTTATATAATTAGTTATCAAAGGTACCCGGACTATAACTTAATATGCCAGGCGCGCGTTTCGTCTACATAAGACTCGTCAGTGACGCTCAGATCATTATAATTATACAGTCAAAAAAGTAAAAAGTTGAGCATTGAGGACTCAAAATTCCAAAATGTTGTGCCAAATACGGCTAAGGTTATCTATTCCTTGGATAAGAACATCCTTACATTTTCGAAAAATTAAAAGTTTTGTAACAGGACATTTATATAAATGACCGTATAATTGATATTCATCTCAACACCGTAGTGCTGACATCTGGGCTGGTGAAACCCTCGGGACTATATAAACTGTATCAGGAAGTAAACTTTGATCTCAAGTTTTATTTGTTTATTAGATATATGAAGATGTGGTATGAGTGCCAATGAGACAACTCTCCATCTAAGTAACAATTTATAAAAGTAAACCATTATAGGTCAAGGTATAGCCTTCAACACAGAGCCTTGACTCACATCGAATAGCAAGCTATAAAGGGCCCAAATATTACTATCATCAGTACATTCTAAAATTTTGCGATATACTTGAAATACAAACACAAATACGCCCAGTACTCGATGGGACGATTTTTTGAAACCAAGAATTACACCAAAATTATTTATATTCTGACACCTTGACAGTCGAAGAAACTATGTTAAAGCGAGTAATTATTGTGATCCCTTATTTTTGGATAGAGTCTTTGACAACTTGGAAAATGAAGATAAACATTTAATAAATTTGAAGCGTCCGAAGCAATTTTCTTGATTTACCTTTATTGGGAACACGACGTGTAGCCAATGATGTTTCAGTATTTGAAACTGATTGCCAGTCTTTATCTTATTTATCTTTGTGATTTTTGTGCGTTTTAGTTTCTATTTTAAATATGCAATATTGTTTTGACATCAGTAAAACGTAATTTGAAATTGAAATGGACTTTAAAGAATAAATGAACACTTACCTTTTGTATTTGAATGAACCTCAATACTACGATATTACGAGTTATTTGAGTTTATATAGTATGACCAGTACAACCTACTTGTACGTTTACCATGTTCTACATCTTTTTTAGAAGGTTATAAATTGGTTATAATTGTTCAACCTGTTTGTTGTCTAAATTGTTAAGTAAAAGGTGATGTTTTAAACACAATGTATAAAGGTTATTACCCAATTATAACAAGATATTATTCAGTGATGACTTCAATTATTGACTTTGTTGACAAACATATAAGGAAAAGGTATAAGAGTGAAACCACAAAAATAATCATAACTTCAAAGCTTAATAATGTCATACAAGTCAGTGGGATGAACAACTCGTTATTACAAGTTAACAACCGCATGTAATATGCATTAGTCGCGTTATATTCCGCGTGAAGTTTTGCGTCGTATCATTCGGAATTTTCCATTTATATATAAACAGATTTTACAATTTACCCTGTTGACTCAAATTCATGTTTTCAGTGATATAAATATTTTAATTTACGGGAAAGTGTAGTAGGATCTATACTGATTACCTTTCAATATGGTCATTGTCATTGATATTTCAAAAGATATCTACAACATTGATTAATAAAAATAAAATAAAAAAGGACAAGCACATGTTTTAAATTTTATTTTTTTTATCTTAATTTCTTACTACTAGTATATGAGTCAAACTAAAAAGCAAAAGATGATTCAGTATAGGAAAATAATATAGATAAAATTATTGATGTTGGTGAAAAACAGGATTATCTCTTTGATGACATTTCCTGCCATTTGTAGAGTATATGCATTTGATGTATATGTAGTTGTAAAATAGGTACTAATTTTAATTGGTCATGCGTTGCTTTCAGACTCTTTATGAATCTTATGTTAATTCGCTACGAACGCACTAGTCAACATATTTTGAAATGAAATTATATTTTTGTTTATAGCAGCTCTTAATAAAATTGATCGTTTGATCATGGTCATTTAGACTTATCTTTACAGGTTAGAAATTACTTGGTCATGTTTTATGGAGATTTAAGCCCAATTATTGTCAGACCGATTTCGAACATATTCACACTTTGAGTGACCTTACAAAATTAGTCTTTCCCGTTGTTATATTCAAACCTAAATAAGAGTTCACTTTTTATAATAAAGTGAATATAAAACATATGTAATGAACATTTCAATGGACGGAATGAGATAACACTGACAAAGTCTGTGATGACCAAAAAGGATAAATTATTTTTCTTATGCTTCTGGTAAAATTTAATACTTAGATATCTTATTTATTTTAATATATTTTAAATGTTAAATAAATGCCCTTTGTGAAATTTCATTTTATTTTCATAATTATAAAACGCACTATAAATATTTGAATTTAGACCATTCATCATTAGATTAAATATATTATGTTTTTCGAAAGAAAAAAAATCCTTTGCTTTATATATCAGCAGTCTACTATTGTTTTCGAGAAAGAAAATAAATCACGCAAATGCCAGGGATAAAAATTAAATAAATAATATTTCACCTACGTCTTTATCTTCATTTAATTTCTTGTTTATTTTATATATGTGTATTATTCCAAAATGTATGAAAAGTTGCATTTTATTTTTGATTTTTAGCTCACCTGGCTTAAAAGGCCAAGTGAGCTTTTCTCATCACTTGGCGTCCGTCGTCCGTCGTCGTCCGGCGTTAACTTTTACAAAAATCTTCTTCTCTGAAACTACTGAACCAATTCAAACCAAACTTCATCTGATTGATTCCTAGGGTATCTAGAATAAAGTTTGTGTTTTTATTCCCATTTCATCAAAAAACATGGCCGCCATGGCTAAAAATAGAACATAGGGGTAAAATGCAGTTTTTGGCTTATAACTCAAAACATAAAGCATTTAGAGCAAATATGACAAGGGTAAAATTTTTATCTGGTCAAGATCTATCTGCCCTGAAATTTTCAGATGAATCAGACAACCCATTGTTGGGTTGCTGCCCCTAAATTGGTAATTTTAAGGAATTTTTACTGTTTTTGGTTATTATCTTGAATATTATTATAGATGGAGATAAACTGTAAACAGCAATAATGTTCAGCAAAGTAAAATTTACAAAAAAGTCAACAAGACCAAAATGGTCAGTTGACCCCTTTAGGAATTATTGCCCTTTATAGTCAATTTTTAACCATTTTTTACAAATTTCCATGATCTTTTACAAAAATCTTCTCCTCTGAAACTACAGGGCCAAATTAATCCAAACTAGGCCATAATCATCATTGATGTATCTAGTTTAAAAAATGTGTTTTGTGACCGGGCAAACCAATCAAATTGGCCACTACGGCTAAAAATAGAACATAGGGGTAAAATGCAGTTTTTGGCTTATAACTCAAAAACCAAAGCATTTAGAGCAAATATGACAGGGGTAAAATTGTTTATCTGGTCAAGATCTTTCTGCCCTGAAATTTTCAGACGAATCGGACAACTCGTTGTTAGGTTGCTGTCCCTAAATTGGTAATTTTAAGGAAATTTTGCTGTTTTGGGTTATTATCTTGAATATTATTATAGATAGAGATAAACTGTAAACAGCAATAATGTACAGCAATTTAAGACTTAAAAATAAGTCAAAATGACCAAAATGGTCAATTGACCCCCTAAGAAGTTATTGTCCTTTATAATCAATTTTTAACAATTTTCATAAAATTTGTAAATTTTTACTAACATTTTCCACTGAAACTACACGGACAAGTTCATTATAGATAGAGATAATTGTAAGCAGCAAGAATGTTCAGTAAAGTAAGATATACAAACACATCACAATCACCTAAACACAATTTTGTCATGAACTGTCTGCTTCCTTTGTTTAATTCACATATACCAAGGTGAGCGACACAGGTTCTTTAGAGCCTCTAGTTTAATCTGTTGTAGCCTGTTTTCACAGGGAAAATGCCTCAAGGGATTGTACACTGCGGTAGTGCAGATATTTAGAGTTCACGTTTGTAATTATTCTACAATGAAAAGACGTTAATGTATAGACACATTTATCAAGATCCGACGTAAAAAACGTGTGCGCTGCCATTACTACGTCACGTTATACGTCAGCCATAACAGTAGTGAAATAACGCACGTTGTGACGTTTGCATCAATAACAACATTATCGATCTGTTGTTTACATTTTTATTTTATACATTTTTTCTTTAACTAATTAATGGATAGTGGGAAAAAATATAAAAAAAGGTGGTGGAAGTTCTTGTGCAGTCAATGGTTGCTGTAATAACCGTCGAAAATTAAAGGAGTAAGTTCGGTAAGTAACATATTTGGCCCCAATTATAAAGTTCATGGTAACAAGACAATAATTGTTTTAAGTTGCCTTAAAGACATGTGAGAAAGTTAAACAGAGCTGTTTTTGTAAAAGTTTAATTCGAACACGTTGATTTTTACATCCCAAAAAGGTCAAGATAAGGGATTTTGGTGAAATTTGACAAAATCAGCTGGATTTCAACCAAATAAAGGACCAGGAAACATAGAGCACAGGCGTCGACAAGCTTAATATTCAAATAAGATATGTGAAATGTCTTCACAAACATTACTTTAAAAGATCTTTGTTGTCGACATATGCGCTCTATGTTTCCTGTCAAATAATCTTTGGAAACTTACCCATTTTCATTGATTTTTTCATGAAAAATCAATATGAGTACAACTTGTGACGTCATAAAGAAACGCAGAAACGTAAAATTTTCAACAAAATGGCTGATATCCTATCTATTCAATATATTAGCTATAATTTATCGTGATATTGGTCAATAAATCCGAATTTGAAATTTACGCTAAAAAAGGGGGCCATTTTAGGACCTTATCGAACATACTCCAAATTTATGGAAAGAATCAGTGTGTGAAATACACGGACAATTTCACGAAGACTGTGCATGTTTAATTCCATATAAATTTCATCTAATGCCGTCAGATGGTCAAATTAGAGCAGAATGGACGAAGGCAATTAATAGAAAAACTTTGCCGAAAACAGTTTTCGTTTGCTCGGAAAATTTTCTAGATGGATTGCCGACGGGGAGAAATCCATTTCCAAAACTAAAAATGGGTTATGAAAGGAAAGCTACACCTGGCCGGCGCAAAATTCATAAACATGATTCAGATGTTAAAAAACGTAAATTGATTGACTGTGATGATGACAATTCAGACTTTGAATAACTTATTTTAAGTCTTGAAGTAACTGACCAATCTTTGCCCGACGTTGTCAACCCGACTACATCATGTGCGTCAACACAATATGAAGAAACTGATTTTGTACTGCAAAACGACCATTCATATGCCCACGCATGGACTGACTTACAGGATAAATTTGCCCAAACAAACCTTAAATTAACTGAAGAGAAAGGAATGCAAATAAAATTAGATGTAGGTACTATGTCAGCTACCCGACATAGTGTGACTGATAGTGACTCCTTACTTTATACTGGTGTGACTAAGGAAGTTTTTTCACTTTGGTCGAGTGTATGTCCCAGTTTAACACTTTCAGCTTTCAACTCGATATTGCCGAATAAATAATGTTAGTTTTAATGAGGTTAAAACTTAACTTGATATTTCAAGATCTAGGCCGTAGGTTTGGAATTTCTGATAGCCTAGCATGCAAAATGTTCAACTCTTGGGTCCCATTGTTGGTAGATGAGTTGAAAGCTCTAATAATTTGGCTTCCTAGGGAAACATTAAAAGACTGCTGCCCAGAATCTTTCAGAGAAAACTACCCTCGAACAACGTGCATAATAGATTGTGCTGAGACATTTATCCAAAGACCTACTAATTTGAAAAGTCGGGGCGAGACATATAGCAACTATAAATCTCACAATACAGCTAAGTACATGGTAGGGATATCTCCTCATGGACAAATAATGTTTATATCAAAAGCGTTTGGTGGACGTGCAAGTGACAAATTTATTGTTGAAAAAAGTGGTTTCCTTGATTATCTGTTACCTGGTGATGAAATAATGGCCGATAGAGGATTTACAATAGAGGATTTCCTTTTCTCCCGAAGGGTTAAACTTAATATTCCGTCCTTTACTAAGGATAAGCCACAATTGAGTGCCGAGGACGTCACAACTACACGAAGGATTTTACAAAAAATCTAATGATTGTATGTGTTTAATTTTATCTCAATATCAACGCTCTGACGACTAGCATGCATTAGACAGACGGTTCTGTTCAAATAAACCTTTTATTGCAAGAAAATTGGTGAAGAAAAACTTACCTCCAAAGTTGTCTGCCATTCTCGGATAACCGTAATTTTACGTTACGGCTATCCGCTAACCACCAGTGAAAAATAAACAAAACAAAAATTAAAAACATACTTAATCAACAGGTGTACTGATGGAGTAAACCCCGAACCTTTCGATAAATGGTTTTTGAAAGAAATAAATATTTGATAAAGATACGGAGCGTATAAATTATTTTATTAGGGATCGGAGCCATATGGGAAATGGACACCATTTTTCCAATTGTTAAAAATTAATAATAGATGAACATCATAAAGTGTAACTGTTTTAACATTAAAAAAAACCACACATAAATTAAATGAAACATGGCTCACATATTTAAAAATATTTACTACATAAAAAGTTAAAATACAGAAACAAAATATGTTTTCTAATAAAACAATGAATGTTAACTTTGAACACAAATTCCATGTCAATTTTTTTTTACTTTGTCCCTAATACGCTTCTGTACTTTTCTTCATCTTTCCCTTTTGAAATTATATATTCCACGAATATGGAGGTTTGAATCATTAGCATATATGAATTTGGGGCCTCTAAAGATTATCATTTATGAATGGTAGGACATACAGTGGACCATTGAGGCTTGCCTTATTTAATACAATCAGATTCTGAAGCTTTATTACCCAACCACATGTTTCTGTTTGTCTATAATAGAGGTAGGACTTGAACAATTTCACTGAATGATCTAAGGCTTTGTATATGAAAAAGACTGATATGATGCTTTTTGCTTTTTCAGATTTAGAAATACTGTTCCTACAAAATTGTCGTCTTCAATAGGTTTAAGCCAGGTATATAACCAATTTTGTAATGGCTGCTCGGAATGAGTGGTTTGCAGAGTGTATCTCATGTAATAGTTTATAGTTTGACAAGATAAAGATAAAAAAAAATTTTTTAGCAAATACTTTATACAGTGGAGAAATATTATTGCCTTTATTTTATTTTTTATCTCCACTAGAAAATACTGAATTAAATTAGTCTATTTTATATGAATATAACCACGCAAGACCACAATTTGGAGGTAAAAACCAGATACAATGATTATACTTGGTACCTTTTAATTTTGAAACAAATCCCCCCCCCCAAAAAAAAGATAAATATTTGACCGATACCAAAACCTAAATTGGATAAATACGGATCATAATAGAAAATTAAATATTTCGTATATAGAGCAAATGTTATACAGATACTCTCAAGTTTTTGATCTTTGTAGACTATTCGATTAAATAAGTTAACAAAATCAGTGACGCGTAACAAATACATTGATAATCAGTAAAATAAAAGTTTTTGTACACATACGGTGTTTATATATCTCAACTTGTACGATTCGCTCGTGTATGTAACAATGTTTTAGATTTTAACGAGAGAAATTTATGTATTACTGAAAAAATTATTACACCAGGGTTTTCGATATCACAAACTAGTCAAAACATTTACTAAATTTTATCATCGGTATAAAGACATCATTCGTAAATATAGCTCAACATGCAGACTTCTTATACGTTCAGGTATTTCACATCCAATTTTTCTGGAAATATTCTTTATAAAGCACAAAGGTGTTAGTATTCACCTCAGAAACTTACAAAACCTTTGAATAGACTTATTAAAAAGGGATATAATTACGATACTGTTGTCAAGTCATTAAAGATTGCATATTTTGGCGTTAATATTGAGTCACTGATAAGGTCTTTGCGTCGGAACTAAACACATTTATTCTAAAAAAAGTTGTTGGCATGACACGGGTTATGTTCTTCTCATATATGTTATGATGGTATGATACTAAACCCCTAACGGGAAGGATTGTGCCTGATGTTCATATGATGAAATCATAATCTTTCAGTCAGTTTAATTGAAGTCTGGAGCTGGCATGTCAGTTAACTGCTAGTAGTCTGTTGTTATTTATGTATTATTGTCATTGTGTTATTTTCTTTGGTTACATCTTCTGACATCAGACTCGGACTTCTCTTGAACTGAATTTTAATGTGCGTATTGTTATGCGTTTACATTTCTACATTGGTTAGAGGTATAGGGGAGGGTTGAGATCTCAAAAACATGTTTAACCCCGCCGCATTTTTGCGCCTGTCCCAAGGCAGGAGCCTCTGGCTTTTGTTAGTCTTGTATTATTTTAATTTTAGTTTCTTGTGTACAATTTGGAAATTAGTATGGCGTTCATTATCACTGAACTAGTGAATATTTGTTTAGGGGCCAGCTTAAGGACGCCTCCGGGTGCGGGAATATCTCGCTACATTGAAGACCTGTTGGTGACCTTCTGCTGTTGTTTTTTTATTTGGTCGGGTTGTTGTCTCTTTGACACATTCCCCATTTCCATTCTCAATTTTATAATTATTTTTTCGTATAAAAAGATAATGTAACATTACTCAAACCTGATAAATTTGATAGTACACTATTGACATTGATGACTTGCTACAGCTTCATCCATTAGCTGGATTAACAATATGATTTATTTTAAATGAAAACTTAATGTCTAAATGCAAACAGTTGACCGCAACACTAACAAACAAGCTCATATGGAACTTGAAGTAAACAAATTTTAATAGTTCTAAAACATGTCAATGTTTTGTGAGATTGTGAAGTGAAACGAATTGGTGTACATTAAATCTATAACATATTTTGTTCTCTGGTGAAGTGAAGTATCTTTGAGGATCATTCAACATCTCCTTATTTTTAAATTGCGAAAAAGTGCTTATTAATTTTACTTTATTTTCTGGTCGTATGACATATGTATAGATATGAAAACGAGAGTCAAAAAGAAAATTGAGAATATGACTCATTACATCAATTTTACTATAGTAGTCCTAAATGAGTTATAATCATTCGAAAAAATATTGATGTTTGATTCCAGCTTTGAATGCTATATATTTCTTCAGTCATTAAAAAGGTATTTTACAGCACAATAATTTTCTTGCTTGAAAGTTCAACGAAAGCAAATTAAAACCACTACACTAAAAATTAACTATTAACAAAAATGTTTGTAATTTCGCGGAAAGTTCATCAAATTTAACCCAAAATATAATCTTCATGTAAGTTATTTATTTCACTTACATGTAAGACTTAAAAAAAATAACCAAACGACACTAGAATGAATACTCGGTATAAAATCTCATTTTTTAAATATGCAATTATTGTGGAACAAAAAAATCATTTATTATCGCATTGCTGGTCTTTTTTTACAAATTAATTGAACTTTTTTGGTATACTTGTACATAAAGTTTGTTAAAAGAGAAAAAAAAAAAGACATTTCAAATTTGAAATACAAATGTGTGCTTATGTATACTCTATAAGGTATTCAAGGTAGTACTGAGAATCGTGAAAGATACAGTATATTTTCGGACTAAGAATTTTGTCAACACAGCTGTCAAATAATCTGTGTTTTATATCTGGATTCGTTGGTGGTCTTTGATACTCTGCTTTTCCTATGCAAGATTTGCCGGTCAATACATTTACCATGAACATAAACTTATGTCCCTTACTGTCGGACTTTGCGTACTGATCAGAGTACTCTGCAGAGACAGCAAAATATGCACCTCGTCCTAAACGTGAACCCTTACGACTTCCAGCTAGACGAGGGTCCAGATTCTGTTCCGTGATCATGTCTAAACTGTCTGGAGTAGTACCATGAAACAGAGTAAGCTCATTAGAACAATCCTTCCCATAAGCAGTTTCTAATTGTTTTTTCTTCCTGCAACAATAAAAAAATAATCTTTTGTAGATGATATTTGTGTTGTTGTTAAAAACTAACTTTCTGATTTATTGAAGTTGTTGCCTCAACTTATACTACTTCATGAATCGAAAAATAACTTATTTGTGCGTCGAAAAGTCTCTTTCAGAAACGTTGGTAAGTAGGGTTTTATTTTTGTGTCAAATAATAACTAGTTATTTCATTATCAAATAAATATTGAATTACATTCCAAACATGATTTCTGTAAAAATGGTTGTTGTATTTAAAAAAAAAACACATCTTGAATATGAAATTTCAGAAGTAAGCACTAGAATTAGAGTCATTTTACTTGGAAGAGCGAGTAAATAAACATAATAAGGGTCATACAATACCACTTGTTTTTCAAGCCTTCATTTTAAAATTAGGTATACAGTTTTTTTT
Source organism: Mytilus trossulus (assembly GCF_036588685.1). NCBI lineage: Eukaryota > Metazoa > Mollusca > Bivalvia > Mytilida > Mytilidae > Mytilus > Mytilus trossulus. The sequence goes on from NC_086376.1 coordinate 60,612,313, forward strand.
AATTTGCTGTTGAGAATAGCTAATGTTGTCATTTAAAATTATTGTGAAAAGTAAAATGACAAAATAACTGAACTGAACGGAAAATCTAATCGGAAAGTTCATAACCACATGACAAAATCAAATAACAAAACTCATCAAAAGCGAATGGACCAGAATTGTCAAATTCCTGCCTTGGTACAGGTGTTTTTAAATGTAGAAATTGGTGGATAAAACCTGGTTTTCTAGCGCTAAATGTGTGAATTACACACATGTACATTATGTTCCTCTGACACTCATGTGAATTATCTTCTTTTGACTATTATCCAAGCATTTTAAACTTGTCTCTTTTATTCACATTAAATATATAGTATACGCTTATGGGAAAAAATAAAGAGACACTATTTTTATATTACTAAACAGAAGTTACACAATTCACATTGGCTGATCCAGAAGTGGAAACCTACATTGTACACACTGCAGAAGAAGTGGCTCGCTCCAGGCATGCTTCAGAGAATACCTTAATGCCCATCTAGTTTCTTCCAACAAAAGAGAAAAGGGGCCCCTATCTAAGTTCGCATCTAGTTCAATGTGTTTTGTAGTAATATCTTCAATTGAGAACCGAACGAAACCAAATTTCCAAAAAGGCTTTACTCTTGAACGATGCACGTAAAAGACAATCGTGACCTGTTTCTTGAAATCCATGAAATTTGATATATTTAAAGTAATACTATTCTTAATGATTTGTACTGCCTTTAAGTTTTACTGACAATGAATAATGTCTTACAGGTAATAATGTTCCCACATAAAAATATTTTGCAGTCTTTGAATTGAAATTATTCTAGCATTTGGTAGTGTTGATTTCATTTTTTTCTGTACATTTTCCCATTCCCTTTGTTGACTGACATCCTGATTGGGATCAATTTTAATTTTAAGAACATTATCATTTCCCAAATCGGACCAGTGTGCAGGTGGCCTGATACCGTTCTCATTTGATGGAGTAGCATTTCTGAAAAAAAGAAAATCTAAAATTATAAGTCAATAAATTAATCTCTTATTAGGTATTACTTACAAAAGGTAATACCATCATTTGCTTTATAAAATACCAATGAAAAGATTCATGAAATCTTTTTTGTAATCGAACAAGAATACAAATGAATAGAACTACATAAAATTACATGTTTAAGAATTTTGCAATATTTTCTAACACGTATTGCATAATACCTTAATAAAGGCAACAGTAGTATATCGGTGTTCAAAAGTCATTAATCGATTGAGAGAAAAAAAATCCGTATTACAATCTAAAACCGAGATACACATCAACTATAGGAGGAAAACAAGGGAATAAGAAGAACAACTAAGTACACATAAACCAAACGCCAACATGCATAGAAACGAACTATTTGACTTCAACAATCATAGTTCTGACTTGAAACTGGTCATTTTAAGAACAAAAAAATGGTTTACTGGCATGCCAAACCTCCCACTTATTTGCTTTATCTCAATCTTTTGAAGAGTTTTGTCAAAGTGTTATTGTTTAATTCACAGACGCAAAATAAATTAATAGACAGATAAGTACCTCAGTGAATGTAATGGATCCAGGTCGCTGTGTTTTGCAGCGTTATTAGAATTTGGTTCTGTCAGTAATGAATTTACAAAAGAAGTAAATGTATACTTGTTTTCATCTGTTTTCGTATACTTTTCTGTATTCTGGTCTTTTGACATATCTGAAATATAGATGACAATGGAAATTTTTTTAAATTGGTATTTTTTTTACACAATATAAACCATTTAAGGAAATGTAATTAAATCCAAAAATATCGTAACTATATCTATTATAATCGTTTTCTAAGTTATGAGAAGAACCGATAATTAATCAATTGTTGAACATCCAGAGCTTTATATTTTATTGATTTTGAGAAACAAATGAAAAAAGATCAACACATTAAAGCAGAATGATCATCTAAGAACTAAAATATCCTAAACCATCTTCTTATTTCGATGATGAACGCGAATTTCCTGTTCAGAATATGTAGTTAGATTTTCTATTGAGAGATTGGATAGCATTTTTATGTTTTTCTTTTTAATATGTCATATAGAGGATAGATTTACACTAAGGTAAAAAGGGAGTTTGTCAAATATTGATGAAGCTATTGTTTTAAAGTTGTATTTAAATGTACCTCGATGATGGCCTTTGGGGCGTAACAACATGGAAGATGTCTAGTAAGCGAATGGAAATTTAATCTGGTTGGTACTCGAGTATCGCTTGGTAGTACTAGGTATCGAATACCAAAATGATACTCGATTTATCGGTATCCGGTTAAAAGGATGCTGCTTTCTTATAGAAAAAATTAATTAAAAGCGCCAACCTTGAATTAAATATAATCAAAATTAAAATACGTTAAGAGTGTTTCCGTGTAATTGTCATTTAAAATTGTCTTATACAAAGGTAGGCTATCAGGAAAGATAACTTTTCCAAGGCTTACTTAATCGTGTCCTAGTCATTCATCTACCTTTGAACTGCAAGAACAGATAATTCCTTTAGCAGCACTTTTAACTACGCAACACAATTGACAAATTGACTCGTCCCAGAAATTATTGGCAATATAATATTTCTTAACATAAAATAAATTCGTTGCACTCTGTGTCGACCCTCAGATAACAGATAAAATCAGGCACAACCCCTTTCTTGATCATTAAATATGTGTCTTTAAGTTTGTAAAATGCGTGTACTATTGTTTAAGTTATCAATTTTCTATAGATTTAATGATTAATTTATCTTTGAGTATGTTTGTTTTGTTCATACATCGTTGACAATGTAATGGAATTTGATGTGACTGTCATACAAGTGAGAGGTTTAGCTAGCTATAAAACCAGGTTCAATCCACCATTTTGTACATTAGAAAAAGCCTGTACCAAGTCAGGAATATGACAGTTGTTATCCATTCGTTTGATGTGTTTGGACTTTTAATTTTGCCTTTTGATTTTGGATTTTCCTTTTTGAATATTCCTCGGAGTTCGGTATTTTTGTGTTTTTACTTTTTACTATATTGGATAATTTCCAGTTTACATAATAGACCATTTTTGTATAAACGACTTTTAACTCTATCGAAGAACATCCTGATACTCAGTCAGCTGGCAAAGAAATAAAGTAAATTTCAGGTTTTTCGTCAATACAATTTTGAAAGAAAGTTTACTGCTCAATGCTTTTTATACATGACTTTATCCTCGGAAAATAGTTAACTTTCTCCCTAAATTGCACCGAATAAAAATTTGATTTCGCTCATTTGCTCTTCATTGACTTAGTACCAGGATGTCCTACCACATATTAGATTACGAATTACAAAGTCGGAGTCAAAAGTCGGTATTATTAAAATATTATTATTATAGTAAATTAGCTATTTGTCATTGTATAATAATGTTGAGAGATTTACGTCCTCACAATCTTCAGGATGTTTTTAATTTTGATTTTCCATTTTGTAGATGCTTTCTTCAGCAAATACTTGTGTATCTCTCGGTAAATTAAACGAATCTTCGATTTGTAATTCTTGACTGAGTTGACATTTCTACAACAAAGCATATCAGCAAAAGCAAAAAAAAAAAGGATACAAAGAATTGCCTAAGCAAAATCACACAATAATGAATTGTATAAATACCAAGCCACATCAAATGTTATTACATTACTCTTAAGATATTGAAATTCCTAATAATTATTCAGATTACACAAAAATTCATCGATCATGTATATGGTTACAGATGTTTATTTTTCTATTCATTTTAAGACTACTCCCAAAACTCGAAGATTCAAATTCATTTACGCGTACAATGCAAAGACTGAAATACAAAATTGCCAAGACATTAAACATGTTCATTATGAAATGTTGAAATTATGAAGAAAAACATTACTTATAAGTACTAACTATTTAGAACAAACGTATAAAAAACCCATTTGTTTCACTTTATCAGTCATATTCAACATTACAGTGTTTGTCTACAGAAAAGAAACGAAATTGATAAAAAAAAATATATAAATAATACCCGTCATTGAAGAACATTGCTGACTATTAAAAGTTGACCTTTGTTTCTTTTGGGCTGCTATTTTGATATTTTCCTTTCTGTCGATATCATGTTTAAAAGTTGCAGGTGCCGGTGCTAAGGTTTGATAGCCGGTTGTATTGGTTTTAGATCCTTCTTGCAATTGAGGCATCTAAAATGTATGCATTAAACTCCATAAACATTTTAAACAAACATAAACAGGTCTTGCTTATTGAATTTCTGAAAGAATTTCGAAGCATAATAAACAAATTAAATATGGTGACCGTTTTTTTTCATAACGTCGCACCAAAACAATACAAAAACTAACTAGATAAATATAACAAGATATAACATGTAATATTCTAAGCAAAATGTACATCAAAATTAAGTTGAGTTCAATCAGATTAATGCCGATTTTGACCCCATAAATCCAGAAATCACTGAAGGTAAATTGCACAAAGAATAAAGAATAAGAAAGTTCTATTAGATAATCTCGACATGGATCAAATATCAAAAACCTTGTCTTTGCTTTTTTCAGTTGTTAACCAAATGAAGATGTGGTATGACAGACAATGAGAATCCTATCCACGAAAATCCAATACTGCATAGTTATGAACTTAATTAATAACCAATTAAGACCCCGTAATGACAAATGTAATACAATTCAAACTGACGGTATGATTTTTGTACAAAACAGCGATTTTTTTTTATTATACACAGCAAAAAAAGGCCACCACTTACAAACTCGTGACTTTGCACACGTTAAGCATTTGGCGAAGTTGAACATATTTCTGGTCTACAAATATCTCCCTTAACTGGGACATTTGTGTAACATAACAACATGTGAACAATATAGGATAATCAATTGAAAATTGTAAAGAAAGAGACGATTGTTACCATGGATTCAAATAAAACAAAATATTTAAAAACCAATTCCAATAATGTTTAAATTTAATTCACCAAAAAGAACCACATAATAACAACTAAAAACCGACCAGCAAATTCAACTTTGCCTGTCTGGGATTACATTGGTATCTAAGTTTCTGAATAATTTCCAAGTTTACCAACAGAGTCCTTGAGTTAAACACTGAAGAAGTCACCGACTGCTGAGGTGATGGTACCCTGATGTGGCTATATATATTCAAGTAAGTCTATTTCAACAGATTTGACCTTGCCAATTGATATGGTTAATGGCACAAATATTTTTAATGGGTTTTTGTTGTGGTAATTCTGAAAAATTACCTTTCACCAGCACCACCACCATCTAGTATTTATCTTCACAAACAATGTGCCTTTCCTATTTCTGATTATACAAAACTGACTGCGTGTGAACTCGAATGACACATGATGCCTGCACATATAGAGACGCGAACCATAGCAATGCAACTTGTCTCGAACGATTCCTTTAAGTTTTTGTTTATTATCTTGATTTGTTTTTTCAAGCACAAAATGGCATACAGACGAAGCAAACTACACAACTTTAAAGTGAAACGATGAAAATATGAACAGCTTGTAAATATTAACCGATGGAAAGTGATGCTTTAAGTTTGATAACCCGGTTAGATTTGGTTCCGTCTGTCGAGTGAAAACTATCATTTCAAATTATGCCAATATTAATGTTATTTAGCTTACTGATATTGGTTCTTTTTCTTTCCCTGAATATCCCTCCTGAAACGGACTTTCTCCTGTCTGACTAGTTCCTACATCAACAGACATACTACAAGCTTTACTCTGTTTTGATATGGTAGTGGAAGCTTTTACTGTTATATCAAAATATAAATAAGGTTTTTGATATCTAATAAACTTAAAAAGCATTTATATTAATTTATATATTAGGTCCAAATTTGCTCTGAAATTTTTCCAGTTACATATGTTTGTTTGAACTCAGGATAAAATTTGTGATGTAAACACGGCCATAGTACAAGGTTACAAATTTCCATACAAATAACGGTAAAGAGGTGTCAATATAACAATTCAGTTGTATTTAAAATGTGTGTATGAATTGCCTGTTTTTTTGTAATAACGAGTTTGTATTTTGCATAGGATTTCGACGTAATATTTGACCGTTTTTTTTCGCTGAAAACACTGTTTTCTGCTGAATGATACTTAAACCTAACGCTATTGTACTCATCATGCCTAGTTTGTAGTTTATTCATAGACCCAGATTCGTGGACAGGCCCTAATTCTTGCCATACTCACATTTAACTACCATTCTCAATTAGATATTAACGCCATGTTACATGTTTTGTTTTATGTATTTAAGGTTTTGTGTTGACATCAAATTTCATTCATATGGTCGCCTTTATCAATTAACTGTTTTACAAATATGATATAGTTCGGAAAACTCGGATGTTATACTCTAGGAAATAAGTGGTCACATGAATTTGAAGCTTTATTGTATATTCGGTGCTACTTTAACCTCATTAATAATTCTATAAATGAAAGTTTTAAGCCCTATGACGAATATCACTGAACTTACAGAATATGAAAGCGGCAAATAAACACATTTACAGTTTAATGTTTTTTGTTTGTTTTAGTTTAACTTGTTAATTAAGGTTCATGTGTCCCTTACAGCTTTAAAGCTGTGTTTACATCTCTCAAAATTAACATGTGCACATGTACAAGGAAAAGTTTTTGTTAAAGGCATAGCATGCCCCAGATAAATAAAATCGAAATGCAATACATCTTTTTGAAAATTTTAATTTAACTGGATTCTGCATGACTATGTTTTGCCCCTTCAAGAGATGATAAAGTATAGCAAAAAGATCCTAATGAACATTGAATTGAGGTTTCCCGATCTGCTAAGGCACCAACCGTAGTTATACTATCTGGGGACCGTCATTCAACTTTGGATCATCATAATGGAGGTATTGCTTAATGTCGACGGATAATCAAAGTCTTTGGAAAATTGAGTGGCGACTTGGATTTAATTTCACAAGCAAATATGTTGTTTTTTATTAAAAGGGACAAAGGATACCAGAGGGACAGTCAAACTCAGAGATCGAATATAAACTGAAAACACCATGGCTAAAAAAGAAAAAAACCAAACAGACAAAAAAAGTACACAAGACACAACAAAGAAAACCGAAGACTTAGAAATACGAACTCCACCAACAACTGGGAGTGATCTCAGGTGATCCGCATGTGTAAACAAATACTGCTCTTCATATTGCACCCGTATCTAATGTGCGTGCCTGATTTTTCTTTCAAGCAACCGTCGCAAGTAACAATACTACGAATGGTTTATAATTGTATGTAATTCAGAATTATTCACCAAAAATTGTAACAGTTTTCACAACCTCTATTGTAAGGCAATTGAAACAGTAGTACGACTTCTTAACCATTCGGTTCCGGTGTTTGAAAAAAATATAAGATGAATTTCAACTCGTTGTATTACATTTGCGCAAATTTTTGTATTACGTTTTCCTGCATTTATTCTTTAGTTTCAACTAGACAGTAAACGCACCATAAATGTTTTGTGGATAGTCGCTCATATGTATACCTGCAGATAAAAATTGACCACAGTGCTTGGTACCGATCATTAATGATTTGTTGGGGGTATAATTTTTTAATGTTTGATTCCAAATTTCTAGAAAAAGACATTAATTGTTTCAGATGGAAGCACAGAGATTGTTTGTTTTCATCGTATACATGCAATAACTCATGCAAGGATTAATCGGCAGTGGTGAACATACAAAGTACATTTAGGGGCAGTAGCTGTCAAATTCATGTTCACAGATTTGACATAAATTCTCATATTTGATTTATATCATACTAAAACATAAATTATATAAAATAACATAAGTCTGAAACAAACACTGCCTGTACTCGAAATTATATATACAAGCTTCCTGTGAACTTGAGTTGAGACGACACCTTACTAAATTTCAAGATGACCACCGGCGATTGCTGATTGTCATATAACTCGGTATAAATATACACAAATATTACATTGCGACCTCGTGCAATTGGAATTTTCTAGATCTGTTTGCTTTCGTGTAATAGATTAAATAAAAAGTTAATCATTGTTTTTACCATTGCAAGAAGGATATTTTCATTCTGAATCGAATCTGTCAACAAATGGTTAACACTTGTTTCACATTCGATGTTGACATTTTTTTCCTTTAAATTGTTGACCACGATTAAAATATGCGAAACAAAATTTTAGCGATTGGGTTAAATTGAAAGTAACATGAATACAGTTTCAATGCTTTCAAATTATACTTCATCATTTTACTTGTATTAGTATTTGAAGTAAACAAAATCATATTCTGATTTTTTTCCATTTCACATAGGTACTGCCCCTTTAAGGTATAATTCTTGACATTCTCGGCAATATGTCAATGACAATTTTGTATGATGGCTTTACACATGATACATTGTAAGAAGGTAGTGCCTCAAGATTTTGATTATTTTTTCAAAAGGCAGGTATTTGAACTTAAATATTTTTTTTAGTTGCATAATGAGGTCAGAGAGAACAATAATGCCAATGTCCTAATACACTATTTACATATGTAATATAAAAAATAAGGACTTTCACTCAGTCAATACAGTATATAAGGACCTGTTATATCACATTGACACCCGAACTTCATTCTCGGTCAATTAAATCTGCACAGGTTCATATATAACGTATTGATGTCTTAAAAATTCCTTAATTGATAAATATTCCGAACAGATTTACAGTTTCAAAAGTAAGGATTGTAAACTATATCAATTAACTATAAACAAATGTTTTGGTAAGACAAGAACTGCATAAGAAACTGATCAAAACAAGAAAACAGCGTTATCTATCAAAACAATTTCAATAATAATTATTTTAATAGCTATGGTCTGACCGATATCTGACTGCTCATCTATAAAATGCTCGACGATACACAGAAACAAAAGCAAGCACAAAAAAGTCGTTAACTTCTCAAACGGGCAATAAAATGCAGATGTCGAAACAATTATAAACCCAGTTGTATGCTTTATATTTTCATAATGCAACATGTACTTACCAACATTTTGATTTTGCCAATTCGTTTGTTCCTCCTCTTTGTATGCCTAAAACAAAGTAATTGAATCATTTGATAGATTTATTACGATATTGCTATGACAAAGTGAAATGTCATCCACTGCTCTGTACGGTAGATTGAGTCACAGTGTAAGGATCCACTTTAATAGACCGTAACCGAAAAATAACGATCAAGACCAAAAATAAGAGTATATAATGGTCACCTACAAATGGTGAAAAATGCCTCAGATATATAAAAGCTTTCTGTCAGACTGTCTCAGAGTAGTCGCATTCGAAATGTAACATTGTGTTACAAAAATTGTAATTTAAAGTCATAAGAAATTCAAATAACATAAAATAATGCTGAGTTTTTTATAACTCAATGAATAGTTTTCTTTATAAAACTTATCAACATATACTTGTTTCTGAAGAAAATTCTTTAATTTGTTCATATTTAGAAGAAGTTTACTTTATTTTATTCCTGGAAGCAATTCCCCGACATATTTTCCGTATGCAAAGTGACCTCAGTGTGACCAATCTCGTAAAAACCCGGTGATCGCAATACGCATGGAGGTCCTCAACATAAACTATTATCTGATTGTACATGTTAAACGGCTGATCAATATCCATACTTGTTTGTTGATTGTTGGCAATCGTTAATCTTCGGCTTCAAAACACGAAATTATATTACCTGCCATATGACCGATAAAAAATTGACGTTTAAAATGATAAAATCGTGCACAGATGATGTTTTTGATGTTTGTATGCATTGGTTCAAGAATTGGAATAACATTATTTGTCATTATGACTTTAAGGTCAACAGCTCCAATACGGAGTCGATTTACAATTTCTGAGTACGTCATTGTTGTCTTATTGAAGTTTAGTATGTATTTTGCTGATAAACTTTGCTCGTTTCTGTATCCAAATCCGCACACTTCGTTATATGAAAAAATAGTAGTTTATCGATGCTCAAATCTTATAATTGATTTTGACGACAATTAAGAGAATCGCATGAAATCCGACAGGAACTATACTGATGCATCAACAGGGTACGCGTCTCCTTCTTTCACTCATAACACGCATTAGATAAGTCATGGCAATGATTTTGAATATTTCTCAAGAATATTATGCACAATACGCACGTTTAATGTGCCATTAGCGTAGCTGTTTTTTTTCATGTAGTAATCCTTTGGTTTTATAACTATCCTGATATTTCTTGAAATATTTGTTGGAATTGATTGAAACATATGTCGATTTGACAGTCGGAAATCTAGTTTTACTGGCAACGAGTGCTATAACAGTAAAACGTATGTGTGCCACTGCCAAACGAATAAAAAATATTGTTCTCAGATTCTGTTTCAGAGTCGTTTTGTTGTTGAGATGTACATGTACCTGGCCACGTCAACTCTGTGTTTTTGTTAGATGTACTTCTGAATACAGAACTAATGAATCTGGTGTTTGGCAGAACATGTCTTTTGCGATTTCTATTCTGAATATCATTACATCTTCATAAAATGACAGCAGCTGTGTAACTTATTGGTTTATTGTAAAACGATGTTACAAAATTATAAATTGTTATATGATTATAAATCATTTTGTATATTTACAATTAGTATTAATACGTAGCTGTTCTCATTTTTATATTTCTATATGCTATTTTAAACTAACTGCAAGCATTTTACAGATTTTTCGTTTAAAGAGCTGAAGTGTTTTTTTTTTATATTTTACAAAAATAACCAGTTCCCATAACTTTATCCGGCTTCACATCTTCCTATATCTAATTACCCACGACAAACCAGGCTTTTAAATGTAGAGCGGTATGACGGGGTTTGGCAATCAAGGCAGAATGAACTAAACCGTATCCATGCATTATTTCGAGATTTATTCACCCAATCCCCTTATAATATTCTCCTGAAAAATTGATGTCAGATTTTTTTTTAAATATACAACCATGTTAACGCTAATTAAAATGAAAATAAAATTAGACAAATAATAATTCCTTCACTTAACTTAACCTAAAGTCAACATTTTGAAAATATAGAAAATATAAAATCACCTTCATCATAGTGTTAGCCTTCAAGTTTTCCTCAAACCAAGTGAATATGTGATTGACTGTAGCTTCATTCTCTCCTATTATAATAACTTTAACAGTGTGAGGATTCGGGCATTTTTCTTTCTTTTCTACTTTGACATATCCTATAACAAACAAAGATAAACACTATAAATTGTCCACATATGTATAGTATTAACAACACCACCTATAACAGTTGTATAAGTAACATGATTCTATTGCAGCATGTCATTGAACTGTCATTTAATTTAAGTAAGCCAATAGTTATCAAAGGTACCAGGATTATAACTTTGTACTCTATTTGGTCTTTTAATTTTTTTTTGAATCGAGCGTCACTGATGAATCTTTTGTAGACGAAACGCGCGTCTGGCATAAATATAGAATTTTAATCCTGGTTTATATGATGAGTTTATTCACTGATAAGTAGAGTAAACTGAAATATTTAGAAAAAAAGGAGTCTTAACTATTGATTTGCTTTTAAATGATGTTTTTATACATTGTGATCATACTGATCATTCAATACTTCATCCACGTTCGCGTGATCGACAATGTATTACATGACGCATCTAAAATTACCTTTAAGTCGACAACTAGATTCGAGTACGAGGAACTTTGATTTCCCTTGGTTGAAACGCTAAAATCGATAGAGTAGACATTACATAGACATTGTCTATCCTGTAACCCTGTGAATATGATGAATATGTTCAACTATGCTAGCGTACTCTTATACGAATTGTCATCTGATGAGAATCGTATGACAGTTGTTATCCATTAATTTGATGTGTTTTATCATGTGATTTTGCCATTAAGGACTTTCCGTTTTGAAATTTCCTCGGAGTTCAGTTTTTTGGTGATTTTACTTTTTATAGAGTCTGTACTTATCATGAGCATCAACGCGGAAGTCACATGCGTGAGCAGTATAAACAATCCATCAAGAGCATCTGAGAGTTCGGATGATTGGGTTCATGTTTATAATTCTTTATTTTTTTTTGTCGAGATTTTGCATGATCTTGTCTGTGTACTTGTCTTTCTTTGGTTTTAGTTTGCCATGCAGTTAATACAAATTAGCTTGAAACATAAAAGAAATTAGGTTATACATTCGAACTTTCTTATTCTCTTGGTCAATAATAGGTCAGAGAACATAGACTTGAAGAAGACTACTCAGTTATTTCAAACTTGTTTTCCCATTTAAATTTCTTTTACCTGATTTGCGTTTGTCTTCTGCAGTTCGGAAAGCCTGTAAATTAAACAAATTATAAAACTTGTACCGGTACCAATAGTTATCAAAGATACCAGGCTTAATTATAATATTATACGCCAGACGTGCGTTTCGTCTACATACGACCCATCAGAATCATAGTTAGAAAGCCAAACAAGTACTTATTTGAATAGCATTGAGGACCGAAAATTCAAAAAAGTTGTGCCATATACGGCTATTGTTATCTTTTCCTGGGATAAGAAAATCCTTAGTTTTTCGAAAAATTCAAAGTATTGTAAACAGAAAATTTATAAAAAAATTACCATATATTTAATATTCATGTCACCACCAAAGTGCTGACTACTGAGCTGGTGATACCCTCCGGGAACGAAACGTCCACCAGCAGTGGCATCGACCCAGTGGTGTAAATAGTTATCAAAAGGTACCAGGCTTACAATTAAAAACACCACACACGCGTTTCGTCTGCATAAGACTTATCAGTGACGCCCAGATCAGAAAAGTTAGAAAGCCAAACAGGAATATGACAGTTTTTTTACAGTTAGATGTGTTTAATTTTTAGATTTAGCCATTTGATAAGGGACTTTTCTGGTGTGAATTTTCCTCGGGGTTTTGGTGTGGTTTTTTCTTTACTAAATATTTATTTAAGTGAATTTTGCAAAATGACAATCTACTATTTAAATTTTAAAGCAGTAGTATTAGCTAGAAAAAAATAATAAACAAGGCTAAAAAAGAGAGGTCAACTTCCCCTGAACTAACAGGTTTAAAAAAAACTCAGTGGAATTCAAATATTTAAACGCTTGTAAAATAATTATACTGGAAAATAATCAAGAATTTCACAATTGCCTCTAAGAAGTAGAAATAAAGCAAAAAAAAAAATAACCGAGGGATATGCATTGCAGCTGAAAACAGCATTGTAGTTACTGAAAACATTATAACATTTAAAATGCTTAAATGATATAATGCCCTTTCTAAATAATGACTAATATGTTCCAATCGCCGTATCAACAATCCCGCCCCTTTCCACGAATATGACACCCAGAATAAGACTTATCCATGTTGTGTACATGGATGAGCAACACAGCGCGTGCCACATGTGATGCATGACCTGCTTACTCTTCTGGAGTCCCCCCGGTTTTTCGGTAAAATATTTTTAGAAGTTATTCAATATAGTAATGTGTGTAGGTAAATAGAGATCCGAAAACGTATCGAAGAGATCAAAATGCCTCAAAGCAAGTTGTCCAAGTAGTACTTCATTAACTGAAAAGAAAAAGTCTGAAATTGAAAGAAAGACTGAAAATAAATTTATTAAATACTATTTAGTCACTTACAAGTAAGAGGTTAAGCTAGCTCCAAAACTAGGTTTAATACACAATTTTCTACTCAAGAAAATGTCTGAACCACGTCAAGAATATGACAGTTGTTTTTCATTCATTTGATGTGTATGTGCCTCTGATTTTGTGATTTTGATAAGGGACTTTCCGTTTTTAATTTTCCTCAGAATTTTCGTTACTTTACTATTAATAACATTTCAAATAAGAATTGCCGTTTTAGATAAAAAATTAATAAAGCTAGAAAGTTGTTTTGCTATAATATAACCATACATGGTAATGGTCTAAAAATCACTCAAGACTATCAAAATCAAGATTGAGTTATAAAACGTTCACTGTACATGATGCAAATAAGTAGTGCTATTTTTTAGAAAATAATCCAGAAAAGCAGCTTCAAAACAATTGAGTCTAATTTCAGGATATTCCAGTGGAGACATAATAAACATTCACGCCGGAAAAGATAAAAAAAGATCTGAAATATTTATTTCACAAAACAGTTTACACAATTTTGTAATTGTAATATATAATACTTACCTGTAATACTCGTTGGTCTTTTTCGTAAATGATAAAATCCACTTCATTTAGATCCTCTTTATCTCTTTCGATGTCATACTTTTGTACAGTTTGGAACATAATATTAGCAACTTCTTCGGGTGGATACTTTTTATTTCCGCTTCCAAGAGATGGGAAGCCTATTGATGATAACGCTCTTATATCTGCTTCACGAAGGCAACCGTAGACGAACTCAGGTAATGTCTACAACATTTCGAAATGTGTATGCTTTACATGTTAAAAGTACAATCACAAAAAAAATTAGCTCCGAGGACAATTAAAAACGGAAAGTCCATTATAAAATGGCAAAATCAAATGCTAAAACACATCATACGAATGGTTACCAACGGTCATTTTCCTGCATTGTAAGTATGCTTTACCTTATTCTTATAAGATATAAAAAAAAACTGTGGGAAAAGCGTTAACCATATAAGTGTCATTCGTCCGGGAAATCACATTACGTAACACTGTCACAATCAAGGATAAGACAAAAGCAGTAAAACTACAGATCAGACGTATATTCTTATATCTGAATTTTGCTTTTTAAGAAATACATCCCCTTTAATGAAGTCGATAAAGTGTAAAGTGTGAACTGTCACTAGTGTTCTAATTGAGATTTGTAAATGCTATATATACGATTGTACAGAGTGTTTATAAACTGATCATAGATTTTAGTCTTAGATGCATGATTTTTTTTCGTTGTTTTTAACTTTGAACTAGCTGTCAGTACAAACGAGTCTTCTCAGGTTTGTAATTAATGTCTTTTTTGTTGTTCAGATGTATAAATACACCACAAAAGATTCATCAGCACTGCTCAAATCAAAATAGTAAAAAGCCAAAGGCCAAATGAAGTTCGAAGTTTACCTCAATGCTTCTCCAAAAATACAGCTAAGATAAACTATTACTAGAGTTTTAAAATAATTCATAGCTTTTTAAACGGTTAACTTATAATCTTTTTTTTATTCTAACCGCCGATAGCTATAAAGTTGCCTATAATTGCTTATATTCACATAATTTGGTAATGTCTACTTTGC
This sequence comes from Mytilus trossulus, assembly GCF_036588685.1. Taxonomy (NCBI): domain Eukaryota; kingdom Metazoa; phylum Mollusca; class Bivalvia; order Mytilida; family Mytilidae; genus Mytilus; species Mytilus trossulus. The sequence continues at coordinate 60,627,524 of NC_086376.1, forward strand.
AATCATAAAGCATCTCCTTATTTCTAAATATCAATGATAATTCATGTAAAAACAGTGTCAACAAAGAAGTGCTGACAACTGTGTTGGTAAAAACTGCTACTGCTAAATAATAGGAAGTTAGAAATAGGAACTCTTAGATTGTTACTTTTGTCAATTAGTGTCAATATGATTTTTTCTAAAGGAATATATTTTTTATATATTCCGCTTCCCGCATCCAGAAATGTAATCGTGTCTTCTTCCGCGACGTTTTTTTTTCGTAAAAAGGTAAAGAGCGATCCCAAGATTATATCATTAGGTTTCTTCCCCCTTAAATATATTCTCCAGCAAAATCATGCAGAATTTCGTTGTTAGAAAAAAGTATGCAGAATGAGGAGTAGTGCCTTCCACTGCAATATGTTTTGCCAGCGGAACAAAACTATCCATAACCGCTGCATGTACATTCATCCGTCATGAGACAGGAGCCTACCCATTGTTCAGTAGTTATTGTGTTTCACATGTCTCTGTTTGTATATAGATTAAATCTTGGTTTTCATGTTTGAATTGTTTAACCCTAGTCATTTTGGAGTCCTTTGCATTGCTTTTGGTCAAAGCCCTGTGTTGAAAGCCGAATTTTAATTGCATTAGCAGCTTCAAAACAACCCTTCAAATGAATATTGCCTTAAATGAGGGACTGTCCCTCAGGCTAAGGGTAATTTTACTGTTGAAGAAAAGAAAAAAAAGTAAAAAGGAAAGCCGAGATTTTTTAACTTCAAGAGGGAAAAAATCAACATTTTTTAAAACAATTTTTCTGAAAGAGGGGTCCACTTTCTTTTAAAAATAACGAAGATAATTATATTAAAGTCAACAGGTCAAGGAAAATTCTTGGACATGTATTGACAATTTAATAGCAGATATATTTATAGTTCTTGGAGAAATATGGTTCTTCAAATAATATGAATAGGTGCCCTTTTGTACTAAAAAGTGTTTTTAAAAAACAATTATTTTATGTTACTTGAAATATACCCCTTTATCACATTGAGGAATTGTTCCCAATCTGATAATGACTCGGATGGAAAATTGTCTCAATGGCACTCATACCACATTGTCTTTATATATGTTAGCGGCAATAAGTGAAATTAGGCATTTAGCTTAATAGTCCGGCCGTTTGGTGCAGGTATATAGCAGAATTGCTCACTTGATGAGGAAAGCATGAAACTTTGCATAGTAGTTCTTGGTTATATATCCTTTGACTTCAGCTATAGACCCACTCTGAAAATCCAATATGGCTGCCAATTTTAAAGATGGCGGAAAAACGGTTTAAAATTCAAGATTGTCCTAAAGGTATTCTATATAATTTCGGAAATTAATGTAATGATTCTTTAAAAATGAACTTCATGTTCTTGAATTTGTTATCAACTAATTTTAAAGTATCAAACAAATAATTTGGGTATTCTATAAAACATAAGTTGCAAATATGGCTGCATATACAAAAACAAATTGTGAAATTCAAAATGTTTATAAATATGTTACATGTTATTGTACTTGTTCTTTAAACGCTTTCAGTTTTAATGTTTGGAATGAAATAGGTAGAAACGAGTTGATTGACGTTAATATAGGTCGGTTAAATGTAGTAAACTTTAAGCCAGTGCCGAGGGCACCTTGTCTCGTGTCTTCAATGCCACGTCTTACGTCACTGATGGCATTTTCATCTGCCGTACCCTATACATAGTCAAATTATTCTATCCTAATCAATAGGTGTACCTTTCTTCAGGCGGATTAGACGATTGCCATCATTTAAAATGGTAAAGGGGCAACTATTTCCATTTTCAACTACCTGTGTAACCAATTTGCAATTATTCAGTGAGCATGGTCATAAAATGCACTCCTGGTCAGCACTTTTATTAGTTTTCTTGGTAACAGTCATGTTTGAATTTGGCGGAACTGTGCAGGTTCGTTTTATGCAAAATAGCTGAGTTAAAAACTCGTGTCCATTATTAACAAATGGTGCAGTTATCCTTTTATTGTTGATGGTAATTGTGGGAGTACTCAGGTGTATCACTGCGATCAGTGTGTCCAAAATAACTAGCCTAAGTATAACATCGTCTATCAATAGCTCTTTGCACACATCCCATTATATGTGTACTCTATTAATGTCGAGAGTCCTTCCTTATAATCTCCCCAATAACAAGCTGTTAACCCAAACCACGTAGCGTGACGTTCTTCAAATCTCCTTTTTCTGCCGGAATTAATTTTTCATTTTCTAATGTTATCATTGCAACAGTGTCCACAATCATGCTCACATTCTGGTCATGTAAAGTACCTCGTACTACAAAGCTCTTTCAAATGGTTCGCCTGATGACAATATTGGACGAGGCAATGGGTCTCTGTTCGATGTTGTGATGAGGTGATGTTTTATGGCCAATAAACTTTGGAATCTGAGTTGTCCTACTGGCCCGACCCTTTACTCCATTGTTGGGTTTACACTTTGATTTGCTTCGTATCCTGGTGAAGGTTACCGTTGTCTGAAGTATTCGGGATTTCCAGAGTTTGTCCGAGGAGATGCTTACCGTTGTCTTTAGGGACTATATGATCTCTAGCTTAGTGGGGGTGTTGCTGATCGATAGGCATTTAGCTTGAGTGTACTTCTATCTGCCGACTTACCGCGATTGTATTGCTCAAGAGATCTTCCACGTGTATATTGATCAGGTGATCTTACAATGAACTGGTGATCTTCCATGACTTTTTGATCAGAAGAACCGAGATTATATTGATCGGCCAATTCAAAGTTATGCTGATTAGTTGAAAGCATAACATCAGCTAGTTTTGTGACAATTTGTGTGAGGTTATGCAACTCATAATCCACAAGACTGCTCATGTTTTCTTTATCGGTCGGTGATACTGCGCCATCAGCAAAGTAGACTTGTCGATGGTCATTTTTTGCACCTTTTTTATCCATATATCGCCATCTGCTTTGCTTTTAAAGGTTTTCAATTGTTTAAACGCCTTGTTGAATGTTTCTGGGTTCCTCTCTATTACATGCCTTGAAGAATCTTTGTCTTTACATCCTCGACGGAATGTTTTGGTTCCAATCTGGTTTGATCGGCTTTCTTGCTGAAGCGCTTTTCCAAATGAATCATTTTTTTAAGGCCTTGAAATCATCATCTGTGTTTACCTTGCGAGTGTACTCAAGGCCAACATCTGCCTTGGCAATCTTGTCCTACACACATCTTTCCTGATTTCCCAATGTCATCTACCGGCAGTTCGTTCAAATTAGTAAATGAACGCCTCCCAAGTGATGGATCCTCTTTAATTGAGTTTTTCAATTTTTGGCAGCTGTGGGTTCCTTGCACAAAGATTTTCTTGCCATCGGGTATATTCTCTCTCCAGTGAGGAGTCGGAAGAGGAGGTGATGTCAATTTTGTTTTTGTTTCCTCTGTCCTTTCATGGACTGGTCAATGGAGTCAGCTTGCTGTTATGGGAAGCATGTTAGAGCTCCAGAAGCGGACATAATTGAAGTCATAAATGTGGGATTTGTCATGGACTGGACGGGGATGAAACCGTAATAAGGCAATGCATTCAGCATTGGAGAAAATTGATAGAATCCACTTGCAGCCAATTGTTTCTGTAATGGTGTGCTGATCTGAACCAAATATTATTGACTCATAGTAGATGATAAGTGTGTGTAAGAAGACACATAAGCTTTTTGCTGGTGTCCTTGATTAGTACTAAAGGTTTATAGTATGTTCGTAAATGGAGATTGTTGTTGAATAATTTGAACTGTCTCATGCAGGGCCAAGGGCCCTGACATAGCATTTTGGACTTAAGGTGAAGACACCTTCAACAGAGTTGGCGCGGTTGATGGTTCGTGCAAACTACAATTGGGGAAAGACCCACAGCATGGATTTTGTTGAGTACTTTTGGTAAACATGCGTTGTACTGGCTAAGGTCAAATTTTGGCTTAGATGATTTGTCCATTGCAGAAATATTAACTTCTTTATTTCGATTGTCCACTGATTCATTTACAACAGATGCCAGTTGTTGGAAGGTATCCTGCTGTTCAAATGCACTTTTGTCTCCTTCTTCACTTGTTGTCAGCTTGTCCATTCGTCTCACCACAACATTGAATATCTTATTGGGGTGACCATCAATTCCGCCAAGCAATTATTACTAGCCTTGTGGTCTATCCTGTCTTCAGACTGCTGAAGCTGCTGAGATATTGCTTTCATCTGTTTGTTATTAATATTCATTGCCTCTTTCTGTTCAGCTTGAAACGTAATGAGAACAACACATAGTTTACATATTCGCGCTTCGCTCTGTTTTATATTGCGGTAAATCTCAGCTGTTCTTTGAGCATTTGATTTTCTATCTGCTAAATATTCTTAGTACAATTGTTAAACAGTCATTTCTAAGCTGTCCTTTGTTAAAGCGTCTTTATCTATGGGTTTCTCCATATCCCCAGGTGATTTAGTTTCTGCCATTTCAATGTTTTTGTCCTTGTTGTCCTCATTTTCTCCCGTTTCACCGATATGTGTTTAACTGATTCTCAATTCACAGTTTAATGTCTCAAATTGCAAAATATTGTGACCCAAGAGATAAGAAAGGCACTAAGTAATATCTTAAGGGAAGATAAATCCCAAATTACAGCTTATAAGTGTGACCCAAGACAACAAATATTGCAGCTTTTAATGAAAGCTACTACTGAAGCTTTTTACGAAAACTACTCCTTTGTGTATGAAATGACAAGAAAGGCAAAATCAAAAAGGACAGAACTAGGACAGATAGCAAATGACACTATAAATCAATAAAATGCTTATTTATGTCAATTCTAAATAAAGAATATTTGCTAATATTTAAAGGCGGCCATTTGGAAAATAGCCGCCATTTTGTATTTCAAATATAGATCAAAACAAAATTTTGCTAAGTACACCAAGTCATTCAAATGTGTTGATTTTTGTGCACCCAACATCAAATCCACTGTGGTATGTGCAATACTGAAAAATATTTTAGAACGCATGGCAGCGATCTTGAAATAACCCGCCATATTGAATTTTGAAAGTGGGTCCGTAGCTAATTTTGCTCAGTACACAAAAATGTACTATCATGCAAAAATTGGTGCTTTCCTCATTATTTGAGCAATTTTTTCACCGATCAGCCGGACTAAAAATCCTGTGCATTAAGCTAACGCCTAGGCAGTAAGTCTATTGCCTAAAAGATGTTAGGCATAAGCCTAAAATCCTGAAAAATGTGTGCAGGCATTAAGCTTAATGCCTAAAATATAAATGCGAGTAAATGAAAGACATTTATTTATTAAAATTAATTTATTTGTTACATAATAAAAATCATGAAAACTTGGGTCTGTTTATCGAAACTATCCTTAGATCAGTCCTATAAGATATTAATATGACAGAAATTTGGATAAAGTTGAGACCGACTTACGACATGTCTCAGCATGCACATGAAAGCTATGATGTTCTAACTGCTGTCCTAAGTATTGAGGTAAAAGAAAGTTGCTAACAAAAAAATAAATAGTTTATCCAATTTAACCAACAACTATAATTCAAAATCCGATTCATTATCAGAAAATAATTATAAGCTTTAAATTCAAGGGTAATAAATAATAAATTAAATACATTTTGATATCATTATATTTGTACATTTAAACTCTTTGAAACAAAACATTATAAAAAAAAAATATACCTTTTTTTATATAAGCATGATTAGAATTGAACTAATTAATCGTAAATAGTTAAAATTAAATATTATATAATCGTGCATCTTTCATATAAATACTGAGTACTTTAAATATTTTATTTTATTTCTGCATTTTACATACGTTTGAATATGAGCAAAAGAAAAAAGAAATTACTGACGCAAAACTACAGTGCCCAGTTTCATCCTAAATATAAAACAGAAGATGTGGTATAATTGCCAATCCCACAACTGTCCACAAGAGACCGGAAATAAAATCACTTATAAAATATGTTTTTTTTTATATTAAAACGCATGAATTAATAATTTAGAAATATTAAAACTTGATAGAAATTGTGTTCAAATCATTTTGTTATTTCAAGTTGTGGAACTGTTATCATTGAAAATTTACTTATCCATTAAAAAAAGGGAAATGATGTGAGCAAAGAATCATATCTTAATTTTGTCTACTTTTGGCCAGTTCAAACCAGCTCGACTAGTGAAGTGTCCAAATTTTCAAATAAATATTATAATTATTCTATATCTTATTTTTTGTAATACCTTAAAAGCATGAAAAAAGTATGAGTTAATTCTGTTTTTTAACTTTTAAAATTACTAAATAAACTTACCTTTGAAGATCTGTCAAATGAATGCATATTTATACATGCATTATTAAAAGTATAATTAAGAAACTTCTTCAAATCAAGAATAAAGCACCAAATATGCATTAATTCCAGAATTTAATTATTGCTTAAAAATATGGTCGGCATAAGGATGAACAATCATCATCAAATTTCAGGAAATAAGCTTAATACCTGAAAATTTCAGGCAATAACTTAATGCCTAGGCGTTAGCTTACAGCCTAGGATTTAAGCTGAATGCCTAATTTCACTTATTGCCGATAACATATACAAAGTGCCAAAAAGACAAAAAACAAAAATGAGACACAGATTACCAACATAAAACCATAATAACACAAAGAACTAAAATGTACACACATCAACAAACAGCTCGAATCCCAAACAGCTGGGGGCGAACAAAGGTGTTCTGAAAGGATGATTAGTAGTTTCTATTTTTTCAAAACATCCGTTGGTTTTCTCGTTTTTATTATTTTAAATTCGAGGCATTTTTTAATTGTTATTTCGGGGCCTTTTATAGCTAAACATGCGATATGGGCTTTGCTCATTGTAGAACGCCGTGCGGTGACCTATATTTGTTAATTTCGCTGCTATTTGGTCTTTTGTGGAGAGTTGTCTCACTTGCAATCATATCCCATCTTCTTTTTATATCCACCATGCTGCTAGTTATTCATATGCGGTGTAGGAGGAAAGGCACCTATGACAATTCAATAGGGATAGTTTAAAGCAGTTGAAATAATTATTTCTTGGTGAACAGGGAAAAACACACTTTATCAGACGATAAATTACAGAAATGTAAAAATACAAGTAGTATAGAAAGTTTTATATCATTCTGTTATGATCAATATTGTCAAAACTAACAATTTTATGTATGTATATGTAAAAAAATACCAGAAGCGCTCGACTTGACTTTTCAAGCTTTGCCTCATGATTGTTCAAATTATACTTTTTTTATTAAAATTTTTAAATCGCTCGAAAAATATACAAATAATTAAATTGGCAGGGCCTCATATACGGGGCGCCGAATGGGACTCTTGTGGTTTTGTACAAAATTCAACTCTGTCATAACAAAATAATTTTTGTCTTACAAAACTATGTGATACAGACTTGTTTTATGAGAACTTCAATTTTGTGATGACAAAATTCATTTTTGTAGACAAAATTCATTTTTGTAGACAAAATTCATTTTTGTAGACAAAATTCATTTTTGTAGACAAAATTCATTTTTGTAATGACAAAAGTCAATTTTGTCAAAAACGTTTGCAAATATAAACTTATTTGCATACAAAATTGACTTTTGTTACCTGATATCGAAATTAAAACAAAAAAGTCAATTGTGTGAGACCAGATTCAATTTTGTGAGACAAAATTGACTTCTGTGAGACAAAATTGACTTTTGTGAGACGAAATTTACTTTTGTGAGACAAAATTTACTTTTGTGAGACCAAATTGACTTCTGTGAGACAAAATTTACTTTTGTGAGACAAAATTGACTTCTGTGAGACAAAATTGACTTCTGTGAATTTTCAATTTTGTCTCACAAAAGTCATTTTTGTGACGACAAAACTCAATTTTTTGACGACAAAATTGACTTTTGTGATGACAAAATTGACTTTTGTGACGACATAATTGACTTTGGTGAGACAAAAATCAATTTTGTCAATTTTGTCTCACAAAAGTCAATTTTGTCTCACAAAAGTCAATTTTGTCTCACAAAAGTCAATTTTGTCTCACAAAAGTCAATTTTGTCTCACAAAAGTCAATTTTGTGTAACAAAGTCAATTCTGTCACACAAAAGTCGATTTTGTATGCAAATTAGTTCACAGAATCCAAACTTAACTAATTTGCATACAAAATTGACTTTTGTCGCCCAATTTTCAAATTAGGTAACAAAATACAAGTCTGTGTTACAAAAATGAATTTTGTTATGACAAAAGTTACTTTTGTCCACTGAAAGATAGCTTTGTATGATTTTCCTTCTTTGAATTTAAAGGTGTTCTGTGAAACCTTTATTTCATATCAACTTATGTACTCTTCAAATATATATACAAGTCATATAATAATATGTAAAAATCTAGCTCCAAACCAAGCTAAATGCAATACTCAGTATAATCGCCATTATGCAAGAAACACGCTGAATGTTTTGGTCATGGTGACATTTTTTTATTTCTTTCTTAGCCGTCATAGATTTTACGAAAACAAATAAAAATTCAAAATAAATTATCGCTGAATAGAATTCTCGTCTTTTGTGTCCAATAGCAAGTTCGGTGTAAGTATATATTATTTATTCGTACTTCTTTTTTTCTTTTTTTTCGTAAATCAATTAAGTTAAAAACATGATGACCAAAATTTCAAAAGGGAGTTTAAAAATCATCATTTGAGGGTAATACTTCATAGTAAAGTTATGCATGTTATGTTAACAAACTGCTACATACATATTTTGGTACTAGTATACTGACCATTGTTAATAGTTTTTGTCAGATAACACAAACAGTCTTAATGAGGTCAAAATCATAATTAAGACACATGATTATATATATTGCAGTCTTGTAAGTAACTGCTACAAAGGCTTATATGCAAAACAACTTTTAAAAAAAATAATTGAAAATGCAACCTAGAATTTTTTATCATGTGCATATCATGTTTGTACGAATGTGAAATTGTGTTAATCGGAAAAGCAGTCATGCCGCAAAGCATAAAAAATTACGTAACCCTGAACTCAAAACATTTTTTTCTACTTTCTGTCTGATGTTTTTACTAGGCCGCGCACAATTTGCAGTAAACATGATATCTTTCCGCTCTCCTGGACTGATATCCACGAAAAGATTCAAGAACTTTAAAAATCTATACATATGTTTTAATTTAGCATAAACCTATAATCAAGCAGAAATGATTGAGTTGATGAAAAAATCAGAAAAAATGGACTATTTTGTTACACTCTATGTTTTGACATGCACAGCAAAATGACTGGTATCTATTTGTAAAATAGAGATATCGTATAAATCGTAGAATACTGAGTATGTCTGTCTCAGATAAATTTACTTTATCAGGACAGTTTTATATTATAAACGATAATTTACTTTTGACAAGATACTTTTGTTTTAAGCCATGTCAATCATGATGGTGTGTTGTCCAAGAAAAACAAATATCATAATATCCTAAGGGTCATAAAAGCTAACTTTTGTTAAAATTAGTTCATTGATTTCAGAGAAGAAGATTATTACAAAAACTTACACAAGACAAATTCGCTAAATGATTGCACTAGCTCACGTTCTTAAAAAATCTTTATAATAAAGATTCTGCAAGCCAGAGAAAATAACACGAAAAATAGCAAAGACATGAAATTATGTTTACCATGAGTTAGTAAAAATGAATATTTGCGTCCGTTTGGATCTTTTTATTGTAAAGGCATTTTGTAACCTAATGCAGATTGCAATTATATTCCTACACACGTAGATCAAAAACTATAACTAATCGAACAGAAACAGAATAATAACATTATTCGACTACGCAAATCGTGCTGTTATTTGAAAACGCAAATATGCTCGACTATTTCTCTTCAAATACAACATTTTCACACAAGTATGCAATACTCGATAGACGGTTGCTACTCACAAGCTATTAAGTCAAGAGTTCCAAATGTTGAAGTTGAAATTATCCTTTCGTATTTTTACAGGACGCCATCACCAGTTAGTTGACCATTATATTATGGAACATCCGTTTCACAGATGATATCGGATATGATCCTTATGTAGTAACTTCTACTCCGTTTCCTTTTAACGAATGTGACCTATATAGCTACCAAATTAGACTATTACTGGACTTGTGATAACATGAGCATCACGACGGGTGCCACATGCGGAGCAAGATCTGGCCTTTCTGGAGCACCCGAGATCACCCCCAGTTTTTGGTGGGGTTTGTATTACCAAGTCTTCTGTAAGATTTTCTATGTTATGTCTTGTGTATTATTATTTGTCTGTTTGTCTTTTCATTTTGCCATGACGTTCAGGATTTTTTCTAAACGGAACAAATTGCTAAATGTTTGCTTGACATTGAAAGATTGAAAACAGAAAGCAATTTTTCATGAATCAATCTGGAACGGATTTTGGCGTTGGTCTTCATAACGATAAACTATTAATCCGTCAGTTAGTTTTCAAAAGCGCTCTAGTTAAGGAGTTTGTGTTACACCCCAAGGGTTCCGCGATTTTCTTTGATAGAATTCAACTTCATTATCTTATTGATAAAATACAAGGTGTTAGACTGAAAAAAAGGTCCAAAAGAAGTTTAATAACGTCCCTTTCAATGGTCCTCTAATTTATTCATTACGAAGTATTTTTTATTCAAAATTTTTAATATAAAGCGATTAAAAAAAATAAAAGTATGAGTATAAACATCCAAAACAGATATTCAAAACTATCATATTAAATGTAACACTTTAGATTTTTTGTTTTAAAATTATGTTTATTTACATTACAAACAATTCGATTTTTTGGGTTAAAATTAAGGCATTTTTGAGGTTCATCATACAATTACTTGTTTTTGTGAATTAAATTTTAGAATTGATCATTATGCAATGTTTAAAGTATTTGCACCATTAATATATCGTCTAAAATATGAATTATTTAATAAAATATATGTACGTGAAAATACTTGTGAAATACCAGAAATCATCACGTTACCGTCTTCGATTCAGTATACAACATGTACAATGTATTCACACATAAACATTATCGATTTGCAACTGAAAACAAACATTAAATTGTTGATTTATGTTGTTTTTGTGAGATAATTGTTTTTTTATAAAGTGAATCATGTGAATGATTATGTGTAACGTAATTTAAAAACAAAATGCAAAAAGTAATTTTTTTGCGTTCAGAAAAGGTGCACTCTATCGAACTCAATTTAGGTGTGCTTGATATCTTTTTGTGTTAAAAGCTATGTGGTGATTGAGTTAAGACTTTAAAGTCATTCAATCGACAAACATCTAAACATCGCTTTGAACGAAAGTCAAATAGTCAGTTGTGGGATTTGGTCAGAGTTTCGACTTTCTTAGGTTTTTAGAGATACAAGAAAAATTGGCATTGCTGGTTTAAGTTTAAATAAAGATTCTGTTAAATATTGGTTGTTAAATGCACATGAAAGAGCTTCAATGTCGAGATTTGGTAGGAATTGGTTAACCCTGAAACATCTACACTAAAAGAACTCAGAAAAACTCGAATGAAGCGATATGAAACCGATGTTTTGAAATTGCTTCAGATTGTGCAAAAGCTTTCCAAATTCATTTGAAACATCTGAGCAGTTATATGTCTTGTTCTCAGGTTATGTTGCTTCTTTGGAATTATTGAGCTACCTTATAAACGCGTATGGAAAGGGAAAATATGCGTCAGAAATATTTATTTCTGAACGGCTTGTTCAAAAGTCAACCGAAATCTTCAAACAAATCAAAAGAAAATCTTACATTTGAAAAAAAAGGCAAGCAGTAAACGGATGATTAAAACAAAAATACATTGAGAGCAGATAAAACAAATTGTCGCCTGCTTGTCATAGCCAAGACAAGACAGTTGGTTATGCGAAAGGTTCTCCGGTTTGAATTAGGTCCTCTTCCATGACCTCATAAATTTGTCCTGGGAGGTCTTTTAGAAAAGGGCCATTCCTTAGGAAAGCATGTGGATATTTGATGGCATGGCAGTCATTCAATCCATAACTTGGATACCAAACACTTTTTCTGATTTGGCAATTGTTATTTCAAAACCATCCTTTTAGTTTCAAAGAGCCCCCCCCCCCCCCCGTATTGATTTTGTCACAGTATTCCACAATATTCATAACAAAATTAGAATGGCAGGTCCTTGGGAGGGCAAATCATTACGATAAGTTATATACTATCACAGTCGCCTACTTGGCAATGGAAGAAATGTTTGTCAGTTGGGAGAAACAAAGTTGCTCTTGTTGAATTCTTTGTGTCGGAATATAGAAAACAATCCGATAGATTTACACTTGAATGTATTGATTGTTTTTTCTCACATGGAAGTATATGCCATAGCGCAGAATACTCTGAGCTGATAATCAATGAGCAATGAGCTGACAAAAACAATGGTTCTTCATGCAAAAACACACAGCTGACAAAAACGTTACGACTCCATTGTTATAAAATCTTCTGACACTTATGTGAAAGTATTGGCCTGTTATTTTCACAGTTGCAAATCAATTCTAACATTGTTAGTCTGACAGGTACATCTTCCAAATGCAGATTATTAAATGTGCAATCACTGTAAGCAAAATTTGGGGAGAATGTGTGTGGAACATTGCAAGGATTTCGAGCCAATGCTTGTTGTGATTCAGTAAGTGTTTTGTTTGGTAAAGGAAAAAGTAAACCATTCGGCTTTTTGACACGTTCTGTCAAGTTTTCCGAAGAAAAACTCTATCCCGTCTCGGTAAAACTTTTGAAGAGGTAGGCGAAGAACTGTCAAAAACACTCGAGAGGTTCGTGTGTGCTTTAAATGGCTACGAGAATGATAACATCAATGAATTAAGATATAGAATTTTTGGCAATGCAAAAAACATTCATTGTCATCTACAGCCCCCAGCAAAAGATGCAATGGTAAAGCACATCAAACTAGCCAACTTTCAGTCAAAGATTTGGAAATCTGCTCTTCAAGACAACACTGTTCCATCGCCAAACAACCATGGTTGGATTGTTAAGAACAATTTGATCAGCGTCAATTGGCTAGACCAACCGCCAGCGTTAGATGCTTTATTGATACTGATAAGCTATTCATGTAAAGCTGGTTGTGCAACCAAAGGTGTTCATGTGTTCGACAAGATTTATCCTGTACAGATGGCTGCAAATGTACGAATGATTGTAGCAACAAGAATAATCAAATCGTTGATATGGCTGACGATGACGACGAAGATGATCAATATGTAGTGATGATAATTCGGTAGATGGTGTTGTCGAAAATGAAGATGATTCTATGGATTGACCTTCTTCATGACCTTAAAACGTGGTGGATCTGTTGTTAAAAGAACTTTAATATAGAACTTAAAATCTTGACAGTTCCTTCAGTTTTTTAGTACTATGTGTTTTTTTAATGACTGTGATGTACATTGCTTATGTTTGTGTTTGTCATTAATTACATGTTTTTTCCCTTTCTTACCTTTGAATTTTGTTCAACTGCCTTAAGTCACTTGATGCTCTATGTTTCAATGTAAACAATATACCTTTTTTATCAAGAAAACTAGTATGTATGCATTGTTTACTTCAAAATCATGAATTTTGGATATTACCCTGCCCCTTTTTTTATTGGTCCTATATGATTTAAAAATTAAATATAACTTAGCCTCCGTAATAATAAGATAGGATTTGTATTTAATAAGAGAAATAGTACCGAATACTTAGTTATTTTTATTTTTTTTGTTTATATGTGTTAAACAAAAAATTTTCTATACTCTTAGAAATGAGACCCCTTTTATCCCCTTTTTGGACATTTTTTCAAAAGTCTAACACTCTTAAAAAATTCCTCAGACATTACTCTTTAGATTCATACAAAAAAATGCGATACCCTGGGGTGTAACACAGAACTAAAATTTACCTTACCAGCTGATGGACTATAAATACAACACTGACCTGAACTGATATGTAATGCTTACCTGTTTTTCCCATGAATCGAGTGCACCGTGGAAAACATTTTTACATGCTAAGTTGTGTCCTTTTGAAACAACTACTTCTGTTGAAAGAACTCGTTTTTGTTTACGCTCCTGCATAATTGTTGAACATTCACTTTGGATTTCGTTACCTGCTGCGAGAAATATTGACTTGGACAATGATCCACAATTGAGTTTCAGATTTGATTGTGTACTGTTAACAATTGCATCATACTGAAAATTAATTAAATATTTTTTAAAGAAAAGTCAGTCGTCTTAAATCACTTGATTTTCACTGATTATATTCAACTTGATGCAAGCATACATACTTATCAAATACAATTTAACAAAATTTCCGTCATATTAGTAGACGATCGCGACCATATTTTTTATAAATAAAAACATTGAAACAGCACTTCCTACATACACCTTACAATATAGTTCGAAACCAATAAACAAGTAAATGGTGAGCCATGTAATTATTTAAAGTTGTGAAATCACCCACAGAAAGAAAAAACAAAAGGTAAATAGAAAAAGGTATTAAGCATGTTAACATTGACTTATTAATCTCTATACAAAAGTTAAAACATCGTACACCTGATAACTGTTTAGGAACGAGACCGTAATTGTAGTACGTTTCAAGAGGAAATGAAAATCAGTTAATTTTAACCGCGTAGTAATAATGTTACGATTAAGACTTGAATTAGCGATTAAGACTTAAATCAGTTAATCGTGTAGAAGATTGCTATAATACATATAATCTTTAAAAAACGCGATTGACATAATTGGTCGGTAGCGTTTGATTTTTCTGCAGCTACGTACGCAGTCTACAGATCAAGTTTGCTTAGAAAGTCTATAGTCCCTGGATAGCAGTAAAGAGAGCAAAAATACACCCATAGTATTGCAAACGTGTACTTGTTCTTGATAGTTTTAAACTATGATTTTTTTTCTTCGACTGTATGATCAAGCGTTCGATTTTAATTTGACTTGATTTAAAAGTAAAATTGCTTATTTTTGTTAGGTCTTCATTTCATGATTTGTTCTGCAGATGCCGTTTTCATTTTTAAGTTCCCGTTTCTTTATTGCTAGATCTCTTTATCTGACGATAATATATCTCAGTAATGTGTTTTGACTTTTATCTTGGTTACTTGGTGGGGTGCCTATCCTTTGTTATCTAACTATGTTTCCTTCATTATATTGACTGTCTACATATACTCTTGAGGAGAACCGTCTCAATTATACCACATCTTCTTGTTTATATCAACTCGTTTCGTGACATGACAAGTTCAGTTGTCATCTGTGACGCCGTCCGACATTATGTAAATAGGTAAAAGGTCCCGGCGATTATGTTGTCCTACTGCATCTAACGTATCACGCAGTTTTTGTTTTTCTTGAGTTAGTGTATCAATTTCTTGTTTGTATTGATTGATTGCAGCCTTGATAGTATTGTCAATCTCTCCATGAAGCACATCTTTCAACTGCATTGCAATATGTCTAATGTCTTGAATGTCGTGAAAGTCTGCGATATGGCCTCTAATATTGACTGATTTTTCGAGAGAGCTTAGACCAGCTGGCAAGGGAGAATGATGAATTACTGACGGTTCAATTCGAACGCGAGCGACACACATGTACATGTGTCGTTATCGATTGTGGATGACATAATTTAGATTTTGTTGTGATCTTGTTGAGGTAGTGTTGTTCTACTGCCTTTTCTTACTTGATATGAGAAATCAAAGGGTCTGCATTGACCTTATGTAAATGCACCTAATTGAAACTACTGTTGTTGTTGTTGAAACGTTAATGTGTATCTTTACACAGATGTGAGAGATATGTCAGTTGATATTCAAATCATTAAAATCGAATAATAAGACAAAACAATGTTGCAATGAGGAGATCTCTGAAATAAGTGAGACATGGAATAGCAATTACATGTCTAAAAAAGAGGGACGAAAGATACCAGAGGGACAGTCAAACTCATAAATCTAAAATAAACTGACAACGCCATGACTAAAAATGAAAAAGACAAAAAGTACACATGACCCAACACAGAAAACTAAATAATAAGCAACACGAACCCCACCAAAAACTAGGTGTGATCTCAGGTGCTCTGGAAGGGTAAGTAGATCATGCTCCACGCGTAGCACCCGTCGTGTTGCTCATGTTGAAACATTTAAATATCGAACGGGCGGCATTCATTTTATCGACAAAAAATATTATTAAAGAATACATAACATTGGCCATGGATAGCGAACGGATCGTGAAAGCCCTTGTAAAGGATCGTTTATGAAATCATAACGATAAGCCACCGGAAAGGTTAAATCTAATTTAATGAATTCTCGGACAAATATGTCAAAAAAATAAAAGTGTCTGTCAAAATAATTTACCTTTTTACGATCAGTATCTGAGAAAAATCAAGGTTTAAAAGTACATACACCATTTGTTTTTTTTACAGAACTAAAAAACGCAAATCGTCCTTCGACAAACACAATTTCAATGGTCATAAGTTCCAATACAATATTAATACATACAGCTGTCCATGTTGTTGTTTTTTTAGGGTTTTTTTTTTTTAGTAATGGACCGTGCTTCTTTCACATTGACGTATATCCCACAGTTCTTTTTAGCCATTATCATTATTTATGGTATGACTGTTCTTTGATATAAGAATGGTAATTAAGGCAGCAGCGTTTTGTTATTTGTCAGTCCTTTAAAACTTGGAATGATTATATCAATAGTAACAAAGGAATTAAAGCAGAAATAAGTTATTCTACCTTCAGTTTTGCCAATTCACCAGTTTTAACAGTAACTTGTATTCGTGGTGGACGACCTGAAAACATCATTAAAACTGTTATAAAAATCCATTAAATGACAAGAAACATTTATCGAGTCGTCAATGTCCCCACACACAAAACCATAAGTAACCGATACGTTTTTTTAGGTTCACGTGTTCATTTCAGGATTATGTAACCTCTTGTGCGTTTGGAATTTCAAAACAGAGAATCTACAGCCTAAACCGTTGTATACTTCACATTTGACAATTTTATACTTAGATTATATATGCTATCCACATACAGTGCGGGCAATGATTCCCGTCAAACAAATTGTGGATAAACAAAGTTAAAACAAGAACAAATATTAACCTATTTAAGAACACTTTCTATGTTGCGCTCGCATTAAATCAGCACGAGTTTATTTTAAAATTAAAATTGTATATGGTGATGCACAACATGGACTAACAAATAAGTAATCGATGTTAAAAATGTTAAAACGAAAATCTCTATGATAAAGTCTGATAATATCTCTAAAATAGTTTGCTTTGTTAACGTATATATACGTAAAAATAGCATTTATCAATAGAGAACAACAGAGAGATTCCCGTGAGCTTATCTATGTGTTTATGTAGACTTATGTAGTCTTATGTAAACGAAACGCGCGTCTGACGTACTAAATTATAATCCTGGTACCTTTGATAACTATTTACACCACTGGATCGATGCAACTGCTGGTGGACGTTTCGTCCCCGAGGGTATCGCCAGCCCAGTAGTCAATACTTCGGTGTTGGCATGAATATCATTAATGTGGTCATTTTTTTTTATATAAATTTCCTGTTTATAAGACTTTGAATTTATCGAAAAACTACGGATTTTCTTATCCCAGGCATAGATTACCTTAGCCGTATTTGGCACAATTTTTGGGAATTTTGGAACCTCAATGCTCTTCAACTTTGTACTTGTTTGGCTTTATAAATATTTTGATATGAGCGCCACTAATGAGTCTTATGTAGACGAAACTCGAGTCTGGCGTACTAAAGTATAATCCTGCTACCTTTGATAACTTTTTACACCACTGGATCGATGCAACTGCTGGTGGACGTTTCGTCCCCGAGGGTATCGCCAGCCCAGTAGTCAATACTGTTACGATTTAGTGATCGCATTATTAAATTAATGGAACTCATGTTTTCCATAGTTTACTGTAGTAATTTTACAAGTCAGCTGTTTTGTTTATGTTTTTCATATCGCTATTTTTACGATGGAATGTCACCTCGTATAGAATATTCACGGTTGGTTGGCATGTATTTTTATGATAAATGATGTTGTTATGTGTTTACCTTATTAGCTTATTTATTTTCTTAATGTAATAACTTGTGTTTTAGCCGTAATCGTCCAAATACCAGCAGTGACATAGTTTATTTACAAGAGAAGCCATATTTATTTCGATTTGTGTATTGGCGGCCTAATACACGAGATTGCCTGTGAACATAACAAACGTTTTGATTGGTCGATAAAATTATAAATAGAAGGTTGACGAAACGAACTTGATTAGTCTCAGAATTATTCTCACCGCCTGCAAGAGCAGTCGGAATTTTAGATGTCTTGATGTCCTTATATTTTAGTGTGAAGGTTTTAATAGTTTTAAGAAAACTCAACCTTCTTACACATGGCAATTGTTTGTTTTGAAGAAGAAGAAGACGACCTTCGACCTACGGGAAAGTCCCGTCAGCTGTCGTTCCACTTAGTCAACTTTCTATAAATACGATGAGAGAGGTTTTCTGGAAATCTACTTTCACTTTAGCAGAGACAGAAACCGTTAGAGACGATTACGGCAAATTGTATATAAATATGAATGTATGTTTTTATGATCAATTGTAAATATTTGATTATATAGATGTTATATAAAATGCATCTGAACTTTATACCTGACTTAGTTATTATTTCAACCTTATACCAACTCAAAGGATCCATGCAAATTATGTTCGATCGAGCCTCCTTATTCATTTAAACTTACTACTCGGTATAAGGGGCGAAATCGTTACATTGGTGTCAGAAGTGGGATTCTATTAACTTTGAATTTGGTGGTTGAAATAAATAATTTATAAATTATACTAAAGAAGCTTTAGTATACTTACCTGATGTTAAAGTATTTCACTAAATTTTTATAGTAAGAATTATTAAAATTTTAGTACGATATGGATGATTCTAGAGAAGTAATTATAGATGTAAATCATTCTTTCCAAGAGGAAAATGATGGGGAAATTACCATTCCTTTAAATGAACAGAAGGTTAATAGTGTTGACTATGCAGAGCAGACAATAAGCCATGACAAAGAGCAAAACTTATTTATGAATGAATTAAGAAACCTTAAAAGTTCATTTCATAACCAATTTGGGGAGATAACCCATGAGTTTTCTAATTGTCAAAAAGAAGTTATCATTGCTGTAAATCAAATAAAAAGAGATTTCGAAGACAAAATTTCTTTTATGGAAGGTCGCATAAGCCAAATACCCATTCACACAAGTCTAGTAATGTAACTATGAAGCCACAGTTGTATGAGGGAGATGAAGATTTCGATGAATATTTAGCTCAATTTGAAATTTTAGCTGAAATAAACGGTTGGAATTATGCAACCAAATCATTATATTTGGCTGGTAGTTTAAAAGGGGGAGCAAGAGCTCTTTTAAATGAACTAGATAAAGAATCTAGGAAGGACTATGATAGTTTAGTAAAAGTTTTGGGCAATAGATATGGTTCAGCTGAGAAATCAGAACTTTTTAGGGCAAAACTCCAGACCCGTATGAGAGGTAAAGAAGAAAGTTTACCTGAGTTAGCTCAGTCAATTAAGATATTGACTAGGCAAGCTTATCCAAGTGCCCAATCCACAATAACTAGTGTATTAGCACTAGAACATTTTATAGATGCTTTACAAGATGCTGATCTAAGACTAAGACTTAGGGAATCTAACCCTAAATCTATACATGAAGCAGAAACACTGGCTGTTAGGCTAGAGACGTTTAAGTTAGCAGAGAGACAAAAAGGGAGGATGGTTAGACAGGCAGATTCAGTTCAGACTGATGCTAAATTTAATACAGAGTTGAATGATGACAAGGGGGAAGATTTAAAATCATTAAAAAATGAATTGAGTGATTTTAAAAGAGAAATGATCTCATTGTCCAGAAATATAAAGGGTATGTCCCAAAACCAAAATAGGAACCAAGGGGGAGGTAACCAGCAGAGGAACTATCAGAATGGTCAGAGAGGGTATAATAACCAGAATAAGAATTTTGGTCAGGGCAATAGAAATTTTAACCAGAGAAATAATAATTTTGGTCAGAATCAAAATAATTATAATCAACAGGGAAACCAGTTGAGGTCGGACTCAGGGGTCGGAGCCAGGCCGGGACAGAATGGCCCAAGTCGATAAAGATTAATGAATCTTTGGCAAATAATAAGGGACTATTTGTCAGAGCTAAAATTAATGATAAATGTTTAGCTTTTCTAGTGGATACTGGAGCAAATGTTACTATTTTAAGTAAGAAATTTATTGATGAAATAAATCCCTCATTACTTCCAAAAATTAATCCTGTAAATATTAATCTAATTACTGCTACTGGTGATAGTGCACCATTTATAGGACAAATTAATGTTGAAATTTGTCTTGGAAATTATATTTATCACCACAATGTGTTAGTGGCTGATATTTCCAATGAAGGTATCATTGGAATGGATTTTCTTGTGACTCATGACTGTGATGTCTTGTTAAGTCAAAATAAGTTGAAGATTAAAGGGGAGATAATTCAATGTTATCATTATGCAAGCAGTGCTAAATCTTGTTATAGAGTTGCTATACAAGAGACAGTAGATGTACCTCCTAACTCAGAAATGATTGTTTCTGGGGAGTCAGATGAACCTATTTTTAGAGGTTATACTGGGTTAATAAAACCTAATGAGAAGTTTATGGAGAAGAATGGTTTATTGGTGGCACGATCAATTGTACATCCAGAGATGTATGATATTCCTTTGAGGATAATAAATTTAAATAAAGAGCCCTGCACTTTATATAAGGGTACAATTATTGCAACCTGCAATAAAGTAGACGAAGAAGATATTCAAACTTCTGAGTTTGTAAATAGTGTTGCTGGTAGCCAAACTATAGTAAATAAGGGGAGACAATTACCTGATTATTTACATGATGTATTTGAGTCTAATCAATCTAATCTTGATAAAGATCAAAAGGAGAAATTTAGAGACCTTTTAATAGAATATAGTGACATATTCTCAAAGTCCTCTGAGGACATTGGTTTAACTGATTTAGTTGAACATACCATAAATACTGGAAATAACCCTCCAGTACGTCAGCGACCCAGACGAATACCCCTAGCTAGAATGAAGGATGCTGAAGCTGAAATTCAGAAAATGGTTAAGCAAGATATTATAGAAACTTCTACAAGTCCCTGGAACTCCAATATTGTTCTCGTGAAGAAGTCAGATGGTAGTTGGCGATTCTGTATTGATTTTCGCGCTGTAAATTTATTGGTTTTACGCCCATCCTACCCCCTACCACGTATAGATGACACAATTGATTCCTTGTCGGGCTCCAAATTCTTCTCAACCGTAGATTTAAAGTCGGGATATTATCAGATTCCAGTAGCCAAAGAAGATAGACCAAAAACAGCCTTTTCCTTTCCAGGGGGTGGTCTCTGGTAGTTCAAGAGAATGCCAATGGGTCTATGTAATAGTGTCCCTGTTTTTGAACAATTAATGGAGACAGTTTTATCAGGTTTGACCTGGAAAATTTGTTTAGTTTACCTAGATGATATAATTGTTTTCTCAAAATCATTTGAGGAGCATATGAAAAACTTGAAAGAAGTTCTTCAAAGATTAAAAGCAGCTAATTTAAAGCTGAATCCAAAGAAATGTAACTTTCTTAAGAAGGAAGTTAGATTTTTAGGTCAAATTGTTAGCGAAAGTGGAGTAGCTACTGACCCAAATAAAATTCAGTCAGTTAAGGACTGGCCAGTGCCCAAGAGTGTGAAAGATGTGAGAAGTTTTCTAGGATTGACATCCTATTATAGAAAATTTATTTTGAAATATGCTGATAAAGCAAAACCTTTATATAAGGTTACGGAGAAAAACCAAAAGTTTGTCTGGACAGAAGAATGTCAACAATCTTTTGAAGAATTAAAGACTACTTTAATTAGTGCACCTATTTTAGCCTACCCTACTAGGGAGGATTTATTTATTTTGGATACCGACGCAAGTATTGTTGGTATGGGAGCAGTGTTATCCCAACTCCAGGATGGAGTAGAAAGAGTAATTTGTTACTTTAGTAAAACTTTCAGTAGAACTGAGAGAAAATATTGTGTTACCAGAAGAGAACTACTAGCTGTAGTTGCCTCTATTAAACATTTTCACCATTATTTATATGGTAAATACTTGAAGGTTAGAAGTGACCATGGCGCATTAAGTTGGTTGTTCAATTTTAAGAATCCAGAAGGTCAGTTAGCTCGTTGGTTCGAGGTCCTGGCATCATATGATTTTAAAATTGAGCACAGAGCTGGAAGGTCCCATAATAATGCAGATGCCCTAAGTAGACGTCCTTGCTATAATAAAGAGTGTCCTCACTGTGCTAGAGCAGAAATGAATTATGAATTGGTTCCAACTCATGAAAAAGTTTTAACGGTTGAAAAATGTAATGATAATGTCACTATTCGTGAATCTTGCAGTAATGTTCAAGATGTTAGTGTCAAACAATCAGTTACAACAACTAGTATTAGCTGTAAAAATGAAGATTGGCCAAACATGACAAGTGACGAAACTTGCCACAAAGTAAAAAGTCATGTAATTCATAATGAATTTAGAAGTAAGGGTCCAGATGAAAACCCTGATATACTCCCTGTTCAGTCTAAGATAGTAAGAGTTTGTACCAGATCTAAGGATTATGGTTGCAGTCAAAATGAGAAGGATGACCCAGTTAAAGAGATAAATTTTGAAAATGTTTCAGAATCTCAATTATCTGATGATGTAATCAGTATAATTATCCAGCTGAAAATAGATGATGTTAAACCCATATGGGCAGATGTATCCCATATGAGTCCTGAAGTTAAATTTTATTGGTCAAGATTAAATTCTTTAATTCTTGTCAATGGAATTTTATATAGAAAGTGGGAAAGCTATAATGGAAAACATTATGATCTACATATTGTTCTTCCAGCTAATTTTAAAAGGTTCGTGTTGAACCAAGTACATAACACAGTGACCGGTGGTCATCTTGGTGTTAGGAAGACTCTATCAAAAATTAAACAGAGTTATTTTTGGTATAAGATGAGACAGGATGTTAAATTTTGGTGTACCAAATGTGATATTTGTGCTTCTAAGAAAGCACCTTGTAAAAAACCTAAGGCCCCGATGAAGCAGTATCTTGTGGGTGCTCCTTGGGAAAGAATGGCTATTGACATTCTAGGACCTTTACCAATAAGTGAATATAATAATCGCTATCTGATGGTAGTTCAAGATTATTTTTCTAAATGGACAGAAGCTATACCAATTCCAGACACTGAAGCAGTGACTGTAGCTAGGAAATTTGTGGAAAGAATAGTAACCATTTTTGGGGTTCCTCTTTCCATCCACTCAGACCAAGGGTCTAATTTTGAATCTAATGTTTTCAAAGAGATGTGTTTTATTTTGGGTATCCATAAAACCCGTACAACACCATTCCGACCAAAATCGGATGGTATGGTTGAAAAATCAAATTCAACCATTGAGACGATGTTATCTGCTTTTGTAAGCAAACACCAGAGAGATTGGGACGAATATATTTATTTATTGATGTTGGCCTATCGGTCATCAGAACATGAGAGTTTGGGTACATCTCCATGTTCCATGTTATTTGGAAGAGAAGTCAATCTTCCAGTAGACTTAATTCTGGGTAGACCAGAGACTGAAAAGTCACCTTTGCATTTAAAAACTGTCTATGCCTATGAATTATCCCAAAAATTGGAGGTAATTCATAAATTTGCACGGAATAAATTGAAACTGTCAAGCGACAGAATGAAGAGAAATTATGATGTTGGAACTAAGATGCAAACATTTGATGTAGGAGAACCAGTATGGTTGCACAATCCTCGTCGTGTAAAAGGATTGTGTCCTAAATTACAAAATAATTGGGAAGGCCCATATATTGTTGTAAATAAACTTAATGATGTTATATATAGAATACAGAAAGGACCAAAGATGAAACCTAAGGTGGTACACCAAGACAGGTTGAAGCCATATCTAGGAGAAGATGTTCCTGTTTGGTTTAAATAGAATACATGGAGGTTGCAGTATAGAAGAAGATGTTAACAGTCAACCTAGAACATTTATTGGAAGAAATGAACATTGTGTTATATATCTATTTATATGTGTGTTGTAAATGATTTTATTGATCATATTGATGATGATATTGTATTATAAGACAGGGTTGTCTTATTGGATTTTGTGTTTCAAGTTTTGAGCCAACCAATCAATTAGTGAATTAATTTAATTAATGTATAGATTGTTTCTGTGCATTTGAGGACCTAGTGGTTAGGGGGCTGTGTTACGATTTAGTGATCGTATTATTAAATTAATGGAACTCATGTTTTCCATAGTTTACTGTAGTAATTTTACAAGTCAGCTGTTTTGTTTATGTTTTTCATATCGCTATTTTTACGATGGAATGTCACCTCGTATAGAATATTCACGGTTGGTTGGCATGTATTTTTATGATAAATGATGTTGCTATGTGTTTACCTTATTAGCTTATTTATGTTCTTAATGTAATAACTTGTGTTTTAGCCGTAATCGTCCAAATACCAGCAGTGACATAGTTTATTTACAAGAGAAGCCATATTTATTTCGATTTGTGTATTGGCGGCCTAATACACGAGATTGCCTGTGAACATAACAAACGTTTTGATTGGTCGATAAAATTATAAATAGAAGGTTGACGAAACGAACTTGAGAATTAGTCTCAGAATTATTCTCACCGCCTGCAAGAGCAGTCGGAATTTTAGATGTCTTGATGTCCTTATATTTTAGTGTGAAGGTTTTAATAGTTTTAAGAAAACTCAACCTTCTTACACATGGCAATTGTTTGTTTTGAAGAAGAAGAAGACGACCTTCGACCTACGGGAAAGTCCCGTCAGCTGTCGTTCCACTTAGTCAACTTTCTATAAATACGATGAGAGAGGTTTTCTGGAAATCTACTTTCACTTTAGCAGAGACAGAAACCGTTAGAGACGATTACGGCAAATTGTATATAAATATGAATGTATGTTTTTATGATCAATTGTAAATATTTGATTATATAGATGTTATATAAAATGCATCTGAACTTTATACCTGACTTAGATATTATTTCAACCTTATACCAACTCAAAGGATCCATTCAAATTATGTTCGATCGAGCCTCCTTATTCATTTAAACTTACCACTCGGTATAAGGGGCGAAATCGTTACAATACTTTGGTGTTGGCATGAATATCATTTATGTGGTCATTTTTTTTTTTATATAAATTTCCTGTTTATAAGACTTTGAATTTATCGAAAAACTACGGATTTTCTTATCCGAGGCATAGATTACCTTAGCCGTATTTGGCACAATTTTTTGGAATTTTGGAACCTCAATGCTCTTCAACTTTGTACTTGTTTGGCTTTATAAATATTTTGATATGAACGCCACTAATGAGTCTTATGTAGGCGAAAGGCGCGTCTGGCGTACTAAATTATAATCCTGGTACCTTTGATAACTATTTACACCACTGGATCGATGCCACTGCTGGTGGACGTTTCGTCCCCTAGGGTATCACTAGCCCAGGAGTCAATACTTCGGTGTTGGCATGAATATCATTAATGTGGTAATTTTTTTTATATAAATTTCCTGTTTAAAAGACTTTGAATTTATCGAAAAACTAAGGATTTTCTTATCCCAGGCATAGATTATCTTAGCCGTATTTGACACAATTTTTTGGAATTTTGGATCCTCAATGCTCTTCAACTTTGTACTTGTTTGGCTTTATAAATATTTTGATATGAGCGTCACTAATGAGTCTTATGTAGACGAAAGGCGAGTTTGGCGTACTAAATTATAATCCTGGTACCTTTGATAACTATTTATACATTTATGGCTAAATTGGAAAATGCAAGTACAATTTTCCACATTGTTGATATATTTACTGTTTTAAGATTGCTTCCTCTATTGTTTCTTAATCTACATCAGCATATTCAAGAACCGACCTTATATACGAAAATCAAAGTTGTTCTAAAGTTTTTCTGTTCAAATGAATTTAAATTTTCTAAGTACATTTATTCATAAGCGGGAATAAGCTTTTTTCATATCGATATGCTTGTGTCAATTACCGTCGTTTGACAGTATCACACCAAGGTGATTGAGTTAATCGACAGGGTTAAATGAGAAATTATTCATGAAAAGCTGTGGATGCAATGGTTTTTTGAGTTTCCGGGATATGGTCAAGCTCTCATTTTTTTTTGCATTAGAATAACCAACCACTTCTCAGACCAGTAGTGAATTTTCTTTAAATCTTCATTTAACTTCAATGCGTCATTTACTGGAAGGTCTACTATAAGATACAGGCTTGTGTCATCTGCAAAATGTTTTATTTCTGACTGAATTTAATCTACAATACCATTAATTAATATTAAAAAGAAGAGAGGACTAAGATTTATCAATAAGAAACACCGGCATTAATGTCTCACCATCCTAAGTTTTATTGTTAATAACAACTCGTTGCAATCTGCATCTTAAGTATTCTTTGACCCGGTGAAGCAACTGACCTGATATACCAATTGCTTCTAATTTACAAATCATCCCATTCTGCCAAAATTCTATCATTCTATCTTACGCATCAGATGTTGTGAAAAGTTTTACTCAACAATTAAAATGCTAAGTGACCCTTCTGTCGTAAAATATTTTTCATTAGAATAGACACAAATTATGAACTTTAAAGCACGGATGGCTCGCAAAAAAAATGATTGAAATCTGTCAAGTTAACTCCAGATAACGAATATCTTGGCACATGATAAAAATACTAAATGTACATCAACTTACTTGCGTGAATGGCAAACTTCTGAAGAATGTCGGAAACTGTTTCAAAAATCTCTCGCTTAGACTCGAGGATGATAACTGGAGATGACACACCGTTTTTATTCAAAGCGCACAGAAATACTTTCAAGAACTTCACCAAAGGCCATCCTTGCTTGGTAAGTTCACTTAAGAACAGTACATGAGAAATGTCCGTCTTTGTTTTTTCCGATGAAATTCCCTTATAAAAGCTGTCTAAGAGAGAGTAAACCGTATGTTTTGCTTTTCCGTTACTTGTCCATTCAGGTATATATAATTTAATAGCAGAACCTTCTGGTTGATAAACGCAGTCACACGATGATGTTTTGTCTAGAATAAAGAAAATGAAATAATTAGAAATAAAAGAAAATGTTCAAAGTAAAGTTCCAAGGACATCTTATTATATCATTCAATAATAGTCCAGTTTTGGCATATTTCTTTATGCTTTTTTTAAAAAATACCATACAATACCTCTAGAAAAATACATTACACTTTGAAATTTCCTTCATCATTCTCTTTCGCTTTTGTTACAAAAGCCCGTTTGCATAAAGCTACTTTAGTTAAGATTTCACGAAATTACCTAAACGACTAGAAATTTCATACAATAACTTCAAGTGTAAGCATTAGCTTATTGTCATTGTCGCTAACATATACATAACTGATCATCCTTTGAGATATTCTTCCGAACGCGTTAACACAAATTTTCGGTATTCATGATTAGTTCTTGTTCAAGACAAAACATTCTCATATTTTTTATCTAAGTTCGTAAGAAGATATTTTCATGAGTTTTCTTTGAAGAAATGAATTTATCAAAAGTTCTCTTTTGCGGTCGATAATATCCGCGTATTCATACGAAATACGTTTTGTTATCAATCAAAAGAGTAAGACATTTATGTGGCAACAGAACACATGTATGACTCTCAATGTCACATCCGGCGAAAAAAAAGTGGAAATAAATATAAAAGGAAGGCCATTTTTGTATTTTTGTATTTTTTTTGGGGGGGGGGATGAGGTATAAGATATCGATAAGCAGGTAAAGGGGTAAATGACATCATTCCACAGGCACAACAGCCGATTCAAAAACCATTGAGTGGCGTGTATCACATTTGCTTCCATCCAGTTAGGATACTATATTAGACATACATGTACGAATAATGTTTTTCCAATTTGAATACTCTCTTTTATATAATACAAATCTTGACAAATGTTTTGTTTGGTGAATGCTCTTCTCTAAAAATATGTGTTTATAGAATTTAATATCAAGTTGTATCATAATTTATATTACAAATTTCTTGATTTGGTGCTCCCAAAGAGTTCTTCCTATGCATTTCCATGAAAGCAAAAAACTATTATCATAACATAATAATCATTTAATTTACCTTTGACTATGATTTTAAATACAGCAGACTGTTTGGACACCCAACTTTCATCTTCTGAGTTTATTATTTTGATAAAGTTACCGTTCAAAAGTTTCCATTCGTGACAAAGTACATCTCTTCTAAGGTCTAAGGCGTTTCCTATCAGATGTGATTTTACGTCTTCTGTCGTCACACTGCATGATGAATTATTCCTCAAAATATTAACATATTTTTGTATAGTGTTTACATTGTCGTCAGTTTGATATGTCTTCTCTTTATTGTGTGCTTTTTGTACTAATGTTGAAAGCGTTGCAATAGCTGCGGGAACATCTATGTGGAGACCTTTTATAATCCAACGATAAGGATAAATTTCTGATTTGCCTTCGATCAAGATGACGCAAAACCAATTTTGAATTCTTCCCTGGAACACTGTGAATAAAGGCTTGCAGAGCTCGTATTTTTTTCTTTCAGAGAAATCGAAATTTCTTGTAACGAGTAAGTTTTCCAAGATATTCGTTTTAAACTGCATATCTTGTGTATATAACCAACGTAGCATTGATGTTGAAAAATCTAGATGTACGTCTATCTTCTGTCCGTATTTTGAAAGTAAGTCAGCTATTATTTGTTTGACCTTAGGGGAAGAAAGGCAGTTTTCTGGTATGGATAACGAGTCTGTTATGATTGCTTTCCTGATAATTTCACAGCTCTTATGAAGGTTGTTTTCCGAATTGGAATACATTTTCACAGTACATTTGCCTATGTACCATGCACATGTTATATACGTTCGCTGATTGTGGTGACAGCATGTCAAGTTGAGACGATTATTAACAAATCCAAAAACATGTTCTCTGTCAAGAAATACTAATTCTTCAGCAGTAAAACTGACCTCTGATGAAAATAATTCTGATCTCTTGTTTGCAATCACCTGCTTAATGTCGCTCTCTAACTGCATCTTTTCACTTGCATTTACATCGTCCAGTTGAATAGAAATTGCAAAGCGTTTGTCATACTTATCAACGATAATATGATCATTTTTGAAAACTGCACTATCAAGCATGCCGTGTAAATAAAGCAATGCTTGTTCTTCTTGTGATAAAGGAATTTGGGCCATAGCTATGTTTCCCGAGGAGCAAGATAAGTATGTCTTTGGTTCTATCTGTACCGCCGACGTCCCCGTTGTTGTTTGGTGAATTTTCTGTTCAATTTCTAGGCAAACTTTATTGACTTCTTCTTTCTTTCCTATGATCCAAATAAAATCCTTATTTGCTGCATGGTAAACTTTTATTTCATTTGAAGAAAGATATGTTTTGTAATAAGCTTCCGGATATTGCTTTTTAACTGTTTTACAACCGTGTGTGAACCCCACCAAAACCCCGTAGAGTACTGATTTCCAAGCGCTGTCATCATTCATGGGCTCTGGTTTTGCAATGTATATCGTTTCGTCATTTCCGTGATTAAGTCGATAAAGAGAAATTTGGTATCTTTCCAGTTCCTTTTTTGCCTCTTCAAAATTTGTTTCCAGTACGTACCTGAAAAGAAATCTGTCCTTTTCGTCCTCTAGGAATTGTATGGTAAGAATATTGACAGCAGGACTATTGGAACCTGTGACCAAACAAAAACAAATTATGACGTTAAAGTGCTACTTTGTTCACAAATAAACAATAGTACATTGT
The DNA here is from genome assembly GCF_036588685.1 of Mytilus trossulus. Classification (NCBI taxonomy): domain Eukaryota; kingdom Metazoa; phylum Mollusca; class Bivalvia; order Mytilida; family Mytilidae; genus Mytilus; species Mytilus trossulus. The sequence goes on from NC_086376.1 coordinate 60,657,374, forward strand.
TTTTCTTTCTCTAAGACATACAATTAATGTTAATCAATAAAATCAAAATTAATCATGTTATGTACTTTGTATAACCCTTTTCAATTTTCTTTTATATTATGTTTGAAAATTAAATTGTAATTATTCTATTGATTTTTGGGGCCTTGGTGGGAAAATATTTGTTTGTTTGTTGTTTGTATTATATTAACAATTTTACTAAGTTAATGCAATAAAATTAACGGTACCAATTTTCTTGCACCAGAAGCGCATTTCGACAATACATGTCTCTTCAGTGATGCCCGTGGCCAAACTATTTGAAATCCAAAGCTTATATAAAAGATGAAGAGCTATAACCCAAAAGGTCCAAAAAGTATAGCCAAATCCGTGAAAGGAATCAGAGCTTTGCATGAGGGAGATACATTGCTTTTAAATGAAAGTGTATTATTAATATTTGATTTAGAAAAAAATCATACATCAACATTTATTTTAACCAAACCTTGTAGTATTTGGTATGAACTTTATGTTAATCAAAATAGTTTGACAAATAGAGCATATCATATGTTTTCTCAATATCATATCCGTACAAACAGAGACACCAATATAATCCCAAGAGCTCTTGTCATTGCTACATTTTATGTTATTATCAGCCTTACAATTTGACAAAAGCTGAACTTATAAAGTAACAAGACATAGCTTTTTATGAATTATATACAGTGGGTCTTAAATCTAATATCCCCAAATCTGAACAATAGCATTTAAGAGGAGGGTCATACAAACAGTCCAGTCAATTATTTTTGCTTTGATCCAGACCTGTATGCAACTGAATACTGACAATTAAACTTTCACAAGCATTGATTTTTCATTGAAATATATTGATTGAATGTGCACGAGAAATAATATTTTATGACAAGTTTCAACAAATCTTGATTTTTCATAGATATAATCTATTTTCCAGTGTGTGAGTATAACTTCAATTGAACAATTTACATGAATCTAGCAAAAACAAAGTTAATTTCAATGAGTACTAAATACACTCATGCAAGTTATATACAATTAAAATGTGGATAAATATTTATTAATGATGAACATTAACCATGAAGCTAGTCTCGTCTAATGAAATGAGCTGTACATAGTTCTTTAATATGTGCAATATCGTTCCAACTATATTTAAAAAAAAAAAGAACCTTAAATTTACAGATGAACCAAAACAAATACTTATAAAAGCAAACATTTTTATATCAGTATAAATAAACAAAATTCTTAATATTCCAGTTGCTTCCATGGTCCATTTATTCCTCAACAGTACACAATTTTAATGAAGTATATATTTGATATTCATGAGAGCGCTTAGCAGAATACGTCAGAGGAGTAAAGCAGTTGTACTTAATTATAACATGAATAAGCTGACTAAATAAACCTTTTATGGTTTTGATTTTTTAACCTTCATTTGAACAAATGGTTTGATGTTTGCTGTAAGCAATACTTTAGTTCGCAAACCTATCTTTGAGATTAGGCAAATTATTCATCAAGCTTTGGCATTTATCTGAGGAATTGGAATCTATGAAGGGTGATTGGCCAGAATTGGAAGAATCAGTTGGATATATTGATGACATCTCTCATAAAATAAATCGCCAAACCGAAAACCAGGAATTGTTTTGTAGCGGACATGTTCATGTACACTGTATACATCCGCAAGTCATAATAGACACAGGAAAGAAAAAAAGACACATCAGTTCTGGTTTCCAATATGGCTGTATAAGTATAACCCTTACAACTGACATGCGATTACTTACAGATTGATAGATGCTATCGATCCACACGAGATATAACCATTTCCTCGTGATTGTTACTAAATTGACGATACTCTAGTATAATCACTAGAACATCATATTGCAACACCATATACTGGACGGCATTTACGCAATCAAAATGCATTAATCCGCAATCAACGCAAAATTGTCAATGAAAAGATTCGTGCAAGAACAGTTCATGTAGAACATTCCATAGGACGTTTGAAATTTATTAATTAAGAGTTTTTTTATTGACATAGTCGGAACGGTATTGCGGCTATTGTAGAATTTTGTGCAGCTCTTTATCTACGACAAAACCTGCTTAATGATAAATGTACATAATAAATAAATTGTCTGTAACTTGCATTAGTGTATTTAAAAATGATTTATTTGAACTCTTTATTTATAGATTCTAGTCAATTTATGAATTGAAGTTATACCCCATCAAGGGTATTCAATTTTTAAACAATATAATGGAGTGAAAGGTTTGAGTTACTTGGCTTAAAATTAACATTTAACATTTACCTCACTACTATTTTTGGTTTAGGTATCGGTATCGGTTTCGGTATTGGTATCGGCTTATGGTGAACATGTTTAACAAGGGTGTAGGGAGCGTAAAATTCTCTCTACAAGGGTTGAAAAGGCATCCAATTTAACCATGCATTCTTATCAAACCAAATAGAACTGCGTACTTCTGTATCCTGCGCAACCAAACGGACTCCCCATTTTGCAATGGTTTAACTAGCGATTGAAATAAGACCAACAGTGACCGGTTTTTTAATTCTAATAACCTTTAATGGGTTATGTCTAGGCGCGCACCCGATCACAAGGACAGTTATACATATGGAAGATACATATACATGAACGTGTATTTATTAAAACATTTGCAAAAGAATGTATGACTTTAAGACACCGTGCCCCTTAACATGATCATATTTCAATGTTCAGTACACAATTTAATCTGGTTCGAACTCTACTTTATATAAAAGATATATAATTTTAAACGTTTAATATTTTGAAAGATAAAATTAATCAAAATTAAATTTTTATTATTTTCAAAACTCTAGATCTCATTATTATATTTCTCATTTGCTGAAGGCTTCATGGTATAATGAAGGTGATGAGATACCTTGTTTTTTCGGATATATATGTATTTATGCAATAACAGTTATTGGCAATACCAAGAATATCAGAATATATTATGGATGTGAAAGTTACTTAGTATTTTATTGTCAACTTGAAACCCAATCCTTAATCATGTATATTGATATCAAATAATTAAATATTGTAAAACATGCCAAAAGTTAATATCAATATGCTGTAACAAAAACTTTAAATAATGTTTATTAATAATATGTAATTTTGTAGTAATGTGGGTATAAAAAATCATTAAAAACATTGAATGGCGACATGGATGAGAAAAATAAATATATTATAAAAAATATTTTTTTCAAAGTCTAAATTAAACCGCCAGGGGCCTGGTTCTAAGGAAAGTTTTTTTTTTTCTGTTTTTCAATGACAGGAATGGTATGTCAGTCTCCCAAATTCCGTCACTTAGTGCATGATTTACAACAATAAATTCAAAGGAAATGCCAGTCTCTGATCGTAGACTTTGCAATGTCAAATGAAGTCGGAATCTACCTCGTTGTTTTTCTTTTTGTAACACCAAGTAAATTTTTACAAAATGGTATGCGTAATATTTCTTAAAGACGCTAACATGGCTAAGGACCCGGTTTGCGGACGTGAGAGAGAGCAAAACATTATTCTCCGTTCACAATCTCCGTAAAAAACTGCGGTTGGATTTTTCTTTTTAATTAATCACTGATGCATATTGTTTTAATCTGTGTTAAAAAGGCGTATACTATAACGTATTACGTGTTCCCTTAATTTTGATTACTGTAAATGTATTTATAATTGTTGCGTATTGTTTTAATCTTTTTAGTTTTTTTATCCATAACGTAAAAAGTGTTTGCACTTCACGTAACTTAATTAATAGGTGTTTGTACACAATCTAAAAGGTGTTTGATCCTAATGTAATAAGTGTTTGCACTGAATGGCATAATTATGATACAGTTACAGGGGAAATAATGACGTTGCTAACGTATACAGTTACATATCGGGAAAAGATGCATTTTTCGACTGATTTTTATAATTCAAACTGATTTGATTTTCTTTTTAAAATGTCATTTGGTTTGATAACGTATGATGATTATTTGTACTAAATGTTATGAAAAAGTCAATGATGCATTGTTTTTATTTTGGATAAATATACATAAAAAAAATGACGTTGTTTTTCTACATTCGATAAAATTAAGCTATTTCTAAACAAAATATTTCTTAAATTTATCGGATACTTATAAAAAAGAGAACTTATATATAATTTTACAAAAAACAGCTTGTGTTTATCTTTTAAAACAATAAAGTTATGCATTTCTGTCGGGAGCAAAAATACGTCCACAAATCCGAATTTCGAGCAAATATCTGAGATTTCAATCTCATTTTACTCGAAAAGGGATATTTTTATTACATATTTGATTTACGCAGGTAAAAAAAGGCTATATATCTTAAGTGGAAAATTTCTCACCGTCAGAAATAAACTGTTGGATATGCCCTTTTTAAACGTAATAAGGGTTTGCAGATAACGTAATAAGTATTTGAATTCACGTAAAAAGTGTTTGCACTTCACGTAATATAAGTAATAGGTGTTTGCACATAATATAACAGGTGTTTGATCCTAATGTCATATGTTTTTGCAAATAACGTAATAGCTGTTTATATATAATGTTACAGTTATTTGCAAATAATTAACGTATTATGAGGTGTTAACATACACGGCGTTTTACGTTTCCGCAAATTGTCATTACTTTTCCGGGGAAAAAAAGATGACGTTTCCGGAAAAAAAAGTTTACGTTTCCGCAAATAAATATCTTACTTTTCCGGAAAAAAAAAGTTACTATTCCGGAAAAAATAAATTATTGCTTTTCCGCAATACCTGTTGATCGAAAACAAAGCCATAATATAAAATAAATATTAAGTAAGTCAAAGGTCATCATAACATGCAAGTAAAATTCATCATTTAAGTCTATCATATGCAACTATTACAGTCATAATAACGTTCGATAACTCTGCACGTTACTGGTTCAATTAGGATTAATTAAAATTTACTGGTTATCTGATGAATGATTTAAAGAATATTGAAAAATATATTTATTTCACCTCGGTTTATATCCATTCGAGGTCTTAAAAATTCTTGTATAAATATTAAAATAATACCGCAATGAATGGCATTGATAAACGGACAACACTAACCTGCATAGGTATTGTCTTACATCTATGTAGATATTGTCAAAACTTATATCGTTATTAGGTGCCATATGTTTGTTTTCTTTGATCACGTTGATGTTATGACTTAACTTACATCTATGTAGATATTGTCAAAACTTATATCGTTATTAGGTGCCATATGTTTGTTTTCTTTGATCACGTTGATGTTATGACTTAACATATCCAACTATAGCAGTCATCACGTGACTTTTGTGACGTCACACATCACCCGTATCAAGCCCAAGTAAATTGTATAGAAATGCATAGGGGCTTTCTGGAATCGATGAAATACATTACTTTAAGTTCATGATACTAAAAGTGTGGGTCTTTGTAGTAATTCCTCATATATTTAGAAATATAAATATTCCTTTTGGAAAAGTTTAAATTTTGATCTTCTTCCTTCCAAATGCTTTTGAAAATTTGTCTTGTTGCCTCGATAGTCCACACTGTTAAATCATACAACTACGATAAATATTGGATTTTCTGTCGTCTTTAACCTTAAATTGCGATTTAAACAAAACAGATGGAATAATTGTGGGTCTTTGTGCTTATTATTATATTCATAAATATTTGAAATATCGTATATAGAATAGTTTAATTTTCTATTATGTCCCTTCCAAATTGAAATAAGCTATTTTCAGAAAATAGTTCTGTAATGACCTGTTATAAAGCGTGCTGCTTGTCTTCTTTCTAGATTGTTTGAGTCTGTAATACTGTAGGGGTCCCATGCTGCATATTCCATTGTATATCTTACTAAGGAAATGTAAGTAGTTTTCTTACATTCCTGTGGGCAGTATCGTAAATTTCTTCTGAGGAAGCCTAGGGTTGAGTTAGCCTTTTTGGCAACGTTTGTTATATGCGTGCTCCATTTTAGGTCTTCTGATATCTGCACTGGAGTATGTGGTCGTTGATTGTATAGAATCTGCGGCTTTTGTTCTTTATGCTTAGAATGTAGCATTTCTTTGCGTTAAATCGCATACCCCATTTATTTGCCCAATCTTCTAGGCTAGCTAGGTCTTCTTGTAGCAGTTTGTGATCTTTCTATGTTTTGATGGTTCTGTATAATAGACAGTCATCGGCGAACAGCCGTACTGATGATTTGATAGTGTCTGGGAGGTCATTTAGGAAAAAGTAATTGTCCCAGAACTGTTTCCTGTGTAACACCTGAGTCCACTTTGACTTCTACCGACTGTTCTCCCTCTACTACTACTTTCATCTTTCTCTGTGTCAGAAACATATTAAGCCAGTTGTTTAGTTGTCCTCGAATTCCGTATTCTCCCATTTTTGATAATAATTTGTTGTGTGGTACTGTATCAAAGGCTTTTGAAAAGTCCAGGATTGCGATATCAGTTTGTAGTCCGGCGTCAAATGCTTTCATGAAGTCATGTAAGGTGACTAATAGTTGTGTTTCACATGAGTAGCCAGATCGGAATCCATGGTTGAGTGATGTTAAGACTCTGTGCTTTTCAAGATGTTTGAGGATGTGCTTACATATGAAATGTTCTAATAGTTTGCAAGGTACCGATGTTAATGAGACTGGTCTATAGTTTTCTACAGCGTGTTTGTCTCCTTTTTTGAATACACACGAGATGTTTGCGTTTAACCAGTCTTCGGGTAGTATGCCAGTGTCTATTGATGTTTGGAAGATGGCAGTAAGTCCTGTTGCTATTTCTGTAGCACATTCTTTAAGTATTTTGTTTGGTATACCATCTGGTCCAGATGCTTTCGATGGGTTTACATCTTTGAGTAGTTTTTCTAGTCCTTTTGTGGTAATAAGTAGATTGGGTATTGTTTCCAGTATGTATTTTGTTGTTTTTCGAATTGATGCTGATTTGTCAATTGTGAATACGGATCTAAATTGTTGGATTAAAATTTCTTCCTTTCCTTTGCTGTCGCTGACTAATTTCCCCTTGTCTTTTAAAGGTGATACACCAATGTTATCTGTTTTCCTGGATTTGATATACTTCCAGAATGGCTTTGTTTTGTTTGTTTCTAGGCCTTTTATGATAGTATCATTGGTGTACGTGTATTCTGCTTTTCTGACTTGTCGCTTTACTTCTTTTTGGAACTGTCTATAGTCTGACCACTTTTTAGTTTTCTTAGCTTGTTGGTATAGCCGCTGTTTCTTTTTAAAGAGTTTTCTAATTTTGTGGTTTATCCAGGGCAAGTTGTTCTTAGAGCGGATTTCTTTTGATGGGATGTGTTTGTCCATACTTTGAAAGAGTTCTTTCTTAAAGGTGTCGCTCATTTCTTGTACATTTGTACCACGATCCTGCATGTGTCGGAGTTTTGTTGATGTTATTGAAATCTCCTCTTTAAAAATATAACACAAATCATACAACAGCATCTTGAAAAATAATACCAGATTTTCTGAAAAGAGCCTATTTTCAAATCAATTTTGAAGGGACATAATAGAAAATTAAACTATTCCATATACGATATTTCAAATATTTATGAATATAAGAATAAGCACATAGACCAACAATTATTCCATCTGTTTTGTTTGAATCGCAATTTAAGGATCGTTAAGGTTAAACACGACAGAAAATCCAATATTTATCGTAGTTGTATGATTTAACAGTGTGAACTATCGAGGCAACAAGACAAATTTTAAAAAGCATTTGGAAGGGAGAAGATCAAAATTTAAACTTTTCCAAAAGAAATATTTATATTTCTTAATATATGATGAATTACTATATAGACCCACACTTTTAGTATCATGAACTTAAAGTAATGTATTTCATCGATTCCAGAAAGCCCCTATGCATTCTATACATTTTACGTGGGCTTGGTATGGTTGATACGTGACGTCACAAAAGTCACGTGATGACTGCTATAGTTGGATATGGAAAACGTATGTTCAAAAGTCAGCAGTAATCAGAAATATCTTGATATGAGTTCATAAGTCAGTTTTGGCAGAATATTTGTAGCCAACATGCCGTTCAAAGTCCACAGTAGTACATTCGGCGTTTACAAGTGTTGTATTTTGTTCAAGAAGGAAGTCCATCTTCTCCTTTTCACATTTCCAAACGGGTGCTTTGACAGTTAGAGTTCTCATAAGATGTTGTTTGCAGTTTCAATAACACATCGATAAAAACAAAAATGTTAGGATAGCTAGCGTTAAACTGCTCGTTCAAATTGGCAAGGAAAGGCTCGGCACTATTCGTGTTTTCGTAAAAGCAGTATGCATTACACATTCAAAGTCATTATGAACTACCTCGGACTGGAGAGTTATTCTTCGGGTAGTACACATTTCAATAAGCCGATCCAACAGTTTCGTGTAACATTCCTCGGATTTAAGTGAAAGTAACGCAAATACAAGACGAATGTAGTTACAATTTTTACATCCATGTATCGAATAAACTGAGTTGGTAGAAGTATTTCGGACAGAATTTGAATGTGCCATCTATGAAAATATCAGTCATTACATTACATAGACATACCAAGTTGGTGAAACATGAAAGTATAACGATTCCCGAATCAAAATCATTGACTAATTAAAAGTGAAAATAAGTTTCAGTTTTTTTAGTGTTCAAATCTATTTGTCTTAATGTCTCGTGAATTTCTAATCTACATTTAGGTAATTTTTTAAACTGCTTTCGCCTGTCTCTGTTTAATGACATAGCAACATTTTTCAAGTCAATATATATTCAAATATTTATAATTTACCAGGTAAATTTCCGGAACAGTAATAAATACAAATTGCGGAAACGTATACTTTAAATTTGCGGAAACGTAGCATTGGAACTTTGAAAAATTAGCGGAAATGCAATACGCCCTTACCCATCCAACATACATAATGCAATTCGTGTTTGCACATAACGTACTAGTAGATTCACATAATACTCCTTGCATGTTAACAAAAAGTATAAGTTGTCTGGCAAAACGGATTTAAGCTATACCATTATATATATATTTTTTCATATTTATTAACACAACATTAAGCCTTTGAAATATAATACCACGAGGTTTTCATAGAACAAAGATGTTACTAAAACCATGAAAGTATTATATTGGTCAATATAGTACTACCATGCGAAAACAAACCGTTAAAAAAATTAAAATAACGATCGAATTTAAATTGACACAGGACGCAATTATAAATCGACTAACTTAAAAAGAAGAATAGACACAACATAGAGGTTGTTGGTCATAAAGTTAGAGGTAATCACCGAATACAAAGTAGTTAAAACATAATGTTACACATATTGCACACAACAAAGAATAGCAATGACATATCATACAACTGTTTGACCAAATAAATTGAAGTATTAGTTTAGCAATACACAGCTTTGCAGTGTCAGGAAATAAAGGCACTTTAACTTAGCATTTAAAAGAAAAGACAGTACGTTAAGACAAGGCGACTAAACACATTAAATATTAACACTATTAGACAATAATGGCGTTCCATACATATACACATATACTGTAAAAGAAGTCTTGCAATACACATCGCAAAATTAGGTGTATTCCGTACTAATGTAATGACTGTTAAAAGTCTGAATATAAAGTATGTGCTTGCAAGTTATACATCTTTTGATCCCAGACCCATACAAAACGCATTACATCGCTCAAGCTGTATTATATGAGTAAGTGACTTATATTACATCAAGATCTAAGTCCCAAGGCCCTTTATGTATGCGTCATAATAACCCATTGGCGGATTCAAGGGGGAGGGTAACGGGGGTTGGAAACCCCCCTTACATATAGTTGGAACCCCCTCTTTGTCCTGGATTGGGAACCCCCCTTTAAAATGGCTGGATCCGCCCCTGTAACCCACCTTATGTTCTCCTGCTAATGATGATATTCGCTGTGTTATAGATTAGAATACCATACTGAATGATTATATTAACCTATTGAGCAACCTCTACTCAGATTACTTTAACGGTATCAATTTTAATGCAATAGATAGTTATTTTCTACTAATAATTTTCTAAAGTGATACTCATTTCCAACCATATTAAAAGACCAAACCCTAAATTATACACTGTAGAGCTAAAATAAAAGCACCAAAGGCTGAGCTGGATGAACATTCCTGAAAAAAAAGTGATACCAGTAACTATGTATTTACCTCTAGTTGCCATTTCCGTAAGTATCTACAAATACAAAAACTAATTGAGATTAATTTGGTCTTTCAACTTTTGCTTTTCTTCTGATTATTTTTTTTCTATGCCGTCTGAGATCCTTTTTTATTTTACAACATACATTTTTGGCCAATGATGTGGTACAGTGATTGGGGTTTCAAAACTCATCCTGTGTAACCGAACACTTATTCTTATAGGAGTTATCTCACCGCATCCCCTTTTTCTTCTTGTCTTTATTTCTCTAAAAACCGTTAAAGATTTAAACAAACTGTTTTCACCAAATTGATCCTCTACTCTTAAGAATGTTTTGCTCAATTAAACTGATGTGATTGGATGTCTTCTCATAGAAAGTTATTTCCCTTTAAAAAATTAACAAAGTTGAAATATTGAATAAATTTATATATTATAAGTCATAAAGGCCTAAAATCTGTTGAAATGAAAATGGAAATTGAGGTCAAGGTCAAAGGTTACGGTCATGTTCTAAATTAAGAATTTTGCTTGTTATTTCTATTCAAAAGAAACAGTAACAGTTAATGAAATTATATGTTAGCCAAATAACTGTTTACAATAGGGCGCAACTTCAACCAATTTAAGTCGAAACGTTTTGGTCAACCCTTATAGTTTTTCCTCTTATGTATTTGAAATCAGTATTACTCTACAACCATACAAGTGATTGACCTGGATTTTTTCTATTTGTGATCACTGACCTATGACCTTGAAATTGAGGTCAAGGTGAATAGTCAATTTGACCTTCTAGATTTCGACCTCTGCTAAAACTTTATACTGGTTCAATATAAAAAAATCAAGTCTTTTGCATTTGGTTGAAGACATTTCATCATTTATCAGGTCAACCGGAAATGACAATTTTTTAATCGGAAGTAGCCTATTTCAGACTCATCCTATGAAAAGTACTTAAAAATCTTATATTTTTTTTATATCAGTTGGAAGTTACAAATTACATCAACACCATTTTTTAAATTCATTCTAATTATCGAAGTGGAAAGACAAATACATGTAAATTCTATATTTTGCTATATTGTAGTATTGTTCGAATCAGGATAAACACCGTGTTAAATCAGGGGGGGAAATTGAAATATGAAAGAGATTGTTTAAATCCTATAGTCCTTGTTCTTAGCGCTAGTCAATCTAATTATCAATATATTTATTTGTATTAATTTTAAGGGTACATCGCATTTGTGTTCGATGTAATTTCAAGCGAGTAGAACAAAAAACAACTTTAATTTTATTATTGTTTGCCTCTTGAATTCGAAAATTCAAAATTATTATAAATGCGTCACTTGTTCAACAAAAATTACATAGGAGAGATCATTATTAGTCATAATCGCAAGAAACACTTAGTATGCTGATAGGTAAGACAAACATACTGTTACTGTTATAGAAGGAGTTCCAGTAGACAATTATATTAACAGCATTATATTTTGACACCTTTGGCTTCGGCTATTAGTGATATATTTTCAGTTTTGCCTCTTTTATTATCGATTTTAATCTAAAGCTCTGCATTAAACTTTGTTTAGTTTTAGTTTGAATTATCGTTCCATTTTACAGGTTAACTTTTAATAAAAGACATGTTACGAAAAGGTATATACTCGACACTGAGGTTGACAAATTTATATAGACTGTAAACGTGGGGACTGTGTCAAAACACTAATTATCGATTAAAGCATGTTAAATCTAGTTTGATTGATGTTAACCAGGTATCCTATACAGTTCTTGGTTAGTTCAAAATTATAATAAAAAATAGATTACCCATTTTCTGATATCATTGCTTGGAATAATAGGATGGGACTACGGGGCGCCGAATGGGACTCTTGTGGTTTTGTACAAAATTCAATTCTGTCATAACAAAATCATTTTTGTCTTACAAAACTATGTGCTACAGACTTGTTTTGTGAGAACTTCAATTTTGTGATGACAAAATTCATTTGTGTAGACAAAATTCATTTTTGTCATGACAAAAGTCATTTTTGTAGACAAAATTCATATTTGTCATGACAAAAGTCAATTTTGTCTTAAAGGTATGCAAATATAAACATATTTGCATACAAAATTGACTTTTGTTACCTGATATGGAAATTAAATCACAAAAGTCAATTGTGTACGGTAAGATTCAATTTTGTGAGACAAAATTGACTATTGTGAAATAAAATTAACTTTTGTGAGACAAAATTGACTTTTGTGAGACAAAATTCAATTTTGTCATTTTTGTTGGGACAAAATTCAATTTTGTCATTTTTGTTGAGACAAAAGTCAATTTTGTTAATTTTGTTGAGACAAAAGTCAATTTTGTAAATTTTGTTGAGACAAAAGTCAATTTTGTTAATTTTGTTGAGACAAAAGTCAATTTTGTCAATTTTGTTGAGACAAAAGTCAATTTTGTCAATTTTGTTGAGACAAAAGTCAATTTTGTGACGACAAAATTCATTTTTGTGATGACAAAATTCTATTTTGTAACAACAAAATTGACTTTTATGAGACAAAATTGACTTTCGTGAGACAAATTGACTTTCGTGAGACAAAAATCAATTTTGTTGAGACAAAATTCAATTTTGTTAATTTTGTTCAGACAAAATTCAATTTTGTTAATTTTGTTGAGACAAAATTCAATTTTGTCAATTTTGTTGAGACAAAATTCAATTTTGTCAATTTTGTTGAGACAAAATTCAATTTTGTTAATTTTGTTGAGACAAAATTCAATTTTGTTGAGACAAAATTCAATTTTGTCAATTTTGTTGAGACAAAAGTCAATTTTGTCAATTTTGTCTCACAAAAGTCAATTTTGTGTAACAAAAGTCAATTTTGTGTAACAAAAGTCAATTTTGTGTAACAAAAGTCAATTTTGTGTAACAAAAGTCAATTTTGTGTAATAAAAGTAATTTTTGTGTAACAAAAGTCAATTTTGTGTAACAAAAGTAATTTTTGTGTAACAAAAGTCAATTTTGTGTAACAAAAGTCGATTTTGTATGCAAATTAGTTCACAGAAACCAAACTAAACTAATTTACATACAAAATTGACTTTTGTCGCTCAATTTTGAAATTAGGTAACAAAAGTCAAGTCTGTGTAACAAAAATGAATTTTGTCATGACAAAAGTGACTTTTGTCCGCTGATAGATAATTTTGTATGACAAAATTTCAAATTTGTAGTATGATACAAATTTTGTTAAACTGAACTCATTTTTGTTGAACAAAAGTCACTTTTGTCCGTACAAAATTGAATTTTGAGTACAAAACCACAAGAGTCCCATTCGGCGCCCCGTAGGGACAGGTATACGTGTTTGTGGGAGATGTGAACGAAATATTTGTCATTGGACGAAAGACATAATCAATTAGAACATATCTGGACTATAAAACCCGCAAAAAGTCTTTAGCTTGGTGGTTTGTTATGCCTCCACCTACGATAGAAGAGGGCATTATGTTTTAGGTCTGTGCGGCCGTTCGTCCGTCTTTCTGTCTGTCCCGATTCAGGTTAAAGTTCTTGGTCGAGGTAATTTTTGATGAAGTTGAAAGTCCAATCAACTTGAAACTGAGTTCATATGTTCGCTATGATAAGATCTTTCCAATTTGAATGTCATATGGGCGTTTTTCAATAAAAGCGTAACTTTCAGACCTAAAAAAATGGAAAATCAACTTGTTTAAAATTCAATTTTAATAGTTATTTTGAATACCTCTATTATAGATATAGGGAAATGTGGTGTGAGTGCCAATGAGACAACTCTCCATCCAACCTGTTTGTAAACAAAAAGTGCAATCTTTAATATTCTTTAAAATGATATTATTTTCATAATTTGTGTACTGTTTCGTAGGGGACTTTTGTCCCCTACGAAACCTCTACTAAACACAAATATTTCTTGTAAATTCAAATGTTTCCTATAGACATTCCAGTTTGTTTACTTAAAATACTAGAAAAATCTCATTTTTTTTCTGAATTGAAAAACCATTTTTATCGATAAAGATTAGACGGTACTTCACATATGAAGATACAACCCATGTTACGTAGTGGACATTTTGATGCGTTTCGAAGTGGACAAAACCGTTTCGTAGTGGACATCAACCCTATTATATGTTAATAAAAACATATTAAATTATATGAAACTAACCCTTGTTATTTGTTTTGCACGAATATAATTGAAAAAAGATTAAAAAAGACTGCATGGTAGTGGTAGTGTCCACTACGAAACGTTTTTTTCCCATACTTGTTTCGTAGGGGACCGTTTCGCATGTTTTATTTTTTCCCCACACTCCCTACATTGCAATAGTAACAAGACTGATTGTATTCATCAAAGCATTTATTAAGCTGCACACTGATATTTTTTCATAACTTTAAAACCAGATACTGAAGGAGATTTGACCCGTTTCGTAGTGGACATTAACAAAAATACGGCATCAATCTGGTCCATTTGAAGTGCTCAATTTTTCTTAACAACAATTTAATTGCTGTAGAAAAGCATCACTTCTTTTGCAAGACCCTAATGTTTATATCTCTTGCAAACAAAAATTACATTGATTTTATAAAACTGTTTATTGGCAAATGTTAATGACTTCGTTTCGTAGTGGACATTTTGTTATGGACATACCTTCTGAAGTTAAAAATCCTATATTTAAAGCTGCTTATTACAATATGTTGGATCTGAACATACTTTTGAATTATTAAAGAACTTATGTAAAGTAAAAATAACATTTATTTCTTCATTTTTAAACGATATTTTAGAGTATGAATGTTGAACAGCCGGTCTAGTGACATGCCATTTTGGTTGTTTTGGACCATTCAGGAGTCAATATCTTATCAACCCTCTAAAAATAAACTGTTTCTTTGCTTAAAATGTTAAATTTAATTCAATGTACTGACTGCACAAAAAATTACTTGCAAAGATCAAACACATTTTTTTTAAAGTGGCTGGGACAAGAAAATACGTTTTTATTGAAAAACGCCCATATACGTCATATTTCACGGTCCAATAAACATAGAAAATGATCGTGTGAATATGGGCTTCCATTTACTACATGTATATATGAACACGTTTTTGATATTATTGTATGAGAAGTCGGTTCTGCATTGATTACAGACCGTTCTAAAGTTAACAAGTGAACCTGCGATGCTCACTGATGATACCCCCCACCCAAATACTTTTATTTATGTCACAGGAAACTGTTGAGGGATGAATCTGAAAACGCATCACGGTTAAACTGACTCATATAAAACCTGAAACCTAATTTCAGAAATCCTTGTAATGTAGTTACAGAAAAACTAATGCGACGAAAAATATTCATTGGACGGTACGACGAATTGACTGACGGACTGGTGGACGGATGAACTGACGGACGGACAGAAGAGGTATAACAAGTATACCCTAACTTTTTTAAGCGGGGGTATAACTATTGACTTTGAAAAAAAAATAATAATAGCAAGTTGCCTTAAATTTTAAGGATTGGCGAGGGCTTTTCTCTTATTAGTCCTTATTGTCGAGCCTTCGACTTTTGTCGAAAAAGCGAGACAAAGCGATCCTAGATTCCGTCGTCGACGTCGTCGTCGTCAACAAATACTCACTATGTGGTTAAAGTTTTTGAATTTTTGATAACTTTCTTAAACTATCCAGGATTTCTACCAATAGTGGACAGAAGCTTGCGTATTATCATAAGATAGTATCCAGAGGTAAATTTGGTAAAACAACAAATCCTGTTTTTCCGTATTTTACTTATAAATGGGCTTACTTTTTCTGCTAGGAAACATAACATTCACTCTCAGTGTGGTTAAAAAGTTTAGAATTTGAATGACTTTCTTTAGCGATCCTGGATTTGTACTAAACTTTGACAGAAGATTGATTGTGATCAGAAGCTAGTATCTAGAAGAAATTTTAGTTAAAATTATGTTCCTGTTTTTCTATATTTTACTTATAAATAGACTTAGTTTGAAGGGCCAAGTGAGCTTTTCTCATCACTTGGCGTCCGTCGTCCGTCGTCTGTCGTCCGTCGTTTACTTTTACAAAAATCTTCTCCTCTGAAACTACTGGGCCAAATTTAACCAAACTTGGCCACAATCATCATTGATGTGTCTAGTTTAAAATTTGTGTATTTTGACCCGGCCAATCAACCAAGATGGCCGCCATTGCTAAAAATAGAACATAGGGGTAAAATGCAGTTTTTGGCTTATAACTCAAAAACCAAAGCATTTAGAGCAAATCTGACATGGGGTCAAATTGTTTATCAGGTCAAGATCTATCTGCCCTGATATTTTCAGATGAATCAGACAACCCATTGTTGGGTTGCTGCCCCTAAATTGATAATTTTAAGGAAATTTTACTGTTTTTGGTTATTATCTTGAATACTATTATAGGTGGAGATAAACTGAAAACAGCAATAATGTTCAGCAAAGTAAGATTTACAAATAAGTCAACATGACCAAAATGGTCAGTTGACCCCTTTAGGAGTTATTGCCCCTTTATAGTCAATTTTTAACCATTTTTCGTAAATCTCCATGATCTTTTACAAAAATCTTCTCCTCTGAAACTACCAGGCCAAATTAATCCAAACTTGGCCACAATCATCATTGATGTATCTAGTTTAAAATTTGTGTTTTTTTACCATGCCAACCAACCAAGATGGCCACCACGGCTAAAAATAGAGCATGGAGGTTATATGCAGTTTTTGGTTATTACTCAAAAACCAAAGCATTTAGAGCAAATCTGACATGGGGGTAAAATTGCTTATCTGGTCAAGATATATCTGCCCTGAAATTTTAAGATGAATAGGACAACCCGTTGTTGGGTTGCTGCACTGAATTGGTAATTTTAAGGAAATTTTGCTGTTTTTGGTTATTATCTTGAATACTATTATAGATGGAGATAAACTGTAAACAGCAAAAATGTTCAGCAAAGTAAGATTTACAAATAAGTCAACATGACCAAAATGGTCAGTTGATCCCTTTAGCAGTTATTGCCCTTTATAGTCAATTTTTAACCATTTTTCGTAAATCTCCATGATCTTTTACAAAAATCTTCTCC
Organism: Mytilus trossulus; assembly: GCF_036588685.1. Classification (NCBI taxonomy): domain Eukaryota; kingdom Metazoa; phylum Mollusca; class Bivalvia; order Mytilida; family Mytilidae; genus Mytilus; species Mytilus trossulus. Next base: position 60,674,568 of record NC_086376.1, read on the forward strand.
TCTGAAACTACCAGGCCAAATTAATCCAAACTTGGCCACAATCATCATTGATGTATCTAATTTAAAATTTGTGTTTTTTTACCCGGCCAACCAACCAAATTGGCCGCCACGGCTAAAAATAGAACATGGAGGTTATATGCAGTTTTTGGTTATTACTCAAAAACCAAAGCATTTAGAGCAAATCTGACATGGGGGTAAAATTGTTTATCTGGTCAAGATATATCTGCCCTGAAATTTTAAGATGAATAGGACAACCCGTTGTTGGGTTGCTGCACTGAATTGGTAATTTTAAGGAAATTTTGCTGTTTTTGGTTATTATCTTGAATACTATTATAGATGGAGATAAACTGTAAACAGCAAAAATGTTCAGCAAAGTAAGATTTACAAATAAGTCAACATGACCAAAATGGTCAGTTGATCCCTTTAGCAGTTATTGCCCTTTATAGTCAATTTTTAACCATTTTTCGTAAATCTCCATGATCTTTTACAAAAATCTTCTCCTCTGAAACTACCAGGCCAAATTAATCCAAACTTGGCCACAATCATCATTGATGTATCTAATTTAAAATTTGTGTTTTTTTACCCGGCCAACCAACCAAATTGGCCGCCACGGCTAAAAATAGAACATGGAGGTTATATGCAGTTTTTGGTTATTACTCAAAAACCAAAGCATTTAGAGCAAATCTGACAAGGAGTAAAATTGTTTATCTGGTCAAGATCTATCTGCCCTGAAATTTTAAGATGAATGGGACTACCCGTTGTTGGGTTGCTGCCCCTGAATTGGTAATTTTAAGGAAATTTTGCTGTTTTTGGATATTATCTTGAAAATTATTATGAATAAAGATAAACTGTAACAGCAAAAATATTCAGCAAAGTAAGATTAACAAATAAGTCAACAGGACCAAAATGGTCAGTTGACCCCTTTAGGAGTTATTGCCCTTTATAGTCAATTTTTATCCATTTTTCGTAAATCTTAGTTAACTTTTACAAAAATCTTCTCCTCTGAAACTAGTGGGAATAAATATTATGAAGTATTTGTTCAATGAGGAATAGTTATAAATAATGAAATTGTATACCAGGAAAAAGATTTCGAAGGGACATTTGTTATGAGAAATACTCCGACATCGTTACTTTGTAGTTTAAACAAAAGATTTAAATTGATACACATGCAGGTAAATCAAATCTTTAAATCACATTTGTGTTTTGATACGATTCCCACATTAAAAGTCTAATGTATAAATACCTTTTCGTAACATGTCTATTTACTTGATTGTCGTCAACCAACAAATTATGGATCATGTGATATCCTATCTACAATTGTAAATTCGAATCAAGGCCCAACTAGGCATAAAACGAAAGTAATAAAATAATTTTAGGTCTCTTTGAGACGTATATAATGCTGTTATAACGATTTTTCTTCACAAGATTATTTATAAAACTACCGTAACTGATATTCTATTTCATATATGTGAAATGTGAACTTTTGACACGTTGCTTATGGGTTTATCTTAACTCAGGATTTATTCAATGCTTATTCTACCGAGCACCAGTTTTGATAAAAAAAAAATAATATTGTTTTGAGTAATTTGTGTATGTATGTCTGTATACACAAGTATTTTTTCTCAAAGAAATTGAGGACTTACCTGTTCGTCGTACTTTACATACTTGGAAATGATAGCGAAAGTAGAAATACATCTACGCATGACGAGTTACATGAGTGATGTGGCATAGCGGCAGATACGACAGGTATAGCTGCTGTCGTTCCAAAATTCATGTTGTATCTCAAATTTGTATAAAAAAAATCCGCTGGAATAAAGGATACAAGGTTTCTACAGGAAATAACAATGATAGAAAATCCCATTTTTATATTCGATGACATTGTCAAATACGTCAACTCCCTTTCAAAGGGGACATAAAGTTTAATTAAACAAAATTATAGTTAAGCTTGTTCTTGTTAATAAGAAATAAAAGCAACCATATGCACGCCAAAACTGTCTTATGTAGTACCCTGATAAAACTGCGCCTCAGGGTGTACTTGGATACTTCAGGGTGTTAAAATATCCATATCAACGCAAGGCCGTAACTAGGCATCCTATTTTAGTGAGGCAAAATAATTGAGCCGAGCGAAGCGAGGCGAAACATATTTTTGGAGGGTATGAAATGTATGGTGCAAAATCCTGCATTCTAGGCATTTTTAGAGAGTTTGATAGTGTTTTGAATTTGGACACTTTTTATATAAATTTTTCATATTTTAAGACTTTTACTTACACCAAATTTTTAACAACTTTATTTAAATTTATATGTAAAACAATCATCAAAATATCACTGATTTGAGTCTGCTACCAGAACATAAAACAAATATCGATTCAATAGAGTTTGCCAAATTTTTCTATGTCCGGTCTAGTCAAATCGTTTCAGAATCATAATTTTGTCTGCTGATATCTTTATCGCGATGAACATGGAGCATGGCAAGACCGCACAATCTCTCGCCACTTATGCATTCTCTTTTCCAAGTTTTCAGTCGTCTCAGGGCAGTCTGTGTTTCTAAAGGTAGCACATTATCATCAACACAATGATCAATGTCTTCTTCCAATTCCTTCTCAATCAGCAATTCGGTAGCAGCTTTTGTTTGCAAAAGGGAATTAAGCTTTCCTGTAAGCACCATCATACAGTCGAAGTTACAAAATATTAAACTCGCTCCTATACTGACAAAAAGTAGACAAACTAGGGGTAGAATGAGACAACAAACATGTTTATTATTCTATCTATAGAGTAAGTATATATGATATGGGTACAGGGGAATTGGAATGGAGTTTTTGACGTTACCATGTAGTTCCGTAATTTCAAATTATTTCTGGAAATAGTTGGTGGTATTTTAGTTCCAAAATCTATAAATTTAGAGGTTAGGAGTTGGGGTGTCCGATTCCGAAACCCCGAATATAAAGAAACGAAATTCCGTATAGTAGTCCCGAATAAGTAAAGACAAAATCGTGTGTTAAAGGTTCTACCATTCCTCAATAATATCAAATAGGAATATGGGATATTCTTTCAATTTTTGAGGTTAAAGAAACATTGACAAAAACTAATCCATTCATTCATTTTTCATATTATTTATATTTTATCTATCTATAAAGAGAAAGATTAAAGTTCGTGAAATGAATACACAGAAAGGACTGCCCCCTTGCGAAGACCAGTACTTAATTTGTTAGTCTACTTATCGTTTTTGGATTGTTCTAATGAAGTTATATGCAATACTCAGACTCTAGCTGTTCACAAAAAAAAACTAGTTTACTACAATTATTCCACCTTCAGTGTCGCTTTTCCTTTTTCTGCAAGAGCCTGTTTTTAACTAGAGATCCATGATGATTATCGTTACTAGATTAATGTAATCGAGAAACATCACCCGTTGAGATGCTGAGTTATATCCAGGAAGAATAGTTTAAATTAAAAAGGAATGATGACAAGTTATAGCAATTAAGGTTGAGACAGAACAACAAATGACTATTATTTTTATATATATGTATAAAAAAAAAAATCAGTGTCGAAATTTTAGTGAGGCAATTGGCTCACTTGCCTCAAGGGAAGTTACGGCCTTGCGGATAGGAACGGAGATAACGAATTTATCCCCGGTCTTAGTCTAAAGCTGTCTGTTTTAAGAGAAAGTTTAAAGTGAGAGTAACGTTTTTTTCATTTCCTAAATATCTTTTTTGCCAAATAAATTGATCACAATACGTAACAAAATGGATCTTAATACTAATTCAATACCAAACAGAAAACAACCAACTTGTAGCTAAGATGGTAAACCAAAAACTTGAGGTGCAAAATATTGTACGTCTTATCGGGATTTTGACAATTAATGTCTCTTCAATGATATTAGGGATCGAAACAGTATTTGGAAGGTCATAATTACCTCAATTAAGGATGGACTCATGAAATTTAAGGAGGCGAAATAGCATGAACGGATCATGTAACCGGCAGGAAAAATTTGATACAAGCCCAAACGAAAAAATATAAACAAGTCTTAATTGAAAAATACTTTCAAACCTTTGATTGGGTTGTATAAAAGCCGCAATTTCTATACGTGTGCATGTAAAACAAATTTTGTTATGTTTATATTAGCACGTTTTTTTTGTGGTTTACCATCTTTGCCGCAAATTAATTGTTTTCTATATATAACTGCTTCGTAATTAAATTAATATAGAGATTCATTTTGTTACACCTTGTGATAATTTTTTTTTGGCAATCGCCAATGTCAGTCAGCAGGGTTTAAGAACATGAGTCGTTCGACCTGCTTGTCAAATGCGTTTTGTTATAATATATTTTTTTTACTCCTTTGGTCTTATGTTGTTTGTGCTGTATTTCGATCCCTCTATATATACAATGAAATGTGTTACATGCACACGTATAAAAGAGGGACGAAAGATACCAAAGGGACAGTCAAACTCTTAAATCGAAAATAAACTGACAACGCCATGGCTACAAACAGACAAACAAAAGTATACATGACACAACATAGAAAACTAAAGAATAAGCAACACGAACCCCACCAAAATATAGGGGTAATCTCAGGTGCTGCGGGAGGGTAAGCAGATCCTGCTCAACTTGTGGCACCCGTCGGGTTGCTAATGTGATTAAAAATTCGGGAAATAGTAACATTCGGTAGGTCACATTCATGTAAAGGAAGGGGATTGTAGCTACGACGTAAGGAACATATCCGATACCATTTGCAAAACGGTTATTCCATAAAGGTCAATCAACTCGTGATGGCGTCCGTAAAATTTACGAAGGGATGATTTCAACTTCACCATTTGGAACTCTTGGTTTAATAGCTTCCTTGTGAGCAGCAACCCTCTATTAAGAAGATCATGATAGGAAATGCAAGCAGGGGAATATCGTGTCAAATGAAGATGTATACCCCGAGGTTGATACGGCATAAGATACGGATTTTGCCATGTTTTATACGCTTTATTATATATCAACAGGAGAGTTGCTTTCTGATCCCTAGCACCTGGATTACCGTCAGTTCTACTTTTGTCTTGCTTTAAAAGAACTGCTCAATTACTCATTCGTAGCACCGTTTAACCTAACAATTTGTGTGCTGCTAATTTAAAAATATTTTGTTTTTTGTATATTTTTGTGTGTTTTGTATGGTAATTAATTGAGTTCTTTTTAATAGTTGCATATCGTGTGCCAGAAAATACGAATTCGAATGACTGTTCATTTAGGACCCATTTTGCAGAAAATATTTCGTGAGTAGTTTGCATAAACTAAAACGGACTTAATGTAAGAATGAGAAAAAAAACGTAGGTGTGTGATAAGGGGTGCGATAAAAGAAAAAAAGGATAGGGGTGTGATAAAGGGTATGATAAAGGGTGTGCATCAAAGTTGCGCGATATGTATGAAACAGCAAGTTATTTATCAAATATTCAAAACAACTGTATTTACTACTAACATTATACATTTACCTCATTTAAATTTTAATTAATGATCTTATCCCAGGGGTTCCAGTACAAGTTGTGTTCTTCCATACTTAAATATTTTGACGAAATATGTTTCTCTAAATTCAAGTTTTTGTTTATGTAATGTTGAAGACTTTTTATATTAGTCTTTATATCTTTCATCTTACATCTGAAAATGAATAACTTTGTCAGTAAGATAACTTTATTCTTAATCAAGCTCAGCTTATAATTTTCACAGAGGCCAAAAATGACAATTATTTAAATTAAGTGGAATTTCAATCAGAATCTTATCGAAAATCCAAGCTTTTAGATTGTGCCAAATGTCGGCTACAATAATTATGACAACCCCAAAGTAAATGCTCTATAGTTTCAGGCTCTGCCTTGCAAAATGTACACAAAATTACAATTAACAAGTTTCATTTTAAAAAGTAGAGCATTTGAAGATATAATAATAATTCTATATTGAAACATAACATAGACATTTTTTTGTACTTTTCTCGTCGGGATTCGAATTATGCTTCTCTTAAAAATATCGTCGCACCAAATCGTATTGCACTATGCCCGTCGCGCTAGACCACTCGACCACCTAGGTTCAAAAAAGAGTTTTCGGTAGCCGGTTTTTACCTTAAAGTTTCCTTGTCAGTTTTAATCTAGCGTCGTAACACAGTATATATAATATATAAGGCATGACGATGGAATTGTTATAGATTAGATGACTTATTTATTGTGAAGGATTCTACAAATTAATGTACGATGCAGTCACAGAAATAATCATATGGGGTCACCAGCAGTCAGTGATGGTGATACAAGGCTGACAATACATTCTGTATATAAAATTCGTCTAAAAATAAGTATCATCAAATTGAGGTAAATATAATTCTAAATTGAGGTGATTAATATGGCCTTCAAAATACCGTTTCGATCCCTAACATTACTGAAGAAGTATTAATTGTCGAAATCCGGATACAGTGTACAAGTGTTTGCACCTCATGTTTCATATATACCATCTTCTCCGCAAACTTATTGTTTTCCATTTGCTATTAAATTAATGATTAAGATCCGTGTTACATCTAGTGATCAATTTGTTTTGCAGTCTTCAATGGCTGTCAGCAGGGTTTAATGACATCGGTTGTCCAAGGTTCTAGGTTGATAAACTGATGAGATATCCAAACAGAGTAGTCAAAATAGAAGTCCGCACGACGGGAACCAGTAATTCAGTGGTTGTCGTTTGTTTATGTGTTACATATTTGTTTTTCGTTCATTCTTTTTATATAAATAAGGCCGTTAGTTTTTCTCGTTTGAAATGTTTTACATTGTCACTTCGGGGCTTTCAATAGATGACTATGCGGTATTGGCTGTGAACATTGTTGAAGGCCGTACGGTAACCTATTACAGCTGTTAATTTCTGTGTCATTTTGGCCTTTTGTGGACGATTGTCTCATTGGCAATCATACCACATCTTTTTTTTTATATGAACAGTTAATTGAATGTGGGGTTTTTTTACGATTAAGCTCTGAATAAATATACAAAAACTTGATAATTGACCTCCAACAGAAGAATATTTAATATAATAAATTCGATTTTTACTTAAGTTTAGAAAAGGTTTAAGCTATTCGTTTCTTGGAAATATAGTTAAAGCGTCTAGGAAATTAACTGCATCTCATATTGAATAACTAAGAACGGTACTTAAGTTAATTATGTTTTCTATTTGTATGACCCACTTACTATGGTAGAGAGGCATTATGTTTTCTGGTCTGTGCGTCCATTTGTCTGTCCATTCGTTCGTCCATCCGATCGTCAGTCTGTCCTGCTTCAGGTTTAAGTTTTTGGTCAAGGTAGCTTTTGATGAAGTTAAAGTCCAATCAATTGAGTTTTATTGTGCGTCTTGCTGTGTGTTTGATTATTCTACATTGGCAAGATATATAGAGGGACGGTTGAGATCTAACAAACCATGTTTAATACCGCAACAGTTTTGCACATGTTCCAAGTCAAGAGCCTCTGGTCTTTGCTAATCTTGCCAGCTTTTTTTTTTAATTTTAGTTCATTTATAACTTTTGGGTGTTTACTGTCACGTCCATATTCACTGCACTAGAACAAAATTTTGTTAAGAGGCCAGCCTCTGTGTGTGGGATTTTTTCGCTGTGTTGAAGACCCATTGGTGGAGTTCTGCTGGTTTCTGCTTTAATTATGTTGTTGTCTGTTTGACACATTCCCAATTTCAATTTTAATTTTACTATAAAACTATACAAAAAATTGTTCGAATACCCATTTTAACATATTCTCATGTTTTTAGGTTATTGAAGACGTTGCTTAAACATGAAGCATTGCTGTAACGACAGAGTGTACGTATTTTAAATGATAGGTGCATGCAATAATATGTGCATGTACTAGTATATAGTCAGAAGTGATCAACCATCGTGTCACACAGTCTATGAACTAGGGACGATTTAGAGGAGTGACACCTGTATGTAACCTTATAGATATCATTTATATACAAAAAGAAGATATGGTATAACTGCACATGAGACAACTCTTCACTAGAGAACAAATGACAAAGAAATTCACAACTATAGGTCACCGAACGTCTTTCAACAATGATAAATTTCAATACCGAATAGTCGTTATAAAAGGTTTTGAAAGGACAAATGTAAAACAATTCAAAGAGAAAGGTAACGGTCTAATCTATGTACAAAATATTTCAAAACGAAAAACTAAAGTTACAACAAACGACAATCACTGAATTACAGGTTATATACGAGTTATTTTTCATGTATGGTAGCTGCCGCATTTTTGGGTACTGTATTTAAGATGAAATTTTAATTTTTCCCATCGACATTTATCGTGATAGCTAATTTTGGCAAAACAATTTAAAAAAAAAAAACCAACAGAAATCAAATAACAAATCGTAATTTCTTTTTTTCGAGACTTACAAAATAATTTTAAGCTAAATGTTAAAAGTTACATACAAAAACAATCAATATAAGGCTGTTAACCCTACCAAAAGATAGACAGGGTATGACGTCAAATGAGTTTTAAGGTGGCTCATGGGTACAAACATTTTAGCAAAAAATTAAACCTTTATTTTTTCATTACAAATTTATTTTTTATACACTATTAGTTGTCACATTATGATATGGTACAAAAAACAACCCACACAATTGATTTGGTTTGGCCCCAGATGACTTTTAAAATTGAAAAAGCTCCAAATTATCTCCCTTTGGTGCAAAAATGCCATTTTTTTGCCTTAAATTTAAAATATCTTTTTTAACTCATCGGTGACCTATATTTTTTATTATTGTTTTCAAATAAGCTGTACATAAACTAAATAATTGTAAAATTTAAGCGATTTCTTATATTAGGTTCTTTTTTTATTTCGATATTTCCTCTTTTTCTCCTATTAGTTCAACAGAAAAAAAGGACATTAACAAAAATGTATGCTTCTTCCAGAGGCAGATTGTAGCTTAAATGAACGGTGACCCCATTTTTTTATTTCATTTTTCTTTTAAGTATACGATAAAGTTCATTTATGAAAAAATATAGGGAAATCTTATATTAGGGAAAAAAAATCATTTATACACAGGAGCCCCCTTAAATAGTTTATAAATCTGACTTTTTACTGTCGCTTTTTAAAAATGTCATCAATGCAATTATTATACTTTGTTATTGCTGCTAGCGACGTTAAGGACGTGAAATCGTCATCGTCAACATAAAACATGAAGCTAGGATCGTTTAAAACACCACCAAGATTATCCTTGTTACAGTCTTCTCCTGCTGCTACACCAAAGATGTGAATGTCTTGTTGTTTTGATAATTGAATCTCTAGGTCGATTTCAGCTTGATTGTTCCATATTGCGTTAGAGAATAACACAACAAGATTTCGTGATGAGTTAAATAAGTTACTTTCTCGAATATGTTTTAAAGCATGACTTGTGTTTGAAATCGCAGTCGCTTTATCAATCCTGACTTGCAATGCAGCGGCAATTAACTCGTCGATATCAGATGACCACGATAAATTAAAAACTTGTTCTACTTCGTCCGAATATGAAAACATGCCTATTTCTGCATTAGGATTGTAAGTTTTGATTTGTTCTACTGTTCGTCGACTTGCTGTAAGACGTTTATTGTAATCGTCTCTCGTTTGGTTATTGTTAGTATCCAGAAGGAGAATGACCTGTGATTCAGTTACCATATAACAGTCTGAAAAGATAGAATACAATGATTCAGTTACCAGAGAACAGTCTCAGAAGATAGAATAACATGATTCAGTTACCAGAGAACAATCTTTAAAGATAAAATAACATTTGAAGGTAATAAAAGAATACCTTTTTGAAATGTTCAAAACAATAAATTCATTGGATCGATACATATTTGTATTCAAAATGTATATTTTTTTATCATGTTATGATGAATTCGTTGGTTTATTACAGTATTAAGTTATTCACAAAGTAACAAAAATAAAAATTTTAAGATACCAAAGACCGAACATGAAACCTTTGAATAACCGAAACTCAAGTTTAAGGGCTTTGAAAAGATTTAAAAAATATACTAAACTATAGAATAAAGAGATTGGTATGATTACCAATGAGTCAACTATCCTCGTCAGGAATATGAGTTACTTTTAAGCTTTTTTTACCGCCTTGGTTAAGGGACTTTCCGTTTTGAATGGGCCTTGTAGTTCGGTATTTTTGTAAGTTTACTTTTTATCCAATGACGAAGATTGAAAAAAATATAGATAAAAGTTACGGCAATCAGAAATGAGTGAAACTCATTCCATACATTGCCAAACAGAAATTTTCCAGATATAATCATTAAATTTTTCATCAAAGAACCTCCCTTTTTTAAAAGTCAGCAATGCATTGACGAAAAATTATTTTCTCCTGTTCTTTTTAAACTGAATCATTATATAATGTGAGACGGCTGTTCTAAACTATTCTAAGCGTCAGCTATGTATTTAAGACATTAAAGTAGTTACAGTCAAAACTAATGTAAGGGCTACAGCTTTGTCTTCTATTAATCGAAAATCCAACTTTTTAGTTCACCCTTTCCATATGCATGACCAATTGTAGTAATATATTTGTATTTTTAACCTCAATTCATAGGTCATCTCTCAAATAAGGTTATTTTGACATCAGGTTTATATTCCAGTTTTACTATGAATTTATTTTTTAGTTTGACAATAGTGCGGTTATAATTGTGCTGACGTAAGTCGCATAATGTATTACCCAGATCACTTATAATATTACAAATGCAGTTTGTACTATTTCATTGTTTGATGAATAGCTCCATTATCTTGAATGATTATTAAAAATACGACAACTGCTTTTATTTGGTTAAATCTATTCCAGGTTTTTATGGTGTTTTATTGCAAATTATTGTACTTTACCACATAAAACAACGAATCACTAATCACATATTATGATAGGTTTACTTGTCCTACAATATTATGATTGAAACAATGGAGTACTAACAAAAGCACTGAGTGTTAAATGTACCACTTGAATATAAGTAATAATCTTATTAAATTAATTCCTATCATTTATATAATAAGCCAAAAATTCATGTAAAATCTAGACAAAAAATAAAAGAATTGAATTGTAAGAGAAAATGGAAAACAAATCAATGTCTTAGATTTACAGAAAATTTACCAAAATTAAAATAAAAAAATAACAAATTAATAAATACCATATCAACAATGCGTATGTTTTAGTGCTTTCTTTACCCCTTTCATAATTGAAAATATCAGAAAATAGGGATAAGACCTCTAACAGAAAAAAGGCATACTGATACTGTTTTACTTCTAACCAAAAAAATCCAATTCATTCTAGTTCTTGAAAAAAATGTGACGAAAAATTTAAGGTTCATCTTACATATTGAAAGTTCAAACAGGAAATAATTGCTCATCAAATAATAAAAATGAGCACTTTCAAATGTAAAATCATTCTTTTTCAGTAGTACCAGAGAATAGACGGACTGGTGCACAAACAAATTGAATGCAATAAAGCACCCCTTCTCCACTTTTGATTTAATAAAGCGAACATTTCAGTTCAAGTTGATTTGTATCTAATAACCAATTATAGAGAAATACATACTATCTATACAATAAGCAATACATTACATTAAAATGTCATAGAATTCCAGCATATACCATAGATCCTCACATTTGGTGCTGGTGCTGTATTGTTATATACAATCACCACTTTGTGCTGTCAGGGTAAAATATTATCAGTATTTAAGTACACTACACACCATCAAGAAGGTTGATTATTTTAATACTTATTACCGTACTGGATTTCATAGTTTAGTGTTCTGAAAATGATTTTTTTTTCATTTCCTGTTTTTGTTGGTGTTTAGATTTTTGTCTCACTGTTATATATTCCACATCACCTTTGATTGGTGTTTTTATATATAAAACAAGAGGCTCTCAAGAGCTTGAATCGCTCACCTTAATTTTTTTGGTTAAATCTCTCATCAATGATTATCTTGGCTTTTCAATTTATTTAAATGTTCTTTGAATCGTCCTATTTTCTTCAAAAGCAACAAAAAAATCATTTTCTCCTATGTTCTATTTTAGCCATAGGAACTATGTTTCAAAGGAGAAGATTTTTTAAAGTAAGTCAACATGATGAACAAATTGTGAAAAGAGTCTTTAAAGGCAAAATTGACTTATTTGTAGATTTTACTTTGCTTAACATTTTTGCTGTAACAGTTTATCTGTATCTATAATAATATTCAAGATAATAACCAAAAACTGCAAAATGTCTTTAAAATCATCAATTCAGGGGCATTATACCTGGAAAACCAGTTACCAAATTCGGCTGAAAATTTCAGGACAGGTATACCTTGACCTAATAAATACTTTAACTTCCTGTCGTATTTGCTCTAAATGCTGGAGTTTTTGAGATATAAACCAAAAACTGCATTTTACCATGTGTTCTATTTTTTACCATGACGGCCATGTTTTTTGACGAAATAAAAAATAAAACACAAACTTTATTTTATACACCCTACTGATCATTCAGTTGAAGTTCGGTTGAATTTGGTTGAGTAGTTTTAGAGAAGAAGATTTTTTTAAAGTTAGCAAATATGATGAACAAATTGTGAAAAATTGTCATTAAAGGACAATAACCCCTTAAGGGGTCAATTGACAAATTTGGTCATTTAACTTATTTGTAGATCTTACTTTGCTGATCATTTTTGCTGTTTACAGTTTATCTTTATCTATAATAATATTCAAGATAATGACCAAAAACTGCAAAAATTCCTCAAAATTACCAATTAAGTGGCAGCAACCCAACAATGGGTTGTTTGATTCATCTGAAAATTTCAGGGCTGATAGATCTTGACCTAATAAACATTTTTACCCTCGTTAGATTTGCTCTAAATGCTTTCCTTTTTGAGATATAAGCCAAAAACTGCATTTGACCCCTATGTTCTATTTTTTAGCAAAGGCGACCATGTTTGTTGATAGATCAAAACTTCAGATACATTTTATAAACTAGATACCCTAAGGAACATTCAGTTAAAATTTGGAAATATTTGGCCTAGTAGTTTCAAAGGAGAAGATTCTTGAAATTGTTTACGACGACAGACGACGACGGACGCCAAGTGATGGCATAAGCTCAATTGGCCCTTCGGGCCAGGTGAGCTAAAAACAAATGTATCAAACATGTTCCATTATTATATTTTGAAAATCGATCAATTGAATTTTATTTGATTATTTGGTGGACTTTTTTTAAACTTTCAAATTTCCATCTTTTTTCCTCAATGAAATTTTAATAATAAAATCACTAATGTAATATATAATCCAATATTGTCTTCTGTGTTTAATGATTTATGGAAAAGGTATTTCGAGTTAAAGTAATGGTATGGCTAGCAAAGCTTACACAATGTTTCCCATAACCTTTTTTGGAGTCCTTGGCATTATATCGTGAAGATTATGAGAAAGATACTTAAAGTGGATAAAATGTGTACTGTCACAAATAGATGTGACAAGGGCAATGGAGTGGCAAAGTAAAGCCAAAAAATTAAGTGATAAAGTTAAAAAAGTATTTCTTGTGCATGAAAAGTTTTACACAAGGTTGTGAATTGTTTGAGGAGAAGAAACAAATAATAATTTATATAAGTGGGATGGAAGGATGAGTGAATCCGCCACCACTACTTGGCCTCTTTCGAGTAACAGAGGTATATTCAGTGTGAGACTTTCTGACCCATAAAACGAAATGATAAAGTAAAAACATTCATAGTATATTATAAAAAATATATTCCCAAATGTACTCATCAAAAATTTATAAGCATAATTTGTCATTTTCAAAACCTTTATTGGGCTGAGACAGTGCATTTAAAATCTACTTAAAGAATGAACAAAATGTAAATCACAAACAAATTATACAAAAAAAACTCCAATGCAGCAGATTAAAAGATAAAATGTTTACTAGCATTTTGTAATCTGTGCTTCTATTATATAATTGACTAGAACACACCCGCGAAATCGCGGGCCTTCAGAGCGTAGTTTAAAGTATGTAAAGTGTTGTTGGAAGAATTTTGTAAAATATTGAATGGCTGGAAAATTTCAGCAAAAGTATCATTTAAGTCATAGGTTATTGGGGACAGGAAAATGCTTTCTTTTTTTATCCCTCCTCCTTCATTTCCAATATTCCCATTTTTTGGTTTTCTATTAATTTCAATATGAACATACATTTAGTATGTTATGAACATTCAAGTAAGGAGCCTGTAATTCAGTGGTTGTTGTTTGTTTATGTGTTACATATTTGTTTTTCGTTCATTTTTGTCGAGCCTTCGACTTTAGTCGAAAAAGCGAGACTAAGCGATCCTTCATTCTGTCGGTGTCATCGTCGTCGGCGGTGTCCACAAATATTCACTCTGTGGTTAAAGTTTTTGAAAATTTAATAGCTTTCTTAAACTATACTGGATTTCTAATAAACTTGGACAGAAGCTTGTTTTTGATCATAAGATAGTATCCAGAAGTAAATTTTGTAAAAATTAAATTCAATTTTTTCTGTATTTTATTTATAAATGGACTTAGTTTTTCTGCAGGGAAACATTACATTCACTCTGTGGTTAAAGTTTTTAAAATTTGAATATCTTTTTTAAACTATACTGGATTTCTACCAAACTTGGACAGAATTTTTACCAGACTTTGACAGAAGCTTCTTACAATCAAAAGATAGTATCAAGAGGAATATTTTTATTGATTGTTTTCCTCATTTTTGTTGAGCCTGGGAGTCACAACTAAAGAAGGCGAGACACTGGCTTCCGCGGAACCCTTAGACATTTGTTTGTACACAAATAAGGCCGCTAGTTTTCTGATTTAAATTGTTTTACATTGTCAGTTCGGGGCCTTTTAAAGCTGAGTACATGTATGTGGTATGGGCTTTGCTCGTTGTTGAAGGTCGTATGGTAACCTATAATTGTTAATATCTGTGTCATATTGGTCTCTTGTGGAGAGTTGTCTCCACATGGCAATCATACCACATCTTCTTTTTTCTGTAATCAATGAATTTTATGTAAGATTTAATGACTGGAAAATTTCAGAAAAGGTATGAAAAGTTTACATGAATATTTTTAGCGCTTATCTGTATATAATGAACATTCATTACTATATAAATATAGTGTATTTACTTTCAATTCTAAGTTTACTAATCGATCCATACTGATAGTGATCATTGATATAGTATACAGACCCTCTCTATTTAATAAACTCTGTGACTGCCGTGGATAGTAAACTTGAAAATGATAGCAGATAGAATTCTGAAGATACACTTTATTCTTTGTATATATGTATGTTCAAAGTATACAGAAAAACGCGTAAAATTTCGTCCAATGACGGGACAATATCCGGATGCCTTTTTCTCGTTTTTCTCCAAAAATAACTCAATCTGAATAATCTTATGAATGGATGACAAACGGCACTATGCACTGTACCTATAGGACACAGATGGGTGTTGATCAATTAATTGTGGAAAGAAGAGAAGCGACACCCAAAATGAGGTCTTCTCGTTTAATAGTATTGATACGTGAAATTACTAAAAATGTCACTAAAAACCAAAGTGTAACACAGTTTTAAGGGGCCTGTATTAATCACATTAAATATTAACCTAATTTTAAACTAAGTACCCACATATTTAATAATTATCTGTTTTCAAATAAAAGTCATATTGAAGGTTAAGTACACGTATGCAGTCATTAGACAAAATTCTAAATTTGAAAAAATCCTACATATATGGGAAATTTGCCCTAATTCAAAATTTACTCCCAACTTTTCAGATGTCAGAATTTCAAATGTTCATAGCTATTTCTCCTTATTATTTTAGTAATAATAAGCATCTGGAATAAGAAACATATTTGGAAAGTACTATGGAAAATTTCACCCCCGCTCCCGCTTCCACTATATCGTTAGGTGTTATAAATTATTGAAATATTTTTTTATTATTTCGCATGAATGTAATAATGTGCCAATAAAAATCTTTATCAAATAAAATATGCTATTGGACCATTTAGAGCAATTCCTGCCTGAGTCAATGTATTTTGAACCACATGCTTTTTGGCATGGTAATTTGACCCATATCATTGAAAGTCTTGATACTACGCATTATTTAAATCTCAGCAAAGACTTTTTTAAACAAGGATCTGTTATTCATTTAAGATCGCAATATTGAATGCAAAAAAATGTAACCCTTATCAGAAATTGATAAAATATAAAAAAAAAAAAAAAAGAAGATGTGGTATGATTGCCAATGAGACAACTTTTCACAAAAGACCAAAATGACACAAACATTAACAATTATAGGTCACTGTACGGCCTTCAACAATGAGCAAAGCCCATACCGCATAGTCAGCTATAAAAGGCCCCGATAAGACAATGTAAAACAATTCAAACGAGAAAACTAACGGCTTGTTTATGTAAAAAAAAATGAATGAAAAACAAATATGTAACACATAAACAAACGACAACCACTGAATTACAGGCTCCTGACTTGGGACAGGCATATACATAAATAATGTGGCGGGGTTAAACATGTTAGCGGGATCCCAACCCCCCAACCCCCCCTAACCTGGGACAGTGGTATAACAGTACAACATAAGAACGAACTATAAAAAGTCACTTTTAAGAAACATAAATTCTCAATCAAAATGCCTTGTTCTATAAACAGCTATGTGGTTTAAAAAAAAACTACGATCTGTGAGAAGCCTTTGAACCTGGTGACATGAAAAATTCACATGTAATTTAAATTCTGGGCTAGAATAATCCTAATTGGTTATTATGATACATATTATTATAATAAAGATAGTATTCATCATGTATGATAAATTATGCTATAATTAATGAATATTTATGCATGTTTACAATAATAAAAGTCATAAATCAAGATTATGATGACTTTTTCATTTTTTGGTAAAATTTTGACAATGGCTAATGAATTGACAGATAATCCTCATCAATCTTAAATATGATGTTCCAGTATATATACTCTTACAGCACACCGATGAGAACACACAACGTTCCCATCCTACACAAGGTAAGTAATCTTATTGAAATATATTCGTTGGGTATGACATTTGAAAAAAAAAATATTACATTGCTTCTAATCCTCTTGCGAAATTTTTATGTTTTAAAAAAAAAAATCCTATTTATTAATATGCCTTTGATTTTTAATATTTTAGTCTATGATATTATTTTCTTATTAGTTTAGTTTCTTTTCAACATTACAATACGATTTGTGATATAGCATAGGAATATAACTAAAAGAATTGATAACTTTAAAAGGATATGTCAACCACACCAATATTTCTTTAATACTGCATTACGAACAGTTGTATAGCAGTGTTATCTTATTTCCCTGGAATACGCAAATGTAACTATATCAATTTTATAAAGAGCTGTTTTAAGAATAATAAATTTAAATGAAACTAACTTGATATGATAAAATTTGATTAAATGTAAGATAAAGTAACATGAAAAGGCCCCCCTTATACAAAATGCTAAAAAGCTGTGTATTAAAAGTCAAAAATACTAATATCTAAATAGCTCTGTGTTAATACTTTAAGATACAAATTTATTCATATAAAAATCTATGAATTGAAGCAAGATTAAGTTAATATACCACCATTATTTTGCATGTTTTATTTTCAAATGAAAAGATGTTTCTTTGGTGTCACTTCTCTCTCCAATTGGAAAATCCCCGATATAACATGTACATGTAAACTGATGTTTACCCTTCTTCTCCTTTATTTTTATTGTCGAATTAGTCGTATTACTATTCTTTCTCAATACTGTGCGTTATAAATTAAATAGTTTATTCATTTGGTCACAGGAAGATCAGATTAAAAAATAAGTGTTATGGTGTTGTTACCTTAATTATTTTTCATAATTTTTATTCTTCAAAATTGATACTTAATTTATATTATTTTTAGTTCTAAGCTTTTTTGTGCACCATTCGCACTCAAAGATATGAGCAATTCTCAACAAAAAGATATAAGAAAAGTGGTATGGAGACCAAAGAACAAACTATCAATCCAAGTCACAATTTATAAAAGTAAACAATTATAGGTCAAAATACGGTTAACAACATTGAGCCTGGACTCACACCGAACAGTGAGCTATAAAGGGCCCAAAATACTAGCGTAAAACCATTCAAACGGGAAAACCAACGGTCTTATCTTTATACAAAACGAGAAACGAGAAACACTTTTAAACCACATTAACAAACGACAACTACTGGACATCAGATTCCTGACTATTATTAGGTGCAAACAATTGCAGCAGATTTAAATAGCTATTCTACATACATTTTTATATTCCATAAAAAAAAAATATAAGAATTGGCGCTGATCTTATATTCAATGTAACAATGAACAGACCACTTGGTTGACAGAAAGGGTATACACTTATGTGGAGGGGGATTCAAAAGGAAGTCTTGCCAAGCTTTAGATTTGTTTTTCTTACGTCTCTTAATTCTGAAGCAAAAAATCAAAATATATTTAAGTTTTTATTTACATTTTTTGTTTGCTTTTACCTAATATTCAATAAAAAATGTCTAAAAGGTTATCATTCTACCCTATTTATGTATGTTGGTCATTTGTGTCCTTGGGTTGCTGTCTAATTGATGTTTCACCTTCAGCTCCATTTATTTATGCTAACACGAAGAAAAAAATACCTATTTAATTTGTGTTCTAACACTGTAAGTTCCCAACAAAAATGTCATGATCCAACTTAAAATAAGGAGAAATTATTCCACATAAGTTAGATTTTATATGTACATTATATTCATATATTTTCAGATACAACATGCAGTTCTCCATTGCTCTATGTTTACTTTTGGCAGCTGTCTGCACCAATGCCTCATACCAAAAATGTTGGGGTAAAGGCTGTGGTGGATATGGTGGCGGATACGGTGGTGGATATGGAGGTGGATGGGGAGGACTAGGTGGCTTAGGAGGTGGATGGGGCAAAGGAGGAGGATATGGAGGATGGGGACTAGGAGGAGGATATGGAGGTTGGGGTATAGGAGGTGGATACGGAGGATGGGGTAAAGGAGGTGGATACGGAGGATGGGGTCTAGGAGGTGGATACGGAGGATGGGGTAAAGGAGGTGGATACGGAGGATGGGGTCTAGGAGGTGGATACGGAGGATGGGGCAAAGGAGGGGGATGGGGCATTGGAGGTGGATATGGAGGATGGGGTGTAGGAGGCGGATACGGAGGAATCGGAGGTGGATACGGAGGCGGATACGGAGCAGTTGTACTTAAAGGAAAAGGATCATACTATTAAATTCAGGAAATCTTAATCTGTACTCTCTCAGGCAAACTGGACACTAGTTGAAGTTAAATCTTCATATCAATATATGTAGATATATTTTTTTTGCAAATACAAAATACCTGTATAAATGTGTTTTATTCAATTTTTATTGATTTATCCTTTACACAAATGTTAATTCACAAAAAAATAAAGAAGAAGGTCTGATCATGCACTCCCTTTTCTCACTACGATTTCAAAGTATTTTCTAAACAATATTACAATGATCATCAGGTTCTGATTAGAGGTGAATCAAATGGAATTGTGAATTTAAAATATTTAAAGCCATTATTTTATATTCTTAAAACTTTTTAGATGTTATTCTCTATTCTTTATGTTTCAGCACCCATTATTCTCTATTCTTTATATTTGAGGCCTATGTTCTCTATTCTTTGCATTTGTGGAAAATGTATTGTGCACGTTTTATTTTCTATTCTGAAACACCAACCAGACCCTAAATCATAGTCAATACAAATTGAATGACAAGATGAGTAATATATCTTTTTTGTTTTTGTTTTTATGTTTATGTAATTGCATTCTAATCATGACGTCACAAATATCATTTATTTTTATTTACCCTGACATTCTAATGAACACCATCAACCCCAATATCCAAATATTATTAAAACCTCATTTAAATAAATAAAACAATATTAGTCCAAAGTACACGGATGCTCCGCTGGCATTATCATTTTTCATATTCAATGGACCATAAAATTGGGTGCAAAATCTAATCTGGCATTAAAAATAGAAAGATCATACAATAGGTAACATGTATACTAAGTTTCAAGTTGATTGGACTTAAACTTCATCAAAAACTACCTTGACCAAAAAATTTAACCTGAAACTTGCACTTTCATTTTCTATGTTCAGTGGACCGTAAAATTGGAGTCAAAAGTATCGTTTGGTTCTAAAATTAGAAAGATCATATCATAAGGAACATGTGTACCAAGTTTCAAATTGAGGGACTTTAGCTTCATTAAAAACTACCATGACCAACAACTTTAACCTGAAGCGGGACGATCGGATGGACGGACGAACGAACAGACGAACGGAAAGACGCACATACCAGAAAACAAAGTGCCCCTTTACTATCGTAGGTGGGGCATAAGAAGAATTTAATTGATTGTATGCTTTATCCTATTCAGTATGTTTGTTATGTTTTAAAGTCATTGTTCAAAGTGGAAACGAGTGAATGTATCCATGTATAAATGATGTTCTAGTCATTAATTACTGTGCCACAAAAATGTCAAAAACAACTGTTGAAATATCATTTGCCAACATAAATAAAAAGGTTATTGTAGCAGTCCCGTAACTTATTATGTAAGTTTTAGTTATTTGAACATATTGTACAAAAAAAGTAAAATTACAAAAATACCGAACTCCAAGGAATTTTTAAATCTGAATGGCCTTTATCAAATGGCATAATCAATAACTCAAACGAATGGAAAACAACTGTTATATTACTGACTTGATACAGGCGTTTCTTTGTGTAGAAAATACTAGTAGTGAATTAATCCTTGTTGTCTATTTTGCTAAAACCTCCAACTTGTATTCAGATGCATAAAATTCCATTAAATTGACAACATGGTATAATAAAACAAAACCAGCCAGATTTAATATGTAAAAAAAAAATGTTCATTAGCAAAAATGAAAGACAAGAATAACACACATTACAAAAAAAGAAGAAAAGGTTGATAATATCCAACAACAAATAAAAGGACGTTATAAGACGTAGTTAAAATAATAAATAACGTCAGCGACAAAAATAAAAAAAATCAAGATACTCATGTTTTATTTAAAAAGTTGATACGGAATATTTATCAAAAAGGTCTTGTCTACTTTCTAGGTATGTTAATATGTATACTATGAGTTTGACTGTCCCTCTTGTATCTTCCGTTTTTCTTTTTTAACCGACATACTAGTGAGTTTTTATAACGTGTGGGTAGCAGCTGCAAGCTCTTGAATACCACATGAAACAAAAGATGTATATATCATATGCAGGTGAAGTTGTTATATTGCTTTTCAGGTGGGGATTATTTCAAATTTAAAATGCCCTCGTATGCCAAAGAATCTGGTCCTGAGATGACCGCTTATGTCAAATTCAAGGTATAAGTATGAAAATTAGTCTGAAAAAGTCGTGTCTGATTATTTTCTTTCTAGTTCTGGAAGATATAATAATGAAACCCAATTAAAAATGTATGGATTGTTAATGCGAATACATCACAGATATATTTGACTGAGAAATTATAAGATGAAGCTTTTTCAAGTGTCTGAATGAAGTCGTTTATTCCCATAGAAATGCTAATAATTTGTTGAAAAATCTGTATTCAAATTCAACAAATATGTTGTTTATAAGAAACTTCAGCACAATGATAATGTTTTATCTGTGTAGCATATTTTACCTTTTTGTTCACTATTAACAAAATATGCCGTATGCTTCCCCCATGCGTATGACTATGGTACCATTTTTCAGATTACGTCTTACATTTTAGATTTTCGTTAGATTAGATAGTAATTGTTAAATAATGCTTAACGTTAGGCCTCTCAACTACCATGTTTTCTAATTTGTCGGAACTCTTAACCCACTTGTCCAATTTCCAAAATTGAAAATCATATATATTGATGGTGTGCACCAACAGCAATTGAGCGTTGGTCGTACATCATGAAGGGAGCATTTCTATACGATATATGAATCTGTGTGTAACTGTTTGTAACTGTAAAAAAAGCAATACTCCATCAAAATTTATTTTATTATTTCAGACTTAAATACTATTTTTAACTCAGTGTCTCTAATATGTGTCGATCATTAAATCATCATGTCTTCAAAGTACTAGATATAGGAAGATGTGGTGTGAGTGCCAATGAGACAACTCTTCATTCAAGTAACAATTTAACAAGTAAACCATTATAGGTTAAACTACAGCCTTCAACACGGAGCCTTGGCTCACACCGAACAACAAGCTATAAAGGGCCCCAAAATTACTAGTGTAAAACCATTCAAACGGGAAAACCAACGGTCTAATCTACATAAACAAACGACAACTACTGTACATCAGATTCCTGACTTAGGACAGGTGCAAACATTTGCAGCGGGATTAAACGTTTTAATGGATCCAAACCTTCTCCTTTTTTCTGAAACAATAGCATAACATCACAACATAGAAAAACACACGATAAAATATCAACTGGCAGACTCAACTCAATCAAAAAACGTATGATTACACAATGAACGAATAAATTTGATCTGCGATATCTGAATACAAATGCGCAGTTAATTAAATATTAGAGACAAACATTCATGACCAACAAGCTAACAAACATATTCAAACAAAGCCATGGCAGGATATCACTGAGAAATATTTAACCAATCAAAATTCACTTTAGAAAAAAAACGGTTTTAAAACAATCTCTTGTGGACCTATCCATTCTGTAAATTATTCTTTTTTATATAAGCTTTTTTAAATTAAGAGCACCTCATATGGAATTTAACCTTACTTTAATTTTTCAAAAATAAAAACGTTTCTTCCAACATATGTACAGCACATATAAATGAAAAAGAAAGGTGTCATGCATGTAATCTTTACAGTAAACTTTTGTTATTGATTACATATTCACTAAGTATCTCCGTTTATTCATGATCAAAGTGTTTCGTTTGACCTTGGTTGTATGCAAAAATATATGTCAAAAAGAGATTTTATTTAATAAGATCTATGTTTGGCATTATAATTATTTTGATATGAGCGTCGCTGATGAGTTTTATGTAGGCGAAACGCTCGTCAGGCGTACTAAATTATAATCCTGGTACCTTTGATAACTAATTAGAATAATAAGTTAAGATGTAAAACATCAATAAAATCTAAAGTGGCAGAATATCTCAGTGGAATGTTTAATGTTCCTCATGATCATGTATCAATGTTTATAAAAATCAAGTTAAAATTATAAAGGCTTGTTTTGGCATCCCATGAAACACAATGATAAAATAAGAACATGCATAGTTTATTATAAGAAATGTCTCATTGAAAGGACTCGTCATACATTTAAAAACTTCATTTGTCATTATCATAAATTTTATGGGTTTGAGACAGTTTAATAAAACATACTTATAGTATGACAATAACGTAAATCATAAACAAATTATACAAAAATTAAACTCCGATGCAGCAAATTTAAAAAAAAATGAGTTCTAGTATCTTATATAATGTTGTAATTTGTGCTTTAATCATTTGATTGATAGGTTAATTTGCTATGTTACCAAAAAAAAACAGGGGATGACAAGGAGTCTGTGTTGCTTACATATCATAACCTAAATCAAAACGAAGTACCCAAATATTAAAGTCGTATGAAACGAGTGCCGGTGAAAAATAATGTGTTATTTATTCGCATACATTTCGTATAAATGTCAAAAGATATTATAATCGGTCAGTGCTGTTGTGAAAATATGGCAGCTAAGAAATTGTCGTGTTTCGATGCCGAAGTGTAACGATTGTCACCCGTTTGTAAAAAATCAACAAAGAAACATGGATATTCATGTTATCACGGGTATAACAGGTACAATAAGATAATAGTTTATCTTGATGACGGCGGGATGTCTACGTTCGGTTTTCCATTCGCACTTGCATATTGCAATGACCGGATTTTTACGTGAAAGGTCACGTTGTATACGGAAAACATGTAGGCGAATTGTTTGCTTGAAGCAAGCAATTAAAACAAAGTAAACTTCGTCTAAATTTGGACAAATTTAAGAATTTTCTTGGAAAAAATAGGTGTACATAAGTTTTATAATAAAAACAAGCCATTTAGTTTGAAAAACATATGCATAATTTCTTTTCAATTTGAAGTTTCATATGACTTTAATCATCTGTTTTTAAACAATAGGCATATTTGGTAGTTAGGAAGACTTATGCAGAAGAAGAAGAAAAAAAAATATACTTAACAACAAAATTAATTTCATTTACCTGTGTTTACTTTTGATATTACAAAAGGCGCTATATTTTTTTTTAAATTTATGTTTTTCTGAAATTGTTCAGCTTTTCACAGAGGTATAATACTTTTACGAGGGTATCACCAGCCCAGTAGTCAGCACTTCGGTGATGACATGAATATCAATTATGTGGTCATTTTTATAAATTTCCTGAATATAAAACTTTGATTTTCGAATAAACTAAGGATTTTCTAATCCTAGAAATAGATTACCTTAGCCGTATTCGGCACAACTTTTTGGACTTTTGGATCCTCAAAGCTCTTCAACTTCGTACTTGTTTGGCTTTATAAATATTTTGATATGATCGTCACTGATGAGTCTTATGCCGACGAAACGCGCGTCTGGCGTACTAAATTATAATCCTGGTACCTTTGATAACTATTTACACCACTGGGTCAATGCCACTGCTGGTGGACGTTTCGTCCCCGAGGGTATCACCAGCCCAGTAGTCAGCACTTCGATGTTGACATGAATATCAATTATGTGGTCATTTTTATAAATTTCCTGAATATAAAACTTTGATTTTCGAAAAACTAAGGATTTTCTAATCCCAGGAATAGATTACCTTAGCCGTATTCGGCACAACTTTTTGGACTTTTGGATCCTCAAAGCTCTTCAACTTCGTACTTGTTTGGCTTTATAAATATTTTGATATGATCGTCACTGATGAGTCTTATGCCGACGAAACGCGCGTCTGGCGTACTAAATTATAATCCTGGTACCTTTGATAACTATTTACACCACTGGGTCAATGCCACTGCTGGTGGACGTTTCGTCCCCGAGGGTATCACCAGCCCAGTAGTCAGCACTTCGATGTTGACATGAATATCAATTATGTGGTCATTTTTATAAATTTCCTGAATATAAAACTTTGATTTTCGAAAAACTAAGGATTTTCTAATCCCAGGAATAGATTACCTTAGCCGTATTTGACACAACTTTTCGGAATTTTGGATCCTCAAAGCTCTTCAACTTCGTACTTGTTTGGCTTTATAAATATTTTGATATGGGCGTCACTGATGAGTCTTATGTAGACGAAACGCGCGTCTGGCGTACTAAATTATAATCCTGGTACCTTTGATAACTAATTACACCACTGGGGCGATGCCACTGCTGGTGGACGTTTCGTCCCCGAGGGTATCACCAGCCCAGTAGTCAGCACTTCGGTGTTGACATGAATATTAATTATGTGGTCATTTTTATAAATTTCCTGAATATAAAACTTTGATTTTCGAAAAACTATGGATTTTCTAATCCAAGGAATAGATTACCTTAGCCGTATTTGACACAACTTTTTGGAGTTTTGGAGCCTCAAAGCTCTTCAACTTCGTACTTGTTTGGCTTTATAAATATTTTGATATGAGCGTCACTGATGAGTCTTATGTAGACGAAACGCGCGTCTGGCGTATTAAATTATAATCCTGGTACCTTTGATAACTATTTACTGTTATTAATCATCCCTAATTTTTATTAAATTTGGATTGACATTGTATATCATAGATCACAATTATTCGGTCAATGTATGCTCATTTGTGTTACTACGTCTTTTTATTGAGTTAAGCCATTCCAATTTATATTTTAAAGTGTGTCTTTCTTTTTTGTGATGTTACACTATTGTTTTTGATAAGGGTGCCATTAAAACGTTTAAACCCGCTAGAATTGTTTGCAAATGTCATAAGTCAGCAATCTGATGTTCAGTAGTTGTCGTTTGTTGTTGTGGTTCATAAGTGTTCTCTCTTTTTGTATCGTATTGTATATAGATTAGAGAGTTGGTTACTCCAATTTGAATGGCTTTACACTAGTAATTTTTGTGACCCTTTATAGCTTGCTGGTCGGTGTGAGCCAATGCTCCGAGTTGCAGACCATGCATTGACATATAATGATTAACATTTATAAATTGTGATTTGGTTGGAGAGTTGCCTTATTGGCACACATACCACATCCTCATATATCTATATCATGGAGTCAATTGACAAACGTTTAAATAAGACCCCTTTTAGTTAGTTTGACCCAAGAAAAATGGACCGTTCTCCATGTATGGACAGTTGAACTTAAATTCAAAGTTTACTCCCCCCCTTTATTTAGAATTCAGAATGCCAAATCATCATAGCAGTTTTCCCCTTATTACTTTAGTTATAATAATTATCATGCATTAGAAACATATTTTGAAAGTATTTTGGAAAATTACACCAATCCCACCCCTACTCCGCCCTCTCCCTTTCTCCAAATTGTTAGGTGTTATAACTTCAAATTATCGTAGCGTTAAATTTAAAGCAAGTTATAACGATACTAAAAATAACTTCAGAGATTTATAAAATATTTTAGAAATAAAATCACAAAACCCACCTTCTTTGTGCAGATCCTTGTTCTGCATCTTCATGAATATTTTGACTCTTCCTAGAATGGAAAACTATATTACTTTAAAAAACGATTGGTTAAACTTTAGCGGAATAAAATCTAGCTTTTTAGGATTTATGTTATATTGCTGCAATGCAAATTCCTTATCAAATAGAATATGTTATTAGCATGATTAGACACCATTTCATATCGGTTACGAATTAGCTTCTCTTAGTTGATAACAAGGGGCCACATGACATTCTTATTCTTCAGTAATAATTTCTATCGGTCTTTAACAGAAAAAAAACTGACCAGAAAACCGGTCGTTAACGGACTTTTACATGTTAATGAGTGTTGGAGCGTGGTTTTAGTAGACTTTTGCATGTTAATGACCGGTTGGGCTTGGTTTTAACAGACTTTTACATGTAAATGACTGGTAGGGCTTAGTTTTTCTGTTTAGATGTCCCTTTTAGAAAATATTGGCCTGATTTCAATTCTATATTGGAGTTCTTGAATTGTTTACCATCAATGGACAATATGTTTTCGTTAATTATATAATTAAAGAAAAGAAAAACAAATCATATCCGGAAAAATTGCACTTAAATGAATTGCAATGACTTATAGTAATCACTATCATGACAAGCCTTCACTCTTTCCTATAGAAAACGTACAAAAATTCAATTTATGAGAATTTTTTAAAAAGAAACAGGGTTTCTTGAAATATGAACATAATAGTCATTATCGTGATACATGGACTACACGTAAGGCAGTGGTATTGATTGCAACAGGAATAATGACCTCGACTATGGCTCAGGCACTATCGCTGTCTTAGTCAATACCAATGTCCTTTGGGCAGACCATATATCACGATAATGAATAGTTCTTCAATGTAACTTTTATGTAAATATATAGTAATTGTTTTCTGTATTTTGAACCACATGTTTTTGACATGATAATTTACCCCTATCATTATCAGTTGAGACTCGTCATGCTAATCTCTACGAAAACTTAAAAAAAAAAAAAAAAAAAAAAAACAACAACATGGGGCTGTTTTCCCTTTAAGATAGCAAAATTAAATGAGAAAAATGTACCCTAATGAGAAATTGATATATCAAGTCACTTTTAAAAGCAAAATTGAAATGCCTTGTTCTATAAACATCAATGTGGTTTTTTTTTAAATACTATCTGTGAGAAGCCTTTGAACCTGGTGACTTATAACTTTCCACACAAAATTTAAATTGTGGGCCATAATAACCCTAATTGGTTATTATGATATATATTATTATAATAAAGACAATATTCATCATATATGATAAATGACATTGTAATTAGTAAATATTTATGCATGTTAACATCAATAAAAGTCATAAATAAAGATTATGATGACTTTCCTTTTTTTGGTGGAAAATTGTGACAATTTCTGATGAATTGAAATATATTCCTCATCAATCTTACATAGGATTTTCCAGTATATATACCCCACAGGACACTGATGAGAGCACACAAGGTTCCCATCCTTCACAAGGTAAGTAATCTTATTAATATATATTCATTAGCTATGACATTTGAAAAATAAATTCAGGTGCTTTTAATTCTCTTGATAAATTCTAGCTTAGAAAATAATCCAGATTTAAAATTATGCTTTTGATCCTATTTTTTTGTTAATGATATTAAATTTATTAAGAAATTTCATTCGGGTTCTCTACAAAATTACAAGGAAATTTATGATACAAGATAAAATCTTTTACAGAAATTATAACTTTAATAGGACCAACCATTTCCTTTAGGAACTGAAATAGATAACATCTGTAGTAAGTGAAAGATTAGATTCCAATTTTTATACTTAATTTTCATTCTAAATATAATATCAACCATTATTACTAGTAATATTCCAAATCATGCTTGTTTGCCTTTGCTTCTTAAATCTCACATTTCAATTACTTCTTTTATGATGTCCCAACAGAAATTTATTTTGTAAATTGTAAATTACTTATCAAAATTAGATGCCTCCTATATAGCAAAGAGTGTTAATACATTAAGACACAAATAGTTGTGTGTTGATAATTTAATTTTGGTTCATTTGATCTTTAAAAAAAAAGTACAAAAACCAAGTTCTATTCATATAAAAACTATAATAATTAAAACCCAAATAAGTAAATGAACAACTATTATTTTGCATACTTTATTTTCCACTGAAAAGATTTTTTTTTAATTTCCTTCAAAACAATTCATTCTCACCATGAAGGCAAGAATTAATTTTTGGCAGAAGTAACATTGATCATGACCCTGTTCATACATGTCTTAATGACTACATCAAATTTCAGAACTTTTCTGTTCTATCGCTAACTTAACATCACAAAGTAGACTATGCATTTAGTCACAGGAGGATCTGAGAAAAATAAAGGTGAAGTTTTGTTACCTCAACTTTTTTTTCATAATTTTTTTTCTTCAAACATAAGTACTTAATTTATATAAGTATCAGTTCTAAGCTATTTTTTGAACGATTTGAACTCAATCTATTAATAATTAGTATTAAAAATGGAAATTGGGAATCGGGTGACAACAAATCGACCAAAGAGCGGAAGGCCACCAATAGGTAACATAGAAACGAAAGATAAAGACAATGATGCACACATTTATAAAGAAATACTAGTAGTTACTGACATGCCAGCTCCAAAACTCAATCAAACTGATTGAAATATTATGTCTTTAACACATGTATATGAAACACCATCCCTCCTGTTAAGTGTTGAGTGTCATATCATCATAAAATAGATGAGCAGAACATAACCCTTATAACAACTGGTTTTAGAATAAATGTATTTATTTCAGATAGAAAGACCCTATAAGTGAACCAATATAACAGCTAAAATATACCATCATTATGACCTGACAACAGTGTCTTTACTAAATACCTTCTTAAATAATCTGTTTAAAGGTTGTGTTGGTTTATTTTTTTTGCTTTTGACGTGAATGCCGACATTTTTGTGCTTTTTAAAGAATATTACCATGAACGATCGGAAATCAAATACCTAAACGTATTAAATGTTTGCATGTTGATTTATTTTTACGAATGATGTCCTTGTACCGATGATAAATTTAGTAAACGTTTTGACAAATTTTAATATCGAAAACAATGGTGTAATGACTTTTCAGAAATACATAGATTTCTTTCTCTCAAATCTAAAACGTGCTACATACACGAGCGAATCGTACAAGTTGAGTACAAGTTAATCATTTTTAGAAGAATCTTCGATAAAAAAAAACCACAGAAATCTTTTAAAAGTGTTGTAAATTTCTAAATATCAAAAAGGTTTGAGGGGATGGGGTTACTTCAAGTGCTTGTTTATTCAAAATAAACTGAACAACATGTTGCTCCTCAGATATCTACATTGATTCCTAAATATTAATTTTCTTTTTTTCTCATAAAAGTTGGCACTCACAATATATTCAATGTAAAATCGCACAGACCTTAATTCTTTTAAACCACATGTTTGACAGAAAAGCATACACTTATGTGTAGGGGTTCATATGAAAGTCTTGCCAAGCTTTAATTTTGTTATTCTCTAGGACGATAATTCTAATTTCATCAATACTTATCGATAGGTTTAAAATACAGCTTTATACTTAGTCTATTGAAAAAAAATGACATATAGATATCCTTCGTTTGCATTTACCTCATATTCATTACAAAATTTCTAATAGGATATCATGCTACCCTATTTATGTCATTTGGGTTGCTGTCTCAATGATGTATACATGTCCCTTCATCTTAATTTATTTATACTAAACGACGAAAAATGTATTCCTTTATATTTGTTATGTAAAACTGTACAAATGAATGTTCTCAAAAGAATATATAACGAAAAATTACAGTCACTAACATAATGTCATACGACACGTTGTGAATCTGAATGCACCAACTTAAATTAATAAAAAAAAGTGTACCACATACACTGGATTAAATAATATACATAATATACATTGTCATTTACACATGTTAATATATATTTTCAGATACATCATGCAGTTCTCCATTGCTCTAGGTTTACTATTGGCAGCTGTCTGCACCAATGCCTCATACCAAAAATGTTGGGGTAAAGGCTGTGGTGGATATGGTGGCGGATACGGTGGTGGATATGGAGGTGGATGGGGAGGTGCATATGGAGGTGTTGGTGGCTGGGGAGGAGGATGGGGTAAAGGAGGAGGATATGGCCTAGGAGGTGGATACGGAGGATGGGGTCTAGGAGGTGGATACGGAGGATGGGGTAAAGGAGGTGGATATGGAGGATGGGGTCTAGGAGGTGGAGTTGGAGTATGGGGCCTCGGAGTTGGATATGGTGGATGGGGCAAAGGAGGTGGATGGGGCCTTGGAGGTGGATATGGAGGATGGGGTAAAGGAGGTGGATGGGGTATTGGAGGTGGATATGGAGGATGGGGCCTAGGAGGTGGATATGGAGGAATCGGAGGTGGATACGGTGGTGGATACGGAGCTGTTGTACTTAAAGGAAAAGGATCATACTATTAAATTCAGGAAATCTTGTTCTGTACTGTTTCAGAAGGCAAATTTGACACTTGTTGAAGATAAATCCTTATATTAATATATGCTGTTATTTAGCAAATATAAAATAATGTACGACAGTGTTTTTTGTTTCTTTATGACTGCTAAGGATCTATATACTAGTTATATATCTACCTCTTTTGCTATTTTTATCCTCCATGAAAATGAATTTCACAAACAAAACAAAGGCTCTGATCACGCACTAAAATAGCCCTCTTTTCAACAACGATCTCCAATTTGGATTAATGACCAATATGACAATGAATCATGAGGGTCTGGATATTGGGTCCACATATTCTGTATTCTATTATGTTTAAAGCCATTTATTCCCTATTCTTTATATAACAGCACCTCATTTTTCTAAATTCTTTGTTCTTTTTGCCTACTTACTGTTGTTTTGTTTGACCTTTATTCTGGAATCTGTAAACCACACCCAGACCCTAAATCATAGTCTATACATAGAATTGATACGAAATATAAGTTTTTCCTCTTAAATGTATGTTCTCTATACATGTCGTCAAAATTATTTTTTATCATCCCTGAAATTTTAATGAATGCCAAGAACGTATAACTGCAATACATATTACGTAACTGTCATAATGTCCTAGTTAACACGCATCATGTAATATCCAACCAAAGAACGATCTAATTTCCAATTTGTTTTACATAAAACAAAGAGGCCGGACATGCAACGACAGCCAACAATGTCAAATAATGTGTGTACCTAAATATAATATTTTCTTACTTAAATATTTAGTTTCTTGACGCCTGCGCTTTGTGTTTCCTAAGCCTGATTTTTTTTTTTTTTTTTTTTAATTCACAAAAGTGTGTTTGGGCTTGTTCTCATGTAACAAAGGTTCACTTAAAACAAAAACTTTGACAAAAAAAGTTCTGTTAAATTTCTTTTCATTAGCTTAAAACATTTTCCATTTTGAACTTAAAAATCGAAGCCTTTAAATTCGTTGTAAGTCATCCTTTTCAGCTGTTCAACGTATAAATGTGATTCAAGCAAAATACATGGATGTTCTTAACCAAAATCAATTCATATGTTGAACCAATGTATTGCAAGAGATCATTAAGTTAAGGTTTGATTCATCAATGAAACAAAATTTCAAAGAAGATTGTTTCAAGGTAATTTTCAATTATGACAGAGATAACCTATTATATTGCATTCCATTCATGTATTGACTTTTATATATAGGCCATTTACAGCCTTCGAAGCCAGGCCTAATAAACAACTTTCAAAACTTTCAAATGCATTCAACTCTCGTAAATTTTCAACTTCACAATGTTCATGTCACCAAGTCACCGTAAGAAACCAGTGATCCATGACATTATTTTCGCTGATTGACACCGGGTCAACTCATGTAACGTTTACTCATTTATCAATGAAATTATCCCGGGATTAAGCTTGATAAATCCAAGAGATCAAATATTAAACAGTAAAAGCAAGTATATATACTATTTTCAAGCTTGATTTATCTCTGAATTTGATTTTTGATTGAATATAAGACACATCATTGGTTTCTGACACAATGAATGTGGTCAATTAACTGATAAATTTGAATTTGAAATCGGACTTGTACCATTTTAATACGGTCCAATACCAAAATCCAAATACACAGTTTTATTCAGCATATCCGTGTACACCACGATCATTTTTTCAATGGATATTGTTACCTTAGTTTCAATGTATCCCAACCAGCAAAATTACTTCGCATATCACGTCAAAGATAAAACAAGCAATAGAGCATAAACATTGTTAAGAAGGCAACTCATCACGATACGCATTTAATTGTCATGATAGGGAAAAGTCCACAGTTGGTATTTAAATTTACAATTGCAATAACGTTTCGTGCATGTATCTCAAGATATAGGACAAACAAGATGCTTTTGTTTTATTGGTTCATTGTTTTTTCATGTAATGACTGTTGAGTATGTGTTATTTTTCAAAATGCATTTGTGTTATTCATAATTCTGAACTTTGTAAGTCAAATATTTAAAAAGCATATCGGGTTAATGGGTTCAGTGAACATGTAAATTGTGGATCAAAAGACACCAATTGTTGTACATTCTAAGCTGTTTTCATCATATTTGTTATCATTCTAATTGATGCATGTCGTTTAAATGAACCGTTATATGTTCAGTTCGGTACGTTCTCATAAGATACAGTTAAATGATCGAAATCGAAGTCCATTGTTTTCATTTAAAGGAGAACGAGTTTGTATTTAAAACATAACCTTTGATTTGATAAAGAACAATCAAGCACAAAATTATCTGAATATGAGGGAAAGATTAAAAAAAATATTTGTACTACCTGTACAATTTCCTGGAACAGTTTCCTTCAAGATGCCATTTAACATATCATCCAAAACTGATGTGCTGAATGTGTAATATTGTTCCCTTGAAATCGCTAACATCTCAGAGTAGGATATAGACTGACCAACAGCTACAGTAATGATACGTCCACCAATAGAGTTTATTATCGTAGCCTCATTTACAGCGTCATTACTGTCTGTTGACAAACCGTCGTAGAGCAATATTATGAAGTTAGATATTCTACGTGATCCAAATGATTTGTTGGTTAACATCTGCAAAATCAGAGAATTTTTATGTTTCAAATTACTTTGTCTATAACGACAATAATGTATTATATTTTTTCTGTCATATTTTATAACATAAATGATAAAGAGTAACAATCTGTACGTTTATTTATTCAATTTGCGATTGTCTATTGTCAATTGTTTTCTCTTTCATATAAAGAGAGGTTGAGGGACAGCAAAGATCATATCCGAAATAAATATAAAGTATGATGTAATCGTGTAATTGCTGTGTGTCTGTTATTCTACATTGGTAAGAAGTATAGTGGTGGGTTGAGATCTCAAAAAGTATATTTAATCCCGCCTCCTTTCCAAAGGCAAGAGCGTCTGGCCTTTGTTAGACTTGTCAATATTTTTTTATTTTGCTTAATTTTTTATGTCGATGTTTAGCGTACATAATTTTGTTTATAGACCAGCTGAAATCTGCCTCCGGGAGCGAGAATTTCTCGCTGTGTTAGAGACCCTTTCGTGGTATTGTGATGTTTTTAGGTCTTTGACCGGTTTGTTGTCTCCTTGACACATTCCTCATTTCCATTCTCAAACTTAATGCTACTATCGGATTACAAAGAGTCCTATTTGTGAAGAATGCATTTCAAACTAATGTTAAGGGCCATCTTAAAGTTGCAGTCAGGTTGTAATGTTTGCTTCAGGTGGAAGGCCTTATTGTAACTTTAAGAAGAAGAAAAAAGCAATAAAAGCGCGGGTCTTTTGCTATATATGGGTTTTTTTTGGCTGTGTAAATTTCTAATTTGGTGTCATTGGCAGATACCCAATATCATTTCTTCTATGTTATAAAGAGATAACTGCTACGGAACTATGAATTAATTATATATCTACCTCTTTTGCCTTCTTTAATGCTGGTGATGTAAATGTGGCACCATTTTCCCCTTTAATATGCTGAAGTTTGGCAACCATATCAGATGTAGATGTATAATCATCAAGATCAAAAAGTACAGTTGCATCAAAATTATATGTGATAACACCCACTTGAAAGTCATCTTTTCCAATTGGTATTCTTTTTATGAATTCAGTTATGAAACTAAGACTTTTGTTGATATTTGTTTCTAAGCTGGACGATGTGTCAATGATAAATACAATGTCTGCAGGACCAGGTCTGCAATCTGCAAAAGACATTTAAAACATTATTATCTACAATTCTCCAATCATTTGTTTTGGCTTGAATATATGATGTGAACAAATCGTGTGTTGGATGTAAACAATCAACAGCAATATACTTTCGTGGATATTTTAAGAATAAAAAACAGTTTAAAGAAAGGAAATGAAAACACTTTTTCCAAAAAAAATACCTATGTGTGCCACACAACATAGATGAGCACATACAACAATAACAAAAATATATAAGGTCTTTAAAAAAAAATCACAATAATACTGAACTTAGAGGAAAATCAATTCGGAAAATTCGGAAAGTTCTTAATCACATGGCAAAATCAAATTACAAAAAACATCAAAAACGATTGGACAAGAACTGTTATATTCCTGACTTGGGAAAGGCATTTTCAAATACAGTCGTCTAATACTCGTCATGAAACTTAAATATCTCATTATCGCATTGCCTGATAGTTGTTATCTCCAACGTTATTTCGTGTTTTGTGAAGAAAAAAAATCATTGGCATTTATACCACCATATCTTCGCATATTTCTTATAATCCAAGGTCAAATTTAGTCATTGTTTTCTCCAATGTGTCCGTCATTCCTTAATTTGTTCGTTCATCCAACCCGTATCGGTTTATGATTTGTTTATTGGTATGTAGATACCTATCAAAGATACAAGGTCTGTAATTTTGTGCGCTTGATGCGTATTCGTTTAACTAAGACCCATAAGAGACAATCGATTCATTTTACCACTGAGGTGCAGTCATATTACCTTTAACTTATTTAATATTTCTTATTATTACGTTTCCTTTATAAATCAATGTCAAAACCTCAAAACAACCCATTGTAGATTTCATGTGTTCGAAGCACTTTCATAAATTGACCTTCATTTGGAACGCTTACAGCCGAGTATTCAAAAGGCAATAAAATAGAGAGCTATAGGACAGAAAAAAAAATAACCGATCCTTATGATTTAATATTTCACAATTCATTGAACATGGAAATGTGATAGCAAACTGTGTTCTTTTGGCACATATTCATGCTCCTTGTTTTAAAGTTTCAGGAAATTATGCTCGATATGATCAGATAAATAAACATGTACCTGTTTGACAAATATCGCCTTCGTATCTATCTGTGCAGTCACATCTGTAGCTGTTGATTAAATTATTACAGGATCCAGTATTCATGCATGGATTGGAATGGCATTCATCAAAATCTGTCATACAATAAATAAAATTGATGAAAATTTTATGTATAAAGTGAAGATATGAAATAAAATCCCAAATTATAATGTGTTAATGAAAGATCTAGGCAGTTCTGAAATGAATGAGTATCTGTATAAACCATGTGGACAATTTATAATGTGAAAACCTTAATATTGTTACACGTATTCCTATATAAGTAATATTTTTTCAGAATCTTTCTTTTTAGATTCCTTTAATTTTATACAAAATTAAATTGGTCGTCATGAGGAAAATGCCTATAAAATTTAATCTGTTTTTGTTCAATTATACTTTTGTCCTCTAAATACTTCAGCAAAAGGACTTGGCAAATGATTTATTACAGGTAGATTGTAGATTAACTGTATCAATCTCTCTCCTATTTTGGAGTGTAAAGTAACAGTTCACAACCGATTAGGGTGTTTGCTAAAAAAAAAAAATAGGCAATACATGTGTACGCTTAAGACTTTGTTTATATAAAGAATATAAGTGATTCATTTTTATTATAGCAAGAAGACAATGTTGGTGACACCATTTGTTTTCTTTTTATCTGCTGAAGTTTTGAGACGCCCGGACATTTTAAACTGGACCAGTTTTGGCGAATAAAAAAGAATAGACTTGTTCGTAAAAACTTCAGCGATGGGGAGCACGATTGCAGACGTCGGGTTTTGTTTGAAGGACTTGAAACAAAACCAACCGCTATACAAGGAATTTTAAAGAAAAGATGTAGTGATGTGTATATACAAATGTCCTAGATATGGTAAACTTCCACGGTGAAAAATGAAATAACTGACTTCTGTTTTCAAATAAAATGCACCAGATGAAGAAAAAAAATGCTGGACTATAGACAATATTTTTACTTGCAGGGGGTTTATTTGTTTTTTTTAATCAATATGATTGTTATTATTATAGATTTTAAATGGTGATAATTCCCATTTAAGAAATCAAAAACGTTTTCCTAGTTCTTTAACTGTATAAGCATAAGCTTGTTCATCTCAGGTTGTTAGTATTATTTTAAGTTAACATATAATTTGTTTCTTGGCTAAATTGTGTCATTTCAAAGTTAATTTTCACGAGTTACATTCCCAAAACAAAACTGAGATTCCTATAATAATGTCTTGTCGATTTTTATTTGCATCATGTGTGAATACCAATCATAATTTGATAAGGGTTCTCTCGTTTGGGTTTTTTTTTAAATATGGATACAGTTGAAAAATGTTGGTCTCATCTGGACACGTTTGGGAAATTTGGACAGGGAGTTTCTTTTTGGATGGACACGATTAGACGTTCATTAAAATGACACTCTTTGACGCCCCGCTTATACTTTACATGTTTGGAGTAAAATGACGTAATATCGACACATTCGGAGAAATTGATTCAATTCTGAGTTTTACATATACCCTATCCTTCACAATTTTTTTTTACAAAATAGTGTTCAATTACAACTGTGTCATAAAATACCTGTCTGGCAGTTAGATCCTATATACCCAGGTACGCATGAACAAGTATATCGGTTCACGTGATCTGTACAACTTCCGCCATTAGCGCAGGGGTTTGACGCACATTCATTAATATCTAAATAAAAAGGTAAAAATAACATATTCTATTAAACATTCATATTTACTCATATATACTACATATAAGGAATGTCAACTCAGTTTGGAATTACTTATCGAGTACTCGTTGGTTTTATTGAGCAATACTCGTTTAATTGTTCTGAAATGTCAAGAAAATAGAAAAACAATTAATTAAATTTGATATTGTGTTGGTCGTTCTCTTTTTGACGTAGAATCCCTTCATTGGTGTATGTGAAAAAATGACAGGTTTCCATAAAAATGGCGTTAGCACTTCATGTATTTATATAGTAAGCCATAATTTAATTAATAATTAGATAAACACATTTTAAAAAACAGATGTAGCGATGGAACAACAGAGTATAATTGAATCTTTAATCGATAACCAAGGCCAATAAAGAAAATGTTGAGTTGTTTATAGTATAAGTTAACCCATTTTAATCAATGCCTGTCGCTGAACCAAACTTGAACAATAAATACTTAACTTCTGAAAAATTTAGTCAACGTTTGGGTCACTTTGTGATATTTTAACCACTGTATATAAATAAGTTTATTAAAAAACGGTGACCTATAGTTGTTAATGTCACTGTCATTTGGTCTCTTGTGGAGAGTTGTCTCATTGACAATCATACCAGTTCTTCCTAACTTATATTTACATGGTTCCATAAACAAAACTTTTTTTTCTAAACATAACTTTTATAAATCATTATACTTTTATAGACATATAGATTATCAAGAATAAAAACACATTGACGGTCAAATTTTTATACCTGTTTGACAATTTACTCCTGTATATCCTAAAACACATATACACATGAATGCATTGACTTGGTCTTTACACGTCCCACCATGGTGACACGGATTTGAGACACATTCATTTACATCTGAAAATTATTATAATTCTTATTGTATATAATGTCAACCGCGAAACAACACTGATTGCTTTAGAAACTTACATTGTAAAACAATGTTGTTTCAATCAGTAATGTATGCACTCGCTTCATTAATAGTTTCGATATGAAGTTTATATCATATATTTGGTCACTATCGTGTATCATGTCATAAGGAACATTGATTTTCCATCATTTCAAAACCATGACGGAGTTCGTAAAACTGTCGAAGGGAACCCTCCATTACAAAAAGCTTCATTGTAAGCACTGACCCTCAATGATATAAAAAACGCAAACCCTGATATTCCACAAACGCTGCGGGGATGCTGTTGCAAATAAATATAAAGCTTTCAAAACCAATGGTTTAAAGTCGATATTCGATGTGACGCAATGCTAAAAGAAAAAATACAGATTTGAATAGTGATCTCACTGATCCATTGATACTGGACAGTAATTATGCATCTGTGTTTAATGAGTAAGTCTTATTGTATGTATTGTTGAGTGACATAAATAAGATTGTAATAGTAGTTGTGCAGTTATCATAAGAACATATTGACACAAAATAGTCAAGCTTTTGGTACCAGATTAATAAAAACAGATACCTGTCTGACATCTTAAACCAATATATCCAGGAACACATAAGCAACGGTATCTGTTAACGTGATCTATACAACGTCCGCCATGTTGACATGGATTTGATCCACATTCATCTATGTCTAAAAAATATTGCTTCACCTCAACAATTATCTCAATTGTTACTTTGTTTTTGGTGTGGTAGAAATCATGTGAAAACTTTATTATAAGGTGTTGGACAATTCGATATTGTTATTTTAAGTTAGGAACAAGTAGTTTGCCTTTTTTGAACATTTTTTGAAGTGTTATCTTTTTTTCATCATCTCAGTTTATTTTTACCGTTTATCTAAGTCAAAGTAAATATCGAGTCAATGATACAAAACTAAATTCGTGATGAAATTCCATAGTATTTTTTCTATGATAACACTGATCTAAATACCGTGTAAAATAACTTGCCTGAGATATGACATATAATATGTACATGTGTATTAATGGTTTCGAAATTTGTCTCAAAAAAAATATTGTAAAAATTAAAAACCATTTAATACTAGTATTAGGTAACTCGAGTATGAAAATTGCATATACAGATTGCCGATAATTATTTTATTTTCATACAATTTATGATGCAAGTGTATTGTTAAAGAGTGCAAAGGTTTTTGCGGCAATTGTAGTGTGAAAAATACAATCATTTATGATGCAAATGGATTTTGAAAAACACTTGACATATATATAGTTGCCTTATATAAGAATGTCCCAAACAGGATATGCATTAACAATAAGTGTCCATACAGATTTTTCATTGATTCAATAGACCAAATATCTTTTTACTGATGTTAATTTTCAGTTTGTTTGATACATCTATATTTGTAATTTCTAAGGAGAAGCTGACCTGTTTGACAATTGACTCCAGTATAGCCTTGCATACATAAACAACTGTATCTGTTCAAGTGGTCAGTACACGTTCCGCCATTTTGACACGGGTTGGATTCGCATTCGTTAAAGTCTACAAAAGCCAAACAGTATTACCATAATCTCAAATATAAAAACTTACATAGTTTGATCAATCCAGAAGAAACATCAAAGGACACAATCATTAAAATTACAGATTGGACGAATAAAATTGTATCTACGGGTTTAAGAACTCACCAACATATTGTTGTTTAGTTGAGGCACCGAAACAACGTATCAGTCGGATGATGACAGATAACATATAGAATAATAGTTACTGTAATATTTTCGAATCGGAGTAACTTATGTTAACTTAAGTAAGGACTGGTTTCGAAGTTAACTTATATTATATCGGGCCTGGTTTAAAGTTAACTTTTTTGGCCAAGTCCGTTGTTTACGTTAACTAGATTGTGGTCCTGTGACTGGTCAGAGCAGTCTTAAATCAATTGTCAATATTATGAAAAATATAGGAGGTAACCCCTCAAGTTTCTATACTATCTTTAATCTCGCGTTCACTTGAATATATATGATGTAGGAACTACTAGTAATCACATTGTTGGTAATTGAGTAACAGAACATCATCAACATATAAGAAAGTGAAAATAAAAACATTTGCAAGTTGGTTTTTTTATGGTATGAATTCTGCTTCGAACGAGTACACAACCAAGTCAGTGTTCAAAAAGTACCCATTTTGATACCGACTGTGCTGAAATCTAAACAAATACGTTTTCATTTTTCCTCTTGAACAGAACATTATGAAAAGAAAAATAACAAAAAAAAAAATGAAAAATGACATATGACTTCAATACCGGAAAAGTACCAATAAAATTATTCTTTTACACATAGCACTGTTATTTTTCATGTTCCTTTACTTCTAATATTGTCAAATCAATATTTTAGAGTTTCTTGTAGCGGTACAATGAAGTAACTGTATAAAGATTTAATATTTTAGTTGCCACTGATTGCAGTGTCATGATCCACACTAGTGATCTTTATCTGTATTCCAGTGCTTTTTATTTCCTTAAACAAATTTAATTGATGAAAGCGTTTTCAGCACCTCTACATTTTGTTCACCACAAGTGAATGCTTGACACGTGTCTGTTGAAGCAGAAAGTGAGGTACACTAAATGCGTGCTTTAGTTTACTTATCTTATGATGTCAACATTATTGTTACCTTTTTCACAATTTATACCAATATATCCAGGAACACAAGAACAGCTGTATCCATTGGCGTGATCTTTACAAGTTCCTCTGTTTTGACAAGGATTAGATGCGCATTCATTTATATCTGTGAAAAAACATATTTTACTATAAAATAAAACGTGGACGTTACCAATTTAACATTCATAACTCATTAGTCAAAGAAAAACTGACAACGATCTTGTTTAGAATAAATCCGACGGAAGAAAAATAATATTTCATAGAAACTAAAATACTGAGGAGCTTAGCATTCATATAATTGACAAATTTGGTAAAAACAAATTGACAGAAAAAGAATATTCCACAAAGCACACTAAAGTAACTATAATGTTTTGGGTCACTCATATTAATAATCGCTTCCCAAAGATACATACCATGGAACCCTTGTAAATGATGTTCCGAGTGTACTTTATACTTTTATGATTTCAAGGTTTGCAAGAACAAAAACTGTTTCAAATTCAACTTATAGCAAGACAATAACCTAAGTGAAAGTTAGTAACAGTAAACATGTTGTAATAAATATTACAGAAACAAATCTGGTTTAACCAGTCTTCAAACTTAACAAACTGCTCAATACTTTTAAAGTACCTATTTCGCTATGCTTTCCAGTAAACCCATGGCGGTAACACCTGTAGTCATTAAACTTGTCTTCACAAACACCACCATTTTGGCACGGGCTAGATGTACAATTTTTTTCTGTAACAAATAATAGTAATATACAGTATGACTATGGATATTAAATATGTCTCTGTTTCGTTTTTCTGTATAACTTCACATACTATAAATCATAAGGGATGTATTAATGATTGGTGTCATTCAATCGTTAAACGGTGCTCACGTAAACCTACCCATAGCCTTTCCAAAGTTAATAAAAGTAGATGTTGTAAATTAAATTCTTTATATAAATACCATAATAGAATTAGAAAAACACGGAGAGGAAAGACCTTAAAGTTAGAAAGAAGACTAATTAGCCCAGTGACAATTGAATAACTAAATATCATTAGGTAGGTAAGAGTTTCTCTAAAAGCATTACTCAAGATGCTTAAAAGTAGCAATGTCCAAAGCTTTGATCAAAATTATACAAAATTGTTTTATCGAACAGTCACTCTGTGTGCACTTCATTCAAAAATGATGGTTACTTGATTTTTATCCTAATAAAGCCTCTAGTTGTCTTTGGTTTTGTTTTTGGTGTCTCACGATAGCTTCCTCATTTTAGGTATACTAATGCCTTTAAATCCTTTCCTTAAAGATTTATAATCATATCGTATTTCAATAATAATAAAAAAAAGTCATATAAAATTAG
Organism: Mytilus trossulus; assembly: GCF_036588685.1. Lineage (NCBI taxonomy): Eukaryota > Metazoa > Mollusca > Bivalvia > Mytilida > Mytilidae > Mytilus > Mytilus trossulus. Next base: position 60,717,143 of record NC_086376.1, read on the forward strand.
GGGTTCCTGCTTTAATAAGTCAAAACCAGACAACGAATTCAGTTTCTTCTTAGGATTGTAAATTTAAGAAAAGAGGCGGGTGATACAAAAGGGACAGTCAGTCAAAATACATTAGACAATGATAAAATATTAACAACGCCATGCCTGCCCTCAAATGAACGAATCAGATCAAATCAAGGTTACTAGGGAAATCTACAATGATAAATAAGAAAATTTGGTATGAGTGCCAATGAGACAACTCTCTAATTATGTCACAAAATCTATATATTTCTTTATCATTGTCTTAAACTGAAAGGTTCAATAAAAGTATAAGCAACATATCATCGAATGAAACAAAACAACACCGAGAACTCAAGTGTATTGCATAAAGCTTTGTTGTTTGCCTCTGTATACATTTACGAATTACGGCATTGTAAATATAGCAATTACAGACAGCACGCAACAGATTTGTTTAAATCTTAACTCAATATTGAATAAGGCAATAGAAACTAAAATTACCATGACAGCCTGTTTTGAAATGCTTTGGACAGGGTGTTACCAGATAACACAATTGTGTAGATGTACAGGTATTATTTGTTCTGCAAAACATTTCTCGTGAAACTTCATAGTGCTCCTGAAATTAATTGTCATACATACATTTCATTTATTTATTTACAGTACATTAACTAAGTCTGATTTAAATAATAAGTGGTGAATTGTCAACGTACAGTGTTAAAAAGTTTTGTAATGGCAAGCGACAATGTAAACCCAAAAAGATAGATAGCAAGGGGATATTATAATAATACATAAAATACAACATAGAAATCTTAACTCCAAGCAACATGAACCCCAAAAGAAGTAATCCTACTATATATGGAAATAATAAAATTTCCACTATGAAACATCATTGCATATCTGTCCATTCGTGCTTCTGATATACATATTGATGTAAGAAGCACCTTTATTAATCATATACAATATTAGGTCAATGTCAGAAAAATGTAACCCTTTTTCGGATGAGGTTTAGAAACTGGGGAAAGGCGAGGATCTACCGAGCCTTTCCCTATATAGAGCCTCTAGTTTTTCCATCAAATAATCGAAAGCAATATTGTTGTATTTTTCTTTGTTGAGTAAATATTGTAGCCAAACTCAATATTTTGTGAAAACGCTTTAAGTCATGTTCGTGTCTTAATCATCTTTACCCTGCAGCTTGATAAGTGATGTTCACAGTAACCTTCGATATTAGCACAATCAGGATTGCTCCGTTTGTTTCTAGTTGGAACTTTAAGGAATGAGTGTGCCTCACTTCGTTGTATTTTCCACGGTACTTCTACCGCTGCGAGGTTCGTGTTGGAAAATTCTATAAAGGTAAATTCATCTTAAGCAAAATAAATAATGAAGATAAAAGATCGTCCATGTAATATTCAGATAGAAATATATTCTATAGTAAATAAATTGAAATCTAAAAAAGAAAAAGAAGGAAAAAAAAAATAATAATATAAAGATCAAGGTGAATATACCACCAATTGCATCTCATATAACTACAAGTTCTAACATATCAAATTTCCTGCTTGCCGAAGTAACGTGTTGCCTCATAATTGTTCTTCAAAAAACAAAACAAAAAGTATTGAAATAACTTTTATATATATATAGTTAATCGAGCACTACATAAAAATAATTAACAAACTTTCAATTCAATCCAGGTACTTTTGAAAACTATTGTATGCACATTGAACGACAAATTTATGTGACGTATATAATTTTTCTGACGTCAGACACTCAAATCAATCCATGTGTTCGTAGATAGTAGATGTTGTTGTGTCCTGTTAAATTGTTATACGATGATGACTGATGTTCCCATATTTTGACTATTTTATTGATTGTGACTGTTTATTTAACGCATCATGTAAATGTAACGGAATTTGATGAGACTGTTATTAAAGTGAGGGGGTTAGCGCTATAGAACCAGGTTTAATCCACCATTTTCTACATTTGAAAATGCCTGTACCAAGTCAGGAATATGACAGTTCTTGTCCATTCGTTTTTGATGCGTTTTGTTTTTTGATTTTGCCATGTGATTATGGACTTTCCAAATTGATTTTCCTCTGAGTTCAGTATTTTTGTGATTTTACTTTTCATGGGAAAAAAACTTCTATTCATAGTCCTGATAGTGTTGTACTTATTTTAAAACACTTACCTATTAGAGTCAAGATAAATGCGTAATGAGAAGGGAACATCGTTTCACTGTGAAAGACAAAAAAATAACCTATGAGGAACAAATGCTAAATGAAAATTATCCAACGAACACCATCTACATATGTCAACCAAAGTGAAATTGAATGATTTATGTATTGCATTGCTTAATACATTTTTTGTTCAACAAATATAACTTCATTACTTAATAAGTTTAAAAGTTATTAAATTTTATCTCTATGTAATTTGTATTACTGTTAAAAGGTTTGCAAAAAGGCGTGGAAAAGCAGCGTATTTTTTTTTATACCCGGCCATCTCCACTTGTATTTTTGTCCATCTGATTAGTTTTCTCGTTTGAATTGTTTTACATTGTCATTTCGGGAAATCGTATGTGTTCATTGACAAGTGAGAGGTTTATATGTATGCATCTGACTTTTATTGTTATATATACAAAAGAAAGAATAAAATGTCGTTTATATAACATTTGAAAATAACAGTAGGCTAGATATCTTACACACTAGGTTTTATCCATCCTTTTTTGCATAAGGAAATGCATGTTCGAGGTCAGGAATGCGACAGTTTTTTTTTCCATTCGATTGATGTGTTTGCGCTTTTGGTTTTGCAAATTTAGAAAGGACTTTCCGTTTTGAATGTTCCTTTTTCAGTTCGGTTTTTTGTTGTTATTTTGACTTCTTTTTATATTAAGGCAGAAGAAATTGCTGAAAATGTAGAAATTTTTCAAATTGATCAGGCTTGAGATCAATTGCAATTTTGCAGTTTCTTTTGTAAGGTACCTCATCAATGGTTGTCAAAGGATTTCTCTAGTTTAGAGAATTTATTTACTTCTCTAAATAAAGGCAACAGTAGTATACCGCTGTTCAAAACTCATAAATCCATGGACAAAAAACAAAATCGGGGTAACAAACCAAAACCGAGCGAAACGCATTAAATATAAGAAGAGAACAACGACACAACTAAAAGATGCGTGGACGACTTACAGCTGAACATATTGTATTGACACCTGGTGTTGTTTTTTTTTTTTTAGTTCATGACTTTATGTTGCACTTAAGATTTCTTTCGATGAGTTTATTGGTCTAATGTTTCTTTGACTTGTAAACCACATTTTGTGTATTCCTTTACATAATCGAACCCGTCTATTGATATCCATAGGGTAATACATATCTTTGTGAGTTAGCTATTCAGCTATTTTCTTTAACGTGTATCCCCACATATTAGTTTTCCATAGGAGAAAATATGATTGTTTTGTTCTAATATGTTATATAAGGCAGAAAAATTAAAAGTAACTTGTGATTCGTTGTAATGATTTAAGCTGACGGTACAGGTGGGTTTTTTTATACTTCTGATTACATTCTAATGAAAATTTAGCGCAAGATTGTCAATCTAAATGTTTAGAGAAATATGTTAAATTCAAACCAGATATATAAAACAACATTCAATATTCTACATTATAAGTGTAAACTCTCAAAAGCTTGTTTTGCAGTATATCAAAAACTCAACCACTCAGTCAAAGGCGTGATTATTTAAAATCTAAATTGTTTTGTTTTAGATTTTAAAAAGTGTGATAAACATTTGTGGGTGTTATATACACCAATTTATTCTATTCTGAAACCAGATGTGTGCCTTTCAATGGCAGGATATTCGTACAAGACAAGACAAGTCATGGCTAAATACTATTGTTTTAAACACATCTTGTTGATCAATCTCAACGGAAATAGTATACTGACGTTCTCGAATCGCCAAAAGCTTTAAACTATCGTATGTATAAAGAAAACTGTGAATTGGAATATTATTTTAAAAATTAAGATGATAGAAATATTATTACATTATGCAGACTGAGAACAGAAAATCATATATTTCATACACAGGCGCTTGGGAATATGAAACATTTTTTTTTTTTTTTTTTTTTTTTAAATATTCAATTTTTTATATTTATAATGCATATCTATCACTTCTGTGCATGTCTCACCTAGTTTCGAGTGATTTAAACGACTTAGTGAAAATACCAAATTTTACTATCCATATGATACTGTTTTTTAGTATGGATAGTAAAATTTGGTATTTTCACTAAGGTGAGACATGCACAGAAGTGATAGATATGCATTATAAATATAAAAAATTGAATATTTTAATAATAAAAAAAAAATTAAAAAAATTGTATCATATACTCAAGAGCATTGGATTTCATATTGAGACTGGTAGGTGACAAAATGTTGCAAGAGAAAATAGAAAATGCTTAATTTGTAACTCTGTCGATATCGGAGATGAATTTCATGTTATTATTATATTTGTATATGCTCTATATTCAATGATAGTCGTAAACAGTTATGAGAACAAAATATACAAATCAACATTTAATGAACTGATGAATACGGTAAAACTCTTTCTGATCTTAACAGCTTGTGCAAATTTATAAGACTCGTCAATATGACTGTAGGCTCTCCTGGGTAGCTCATGTACTTGACATAATTAACAAAAGTTTAATATGTATACTATGATAATTTATGATTTTGACTCTCTCTTACTTTCGTATAACTTTTGTATGTATGTACATATACATTATGCAATATTTATTGGGTGTATCTCTATACCAATGTAATTTGGTCTGTTCAGAAATAAAGATTATATACAAGGCTCCTAAACAATAATGGGTGCCATCCGTCTGTCTCATTGAAGTTTCCAAAAATCTCTTTTATATGGCGCGGAATCAGGGTCAAAAATACTTATTTACGTATAGACATAATTATTTCTGTATATACGGAATTCGATTTATGTATATACGTAAATCGAATTCCGTATATACGTTAATCAAATTCTGTATATAAACGTAGTTTTCAATTTAGACTCGCAGAAATAATTACGTATATACGTAAATCGAATTCTGTATATACATAAATCGATTTCCGTATATACAGTTATGTATATACGTAAATAATTATGTTTATACAGAAATAATTATGTATATACGAAATTCGATTAACGTACATACGAAATTCAATTTATGTACATACAGAAATCGATTTACGTATATACAGAATTCGATTAACGTATATACAGAATTATTTCTGTATATACAGAATTAGATTTACGTATATACGTAAATCGAATTCAGTATATACAGAAATACTATCTTTCTGTCTTTACATAAATATTTCTGTATATACGGAATTATTTCTGTATATACGTTATTCGATTTCTGTTTATACGTTATTCGATTTCTGTGTATACGGAATTAATTTTGTATATTATACGTAATTCTATTTCTGTGTATACGGAATTATTTCTGTATATACATAATTGGATTTACGTATATACGTAATTATTTTTGTATATACGTAAATCGAATTATGTATATACACAAAGAAGTATTTTTGACCCTGATTCCGCGCCATACTTTTACTTAATAAAAAAAAAGAAGAAACAAACAGTTGAGAAAAGTTTGAATTGATCCTTGATAAGAAACATAATTTTAACGTTTAAATACAAAATAAAACTAATAACTGACCTTCCACCTAACTAAGGGTTGCCTCTTCTAGTAACTATAGGACGCCTCAAGTCAGGAAAAATATTATAAAATTTATCTTATATAGAATGAAGACACACACATGTAAAATGCAATGCTTCCTTATTTTGAATTCATAAAACCGGAATTTCTAATTCGTCACTGATAATTTAAGAAGATTTTCCAAATTTTAAATCAATTTAGTTAGTGCATATTCAACGATAATCCTTATCACCCACTAGTGTACATGGATATTTTGTAAACGACAAAGGAATTTAACTCTGATATAAACAGAAAAGTAAAACAACGATGAAAGTTTACGTTTTATAAGTAGTTATCAATATCCAATAGCAGATTTGCCTGTATTCTCTTTGTCTTTATTTCATTAAGGTCTTTCCCCTTCGTGAGGTCTTTCCCCGACGTGAGGAAAGACCTTATTGTTTTTCTAATGTTTTTTTTTTTTCTTTTTCTTTTTCTTCCAGCATTTTTTTGGCAAGCCCTCCTACTGCTTCTATTGCAGTTATCAATACCAAATTTGAACCATCGATAGACCTCATCATGAAGTTGTACCAGATGAACTTTTGTAGGATTTCATCATCCCTTTGAGAATTTATCTCCCTTATAGTGATTTTTTTCAACATGCCCCCCCCCTCATTGTTTTGAAAGATAATTATCATGACTTTATTTGGACAATAGGTAGATCTAATCATGATGTATTACCATATGAGGCTGCAAAGGATTTCATCATCCCCTATGAGAGTTATATTCCCTTGAAACAATTTCTTTCCTTTGCATTTTTCTCAAAAAGTATGAGAGATAGAATCGATTTGAAAACGGCAACATGTACAGGAACAGATGGCAATGTTAATAAACATGTACAATCATTTTGTTATTAACCCTTATAAGGAGTTATTCCCCTTGAAAAATTGTACATAATTTTTGAAAAATTGTATTTCGAGAACCAGAAGTCGTAGAGACTTGGGACCTTCACCAATACTCTTTAATTCATGTGACCTTTAATATGCAGTCAAGGTCAAAGGTCACTGAGTGCAAAAAAATTACGCTGCAATTTCAGGCTTACATATCAGAAAAACGATAAAACTTTGCTGCATACATACAGCGTGTAAATTGTTCCTCTCGACGAACTCTACATTTTATACAAATAAGCCCAAAAATGTCCGACTGTCTGTTTAAAAGTTACAACGGGATGATTCTTAAAAGTGTAGTTTTGTGTGTATATCTTTTTAAAGGTAACATATATCAACCTACTATAAACTGCAAAGATGATCAGTAAGAGAAGACCTTCAGTTTGAGGTCAATGTCAGGTCATGATGAAATTTCACCTTGACCTTCACAGTATACTATGACCTTGACCTTGTGATATTTGAAAGGTCAAGTGGTCCTGATTTGAATAGTCCCATGTCTCTACGACTTCTGGTTCTTAAGTTTGGTATTGCATCATATATTTGATGATTAATTGTGACCTTGGTGAACTTTGAAATTGTCCCAATTCTTTTTCTATAATGTTGTCCTTCAACTGTAGATCATTTATCATTTAACAGATTTGAGATATCTATTGTCGTTTTAGAGATAATGCAGTTCGAAGTTTTGCGAGCGGAGGCGTGTATTTCTGAATCAACAACAGCTTTCCACTTAAAATGTTTTAGAAAATTTAGAAGTTAACATAGTTATATGTTTAACCAAATGCCAAAAACATTCCATGGAAAAAAACACGCCAAAAATTCAAATTGAAATTTTCACGTTTTGCATTGACTTAGTTAGTTTCATAACTTCTATTTATATAGTTGATATTGCATCATTTTTTGCACTTTGTCAAATGGGTTCATCTGATATATCAAATTGAAGGTCTTAATAAACTCTACTTATAAATGAAAATTTTAAACACCCTTTTCATCCCAGGGGGACGGGTGGGGTCATTTAGTGCACAAAAATAAATTTCTCAGATGGTAAGGTTGTCGCATATCAAATGAAAGAACATAAAGTGTACATTTCAAATTTTAAATTGACGTCTTCCAAAAATGGGTTGGATGGGCGTATAAAATTATAATCCTGGTACTTTTGATAACTATTTACACCACTGGGTCGATGCCACTGCTGGTGGACGTTTCGTCCCCGAGGGTATCACCAGCCCAGTAGTCAGCACTTCGGTGTTGACATGAATATCAATTATATGGTCATTTTTATAAATTTTCTGTTTAAAAAACTTTGAATTTTTCGAAAAACTAAGGATTTTCTTACCCCAGGAGTAGATTACCTTAGCCGTATTTGGCACAACTTTTTGCAATTTTGGGTCCTCAATGCTCTTCAACTTTGTATTTATTTGGCTTTTTTAACTATTTTGATATGAGCGTCACTGATGAGTCTTATGTAGACGAAACGCGCGTCTGGCGTATAAAATTATAATCCTGGTACTTTTGATAACTATTATTGAGTGCAAACATTAAATTTTGTTTTAAGATAGGGTTGTTGTATATCAAATGAAAGGTCATGATGTGTACATTTGATATATCAAATTCCCGACCTCCAAAAATTACTTGAATAGGGTTATTAAGTGCAAAAATCAAACTTTCTAGAACATCGCGTTGTCGCATATCAAATGAAAGCTCATCTACACTGTGTTGCATATATCATACTTCCGATCTCAAAAACGTAGGCGGATGAGGTCATTATGTGTAAAAAGCGAAAAGTTTCAGAAGGAATGCTTGTCGTATATCAAACGAAAGGTCGTACAAAGTACATTACCAAAACATCACTTTTACAGGAAAGACCTTTCAATTGTTTTACAAACAATTGAGATACTAGTTGTTTTTCTAATGTTTTTTTTTCTTCCAACATTTATTTGACATGCGCTCCCCCCGTTACTATTGAAGTCATCAAGACCAAATATTGACCATCGATAGACCTTATTATGACGTATTACCAGATGAGGCTGTGTAGGATTTCATCATCCCCTTTGAGAGTTATATCCCTTTGAAGCAATTTTTCTTTTTGCATTTTTCTTTAAAAGTAGTAGAGATAGAAAAGTAATTTAAAATGGCAGCATTAGGTACAGGAACAGATGGCAATGTTAATAAACAAAAAAAATCGTAGGTTATTTATCCTGATAAGGAGTTATTCCCCTTGAGAAATTATAAATTTTTAGAAAAATTATACTTCGAGAACCAGAAATCGTAGACTTGGGACCTTCACTAATATTCTTTAATTCATGTGACCTTTAATTTGCACCCAAGGTCAAAGGTCACTGAGTGCAATTTCAAGCTAACATATTAAGAAAACGATAAGACTTTGCTGCATACATACAGCGTATAAAATGGTCCTCTCGACGAGCTCTACATCTTATATGATAAGTCCAAAAATGTCCGACTGTCTGTTCAAAAGTTACAACGGGATCATTCTTAAAAGTATAGTATTTTGTGTATATCTTTTTTAAGGTAACAAATATCAACCTACTATAAACTGCAAAGATGATCAGTAATTCAAGACCTTCAATTTGAGGTCAATGTCAGGTCATGATGAATTTTCACCTTGACCATCACATTATACTATGACCTTGACCTTGTGATATTTGAATTGTCAAGTGGTCCTGATTTGAATGGTGGTAGTCCCATATCTCCACGACGTCCGGTTCTCAAGTTTGGTATTGCATCATATATTTGATGATTAATTGTGACCTTCATGAACTCTGAAATTGTCCCAATTCTTTTTCTATAATGTTGTCCTTTAACTGTAGATCATTTACCATTTAACAGATTTGAGATATCTATTGTCGTTTTAGAGATAATGCAGTTTAAAATTTTGCAAGCGGCGGCATGTATTTCTGAATCAACAAGAGCTTACCACTTTTGAAAAATGTTTAAGAAATTGAAGAGGTTAACATAGTTATATGTTTGACCAAATACCAAAAACATTACATGGAAAAAAACACCAAAAAATCATTTTGAAAATTACATGTTTTGCATTGACTTGTAAGTTTCATAACTTCTATTTATATAGTTGATATTGCATCATTATTTGCACTTTGTCAAATGGGGTCATCTGATATATCAAATTGAAGGTCTTAATAAACTCTACTTAAAAATGAAAATTTTAAACCCCCTTTTCATCCCAGGGGGACGGGTGGGGTCATTTAGTGCAAACATTAAAATTTCTCAGATGGTAAGGTTGTCGCATATCAAATGAAAGAACATAAAGCGTACATTTCAAATTTCAAATTGACGTCTCCCAAAAATGGGTTGGATGGGGTTATTGAGTGCAAAAAAAAAATTCTTTTAAGATAGGGTTGTTGTATATCAAATGAAAGTTCATGATGTGTACATTTGAAAAATCAAATTCCCAACCTCCAAAAATAAGTATGATAAGGTTATTAAGTGCAAAAATCAAACTTTCTAGAACATGGCGTTGTCGCATATCAATGAAAGCTCATCTACTCTATGTTACATATATCATACTTCCGATCTCAAAAATGTAGGATGATGACGTCATTAAGGGTTTAAAGCGAAAAGTTTGAGAAGGTAGGCTTCTCGTATATCAAACGAAAGGTCGTACAAAGTACATAACGAAAACATCACTTTTACAGGAAAGACCTTTCAATTGTTTTACAAACAATTGAGATACTAGTTTCATATTAAATTTTATAAAAATTGCTATTCATAGGTTTTGCAAATCAATAAAACATGCAGTTGTCTCTTTTGCAATTACACCATACATTCTTATTTTTATATTTACTGCAGAATTTGTTACTCGATCTCATCGGACGCAGTAGAATGTATTCCCATGTCGGTAGTGTATGCCGTTATATTTTACAGTTTATCTTTTTGTGCGTAAGCTGTTTACATATTCCATTGTCATTTGGTCTCTTGTGAAGCGTTATTTCATTAGCAATTATATAATATACCTCATCATCTCATTTTTATATGTACATGTGATAATATTGATTTATTCAATCTGATTCAAATTTGTTCATTCTCTTTCCGAATTTTGTACATGAAATCATAATTTTAAACCATTTGTCCTTTTTAAAGAGTGTTTTACTTCACCTGCATCGTTGACCGTTAGTAATAATTAATCATGATTCCCTGTAAATCATTATCACTTTTTAATAAACGTCATCAAATTTTATTGTCTTACTTATTAAGTATTTTATTTTATGTATTCTGTATTATTTATATGTTCTTTCATGCACACCTTGTATTTATATATATTATGTATCCCTTTATATAAAATTCTTACATTGTGTAAAATTGTGCATATATGTATCCTTTAAGCTGTATTGCTTTCGGAATAAAGTATTATTAAGTGATTATAACCAGAAATTGTAATACTTATTAAATTGTTATTGAAACAAACAAAAAATAGTCGAAGGTTGAACCCTGTAAATAAATGGATTTTAATGCACAGCGTTTTTATTGTGATTTAAATTACATCAAAATTAGTTTACTTTCTATGCAGGCCTTTCGTTTGAATTGTTTTACAATTGTCATTTTTTGTCTTTTAAAGCTGAGTATGCGGTATGGGGTTTGCTCATTGTCGTGGGCCGTACAGTGGCATAAAGCTGTTAACTTCGGTGTCCTGTGGTCTCTTGTGGAGATTTGTCTCATTGGCAATCATACCACATCCTCTTTTTATATTATGTTCATGTACCAAGAGAACAATCTTATAAGTATTTTCGATATTTGTTAATGTTTTTTTCTAAATTTTAATATATTGTTATTTCAATCTGTAATTTAATTAAACATATATAAAAAGTTTGACTGGGAACATGTTAGGTAAGATCTTGTTGTTCAGTCATTATAGATACACTACAATAACTAAACACCATAATTATGATGACCTCAAACTATCTTGATTAACTTTTATTATTTTAACGATAAATTTAACTTTATTCTTTTTTCTCTTTCATATGTATTTTTCAATCCCTTTTAAAAGAGAGGGACAAAAGATACCAGAGGGAGAGTCAAACTCGTTGATAGAAAATAATCTGACAACGCAATGGCTAAAAATAAAAGACAAACAGACAAATAATAGTACAGAAGACACAACATTGGTTTTGTTATATATACATTCAGCATCTTTCAAAAACGGTGTCAAAAGAAACTTTATTTATTATTCATTATTACTGCTGTAATCAATTTTTAAGTCATCCCATGTTATGCCATTTTCTCTTTGCTTGAATAAAATTGTCATTGGAAACAAGAAATTCAGAGCCCAGAAATCTCCAAATACAGAACGGTAGTTCTGGTTGAAACTGTTCTTCGATTTCACTTTTATTTTCTTTACATATTCAAACATTGTCATATTTCTGGCTACGAACATGGTTTGTCCACTAAAATATATCATTCCAAATATGGCACACATCAACTCAAGATATAAATGTAAAATTAACAACACTATATGAAAGCTTATATTCTCTGTCCCAGATACCCATCGATAAAATGCAACGACAGGAATAAAATCTATCCATGAGTATGGCAAATAAAACTCCTTCAAATATTGTACAGTGAAATAAAAACCCAAAGAACCAACCCAAATTGAATAAAATGCCCAAACATAAAAATAACGTTGATTTCTGAAACCGATACATGTTCCAGCAAAGTAACAATGGTGGTCACGTTTTAAAATACATGTTTTACAAATGTCACAGTGGTGTGTTCTAGGTGGTATATATATATTACACTTTTCACAAAACGTCCAAGGTAGTTCTCCGTTGTCGTGTTGAATATTCATAACTTCCGTCGCATGTCCATTGGATAAAGTACTTTCGGAAGCATACGATTCGAAATATTCCGGTGGATTTTTCCACCTTTCTTTCATGTGAACTGTCGGACTGTCACGAGTCTTTTGAAAGTCAGTACTATACAGTACTGTGCAAAAATAGTTAATTAACCATTCCAGGCACAGAAAAACTGCTAGTACTTTCATACAATACCGAGCCCATCCATCTTCAAAAAGTCCAGGCAGAATATACACCAAGAAAACGTACAACTGTGTCGTTGACTGAAACGTAAACAAAATACGACAAAATTGTTTGAAAGCTTTGGTACTCTCTGGACTTTTATGGCGACGACTTTTAACTCTTTCCATGAAGGACATTTCTCTGTACGGTTTGTCCGCAAGTTCTTCTTCTGGTTTAGACATATTTATTCTTACTGTTGCCATTTTTCACTGGTCTGAAAAAAAACATATAAATTTAATGAAATGATGATTTTACTGAACTCGTTGCTTAGAACGATAACGAAACTTCTTAATTAATGAAACAGAATGTTACGTTTATAATAAGGGTGTATGTTCAGTCTCAATCACGTGATACAGAAATGATACGTTTAAAATAAGGGTGTATGTTCAGTCTCAATCACGTGATACAGAAATGATACGATTATAATATAGGGTGTATGTTCAGTCTCAATCACGTGACATGTGTCTGTAATATATACTAAAACGTTAGTGCCTACGATTATTTTTTTAATTTGTTTTCTTTGTCATGTCCTTTTTATCATATAGCTCTTCAACTGTTTCGGTTCTTATACATCCTTTTCATTCAGATATTCGACATTTAGCGTTACTGATTGTGCTATATCCAGAAAAGCGCTTCGAAGGCAGGACATTTATAAAGTGTTGTTTTTAGTTTTTTTTTTTTTTGTTCTTCATTTAAAGCTAGTTCTGCTTCATACAGCCTGGACACACGTAAGAGGCTGTGGTTGAGGAGGTATGAATCACGTGTCGTCGACGATTCTTTTTATCTTTAAATAAATTGTGATACAGGGTTTTGTTGGCTTTTTTTAATTATTATTTCTAACGGTTTTGTTCATACAGATGTGTTTCACCCCCATTTTTAGCTCACCTGGCCCAAACGGCCAAGTGAGCTTTTCCCATCACTTTGCGTCCGGCGTCCGGCGTCCGGCGTCCGGCGTCGTCCGGCGTCGTCCGTCGTCGTTAACTTTTACAAAAGTCTTCTCCTCTGAAACTACTGGGCTAAATCAAACCAAACTTGGCCACAATCATCATTGGGGTATCTAGTTTAAAAAATGTGTGGCGTGACCAAGTCAACCAACCAAGATGGCCGCCACGGCTAAAAATAGAACATAGGGGAAAATGCAGTTTTTGGCTTATAACTCAAAAACCAAAGCATTTAGAGCAAGTCTGACAGAGATAAAAATGTTTATCAGGTCAAGATCTATCTGCCCTGAAATTTTCAGATGAATCGGTCAATTGGTTGTTCGGTTGCTGCCCCTGAATTGGTAATTTTGAGGAATTTTTGCTGTTTTTGGTTATTATCTTGAGTATTATTATAGATAGAGATAAACTGCAAACAGCAATAATGTTCAGCAAAGTAAGATCTACAAATAAGTCAACATGACCAAAATGGTCAGTTGACCCGTTTAGGATTAATTGCCCTTTATAGTCAATTTTTAACCATTTTTCGTAAATTAAAGTAATCTTTTACAAAAATCTTCTTCTCTGAAACTGCTGGGCCAAATTAGTGTAAAATTGGCCACAATCATCTTTGGGGTATCTAGTTTAAAAAATGTGTGGCGTGACCTGGTCAACCAACCAAAAAAAATATTTCTAACGGTTTTGTTGATACAGATGTGTTTCACCCCCCTTTTTAGCTCACCTGGCCCAAACGGCCAAGTGAGCTTTTCCCATCACTTTGCGTCCGCCGTCCGGCGTCCGTCGTCGTCCGGCGTCGTCCGTCGTCGTTAACTTTTACAAAAATCTTCTCCTCTGAAACTACTGGGCTAAATCAAACCAAACTTGGCCACAATCATCATTGGGGTATGTAGTTTAAAAAATGTGTGGCGTGACCAAGTCAACCAACCAAGATGGCCGCCACGGCTAAAAATAGAACATAGGGGCAAAATGCAGTTTTTGGCTTATAACTCAAAAACCAAAGCATTTAGAGCAAGTCTGACGAGATAAAAATGTTTATCATGTCAAGTTCTATTAGCCCTGAAATTTTCAGATGAATCGGTCAATTGGTTGTTCGGTTGCTGCCCCTGAATTGGTAATTTTGAGGAATTTTTGCTGTTTTTGGTTATTATCTTGAGTATTATTATAGATAGAGATAAACTGCAAACAGCAATAATGTTCAGCAAAGTAAGATCTACAAATAAGTCAACATGACCAAAATGGTCAGTTGACCCGTTTAGGATTAATTGCCCTTTATAGTCAATTTTTAACCATTTTTCGTAAATTAAAGTAATCTTTTACAAAAATCTTCTTCTCTGAAACTACTGGGCTAAATTAGTCTAAAATTGGCCACAATCATCTTTGGGGTATCTAGTTTAAAAAATGTGTGGCGTGACCTGGTCAACCAACCAAGATGGCCGCTACGGCTAAAAATAGAACATAGGGGTAAAATGCAGTTTTTGGCTTATAACTCAAAAACCAAAGCATTTTGAGGAAATCTGACATGGGGATAAAAATGTTTATCAGGTCAATTTCTATCTGCTCTGAATTTTTCAGATGAATCGATCAATCGGTTGTTGGGTTGCTGCCCCTGAATTGGTAATTTTGAGGAAATTTTGATGTTTTTGGTTATTATCTTGAATATTATTATAGATAGAGATAAACTGCAAATAGCAATAATGTTCGGCAAAGTAAGATCTACAAATAAGTCAACATGACCAAAATGGTAAGTTGACCCGTTTAGGAGTTATTGCTCTTTATAGTCAATTTTTCAACCATTTTTCGTAAATTAAAGTAATCTTTTATAAAAATCTTCTCCTCTGAAACTACTGGGCCAAATTAATCCAAATTTTGCCACAATCATCTTTGGGGTATCTAGTTTAACAAATGTGTGGCGTGACCTGGTCAACCAACTAAGATGGTCGCCACGGCTAAAAATAGAATATAGGGGTAAAATGCAGTTTTAGGCCTTTAACTCAAAAATCAAAGCATTTTGAGGAAATCTGACGGGATAAAAATGTTAATCAGGTCAATTTCTATTTGCCCTGAAATTTTCAGTTGAATCAGTCAACCCGTTGTTGGGTTGCTGCCCCTGAAGTGGTAATTTTGAGGAATTTTTGCTGTTTTTGGTTATTATCTTGAATATTATTGTAGATAGAGATAAACTGTAAACATCAATAATGTTCAGCAAAGTTAGATTTACAAATAAGTCAACATGCCTGAAATGGTCAGTTGACCCCTTTAGAAGTTATTGCTCTTTATAGTCAATTTTTAACCATTTTTCATAAATCTAAGTAATCTTTTACAAAATCTTCACTGAAACTTCTAGGCCACAAACATCATTTGGGTATCTAGTTTGAAAAATGTGTCCGATGACCTGGCCATTCAATCAAGATGGCCGCCACGGCTAAAAATAGAACATAGGGGTAAAATGCTGTTTTTGGCTTATAACTATGAAACCAAAGTATTTAGAGCAAGTCTGACAAGAAGTTAAATTGTAAATCAGGTCAATATCTATCTGCCCTGCATTTTTTAGATGAATTGGACAACTGGTTGTTGTTTTGCTGCCCTCCAATTGGTAATTTTTAAAGAAATTTTGCCGTTTTTGGTTATATTGAATACTATTATAGATAGCGATCAACTGTAAACAGCAATAATGTTCAGCAAAGTAAGATCTACAAATAAGTCAACATGACCTAAATGGTCAATTGACCCCTTAAGGAGTTATTGCCCTTTATAGTCAATTTTGAACAATTTTCATTAATGTGGTGAATTTATGTAAATTTTTACCAAATATAGTTCTCTGTTACTAATGGGCAAAGTTCATTATAGATATAATTGTAAGAGGCAAAATCGTTCAGTAAAGTAAGAAATTCAAACACATCACCATCACCAAAATACAATTTTGTCATGAATCCATTTGTGTCCTTTGTTTAATATGCACATAGACCAAGGTGAGCGACACAGGCTCTTTAGAACCTCTAGTTCTGTAAATCCCTCTTTTATCATTTTATGTAAGAAAAACCTAAATTAAAAAAAAAACATTTGCAGTAATAACTTTACTGCACCATATGCCATTTCGACAATTGATGTTTTTTTAGTCCCAAGATGTTTCAAATTGATATATTAAACGAATTTCAAATACTAAATACGTTTACAATCTTATAAAACAAAAAATGACCAAACCGGGAAGCGGAATCGGATCTATGCATGAGGCTGACACATTCCTTATGATTGAAATGATTACCAAATAACAGTAAATAGTTATGAAAGATACCTGGATTATAATTTAGTACGCCAGACGAGCGTTAATGTCAATGTTCCCTCGCAGGAACTGACAATACCTTAGTACTCAGTCGGGTAGTTGGTTAGAGATAATCGCAGGAACTGACAGTCCCCGTAGAAACTGACAATACCTTATTACTCAGTCGGATAGTTGGTTTAAAATAATCGCAGGAATTGACAGTACCTTTGTACTCAGTCGGGTAGTTGGCCTGAGATAATCACAGGAACCGACAGTCCTCGCAGGGACTGACAATATCTAAGTACTCAGTCGGGTAGTTGGCTTGAGATAATCGCAGGAACTGACAATACCTAAGTACACAGTCGGGTAGTTGGCTTGAAAAAATCGCAGGAACTGACAATACCTGAGTACTCAGTCCACCTGCAGATAAATTAATTAAATACAATCTCATAAATATATTTATTTCGTTTGTTTGTTTTATGGAATTTCTTATTTCAGTTTTAATAGATAAAGAAGAGATATGGCATATAGATTAAAAACAAAAAAATTTACACAAGCCCATTACACACCCAATAAGTAAAGTTGGTCTGTGTACATGTTTTGATCTGTGAACGTTTAAAAAATATACCCCCATCAAATTTGCATTAAATATTTTTGATTTTTGGTATTTTAACACCACTTTTAAGCACTGCTTTTGTGCAATTTCGTGGCGGCCAGTTTTCATTGGTGGAGGAAGCCGGAGTGCCCGAAAAAAAACCCACCCACCTTTGATAGGAAAACTGGTAATCCTAGTCAGTTAAGATTGAACTCGAGCGCACCTGAACCTAAGTCTTGACTGGCTATACTGATTACAATAGGAACTACTTATGCCATTGAATAAATGGTTTTTTTTATTATTAATTAAGGATGTTTTCTCTACTCTGTTTCAAAATAACAAATTTTTCAAAAGACTGTTATAAGTTGATAGTATATGAATAAAAATTATATGCTAAAAAGCAGAAAAAGTGAAGGACCGGTGTGCTTGTTTTTGAGATATTATTTATTGAAAATTTGACTGAGAATACTTATGGCAAGCCGTTCTCGTCAAAACTATGTTTAAACCCTTTTTTCGAAAAAAAATACACACTGAGATTTAAAAACCTAAAATAACACACTGAAAAATCGAAATTACTCACTGAGATTTAAAAAAATAAAAAACACACACTGAGAATTCAAAATCACACACTGAGAATTGTTAATTACACACTGAGATTTCAAAAATACACACTGAGATTAATATGCAAATTACTAATGAATATTCATGAGATGAATGATTCAACAGATTAATATCTTGATCTCAAGAACTCTTGTCATTATAATGAAATGCGATTCCTTCAACCAACATTCGTAATAAATTTCAAGACTTAACATCGCTCATATTCATAAGTTTGTTGCCTATAATTCAGATCATTACTACCAGTGTATCGGGATGATTTTTTTTAACTTAAAACCGTGGCTCCCTTTTCAAAAGTCCTCCAACTGTTTACCTGGTTTCGCTAGTTAATCTTTTATATTTTTGTTACGTTGATATTCTATAATAGACACTTGGGTAAAAATTTCACTGCATTCTTATGCAGATTGTTCAAATGTTTTCTTATAATTTTAATAAAGTTTTTCACCATTTGGTTATATTTTGTAATAAGAGTATTAAATGGGTATTTTTCTTGTTGTTGTATTTCTAAAGTTTTTTTTATTAATAATTTGGAACCAAATCGAAGGACTAACGAGTTCTGTCCCCTTGTTGTTTTAAGCTTGTAATATATTCAGATTAAGTATGCTAATTAGATATGTGCGCATAAAAAGTGCGCACAATCTCAGTGTGTAATTTTAAATTCTCAGTGTGTAATTTCAAATTCTCAGTGTGTGTTTTCAGTTTATTTGTTCTCAGTGTGTCTTTTCGAAATCTCAGTGTGTAATTTTCAATTTTCAGTGTGCGTTTTTCATTTTTGTAATCTCAGTGCGTCTTTATGAAATCTCAGTGTGTAATTTTTAATTCTCAGTGTGTAATTTTCAATTCTCAGTGTGTAATTTTCAATTCTCAGTGTGCGTTTTGAAGTTTTTAAATCTCAGTGTGCTTTGTTGTAATTCTCAGTGTGTAAATTTTTCGAAAAATGGTTTAAACATAGTTTTGACGAGAACGGCTTGCCATAAATACTCGCTTTAACTCTACTTGTAGAATTAGACACAAGTCCTATGCAGTAGTTAACAATTTAATGATTCAGGATGGAATACATGTAGTTTTACAAAATGTTACAAATTGATGTTATTTTACACATTGGCAAATCGAGCGGAGTTGCCAGTACGAATGCCCGACTCTCACTGAAGTTTAGAACTTCAGAAAACATATTTAAATCAAGAATTTACATGTTGGCAATTAGATTAGATAGAAACGAGATTACAAAATGACAATGAAATAATACGATAAGAATTAACAAAAAAAATAACAAAAATATGTTGATTGAGCTTTAGGATAAATAGCGCCGTAATTGAAATGACTAAAGGATTAATTATTCTTTATGTAAGAAAACTTAAGAACTATGTAAAGCTGTGACTTTATCTTTTATTTACTTAAAGATTTTTCTTGAAACAAATTTCTGACTTTGTGAAAATACACTTGACACTTAATTATTACTTATGACACAAAAAGCTTTACAATGAAAAATCGTTACATCATAATGAAATTATTTGACGGACAAATATTGCAAATAAAATGATTTCTGTAAAACAATGAATAGTTTTACATTATAATGACATTTCATGACCGAACAGTTTGTCAACGAAAGTTCAAAAGTATGATATTTATAAAGAAAAACCTTTTCGAACAGTTCCAAATGAAGATGCATAATTTACACAAATTATCCCTATCACACTAATATAAACGTTTGATAGCCAAACAGAATATCATTAAAAAGTAAGCAAATTACTGAATGATATAACAGTACGAGAAAACTATTCGCATTGAATAACATATCTTCCAATTGATTGTTACATTTCAATGATGATCGTCGAATGCAGGATATACTAAATTAAATGCGATAGTCCTGTATCTTGTATTGACATACATGTAATATCATTAAGTCGTGAATCATTAACGGATATATTTAGTTCATAATTTTTAATGGTAGAAGTGTCATATTTGTATTATTTTGTATTCATAAAAAGAGCAAAAGAAGCCCACGTTTTAGTCAGGTTACAGATAACAATCCACTGAAGTTAAAAATAGACATAAAACATGAAAGAGCAGGTCTTACAAGGAAGAAAAACGTTGTATTTTCTATCTTAATATTGCTATTTAAATAATCTGATATATAATTAAGTATGGGATAATACACGGATAACTAAATAACTTACTTTATTTTGCACGATGATTTCTTTCCGAGGGAGGGACTTTCTACAGGTGAAGAAAAAGAGAAACCAGCAAATGTATATATTATTTATTTATCTAGCAACACACCTTAACAACCAAGGCTCTGTTTTAACTTGTCGTAAATTTAATGCAAGTTTACGGCTAATCAGTGATTAAAAATTTAACACAAGCTTTGCTTTTTATATTTTTTTGCTAAATTTTTTTGACTCATTTATATGTTAGGCTTAACGACAAGTTGAACAACGAACCCCAGGTAAATTTCTTTTTTTTTTTGTTCATTGCGCGTATAATTATAACACTTAAAATATCGACACAACTGTCATGCGCATTTGTAAATGTCTACATTTGAGGTCATTAACCTACCCTTTAAATATCCAAATATGTAGATGATTAAAAAGATTAAAAGTAAAGTGATTAGATGGAAAATATATCAACTTCACTGAAAAAAGGAACAGAGGTCATCCGTTAAATAATACTTTTTATTGCTGAATCGTAAAGAAATATTGTAACAGCAAGACTACTTTTAGAACGGGAAAATTACAATTTTAACTTCGATTATTTTTTTTTCTCAAAAGGTGAGGTGCAGGGGGAGGGGGTCTGTGGTATTTTTTGTTGGATCTTTGCACTTTTTGATGATTGTTTGCTACATATTGTAGACTCTATAGAGCCTGTATGTCCCTCATCTGTATCTTCAACACTTGTCAGTAACAATCATCATTAAAGGTGAATATCTCTATAAAGAGTAAACTAACAATTTCAATCTTGTTGGTATATTTGTATATCTTACTTTGCTGATATTTTTTTCTATTTTAAAGTTTCAATTTATCTGTAATAATTTACAACTTAATGGGTATAAAATGCAATAAAATGTGAAAAATTACTATTGAAGACGATAACTCCAATAACATGTCGACTGAAGATTTCGGCAATTATAACTTATTTGTATATCTTGTCTTGCTGATCATTTGTGATATTTAAAGTTTCTATTTCTCTTTTACAGTTTTCAAGATAACAGGCAAAATTTGGAAAAAATGTTAAAAATTTCAGCTATGTTAACGTATTTGTAGAATCTGCCGAGCTGATCATCTTTTGCTATTTACCAATAACACCTACAAGCTGTTAAAATCGTCATCAAAGGGAAACTAATGTTATAAGGAGTCGTCTGACGATTTTGGTCATGATGACGTATTTGTAGATCTTGTCTTACTGATCATTATTGCTATTGTCAGTCTATTATAATTTTCGAGATACTAAACAATATACCCAATGATGACTGTGGCCAAGTTTGGTTAAATTTATAGCTTAGTCGTTTCAGATGAGAGTATTTTTGTAAAGTTACCAAACGATGACCGTCGATGGACGCCAAGTGAAGAGTCAGGTGAGCTAAAAATTAAAAAAAAAGAAGCTGAATTCAGATTCTCATAAAAACAGAAACAGATATTCACCAGAAAAGTGTATGAACACATTTTAATTTTCTGAAATTTAACCTTTTAAAAGTGAATCCTTATAAAATGTGGTACGGTTTCAAATTAGACAACTGTCTACCAGAAACCAAATCATGTAGATTTGAGCAACTAAATGTCACCGTATATGTATACGAGTTTCAACAATAAGTTTGCACTTTGAGACAGAATGGCTAAGACTAATGAATGCATCAAGAAGAAAAGGGAGAGGGCTGAATGCTAAAAAAATAATTTGATCCATCTTGCCAAAGTTTTGAAATTACCTACTTTTATTTTGTGTAATGTATTTAATTCTTAGTAAACTTTTAACTTATGGTCTATAGTAACGTTTTATCTAGGCTTATGATATTGAAGTCTGTCATGATCTTGCTTACTTGTAAATTCAGTATAATTTTAACATCTGCATATATATATATATATGTGTCGTTTGTATTGTATGTGTAGTACGGTTGCTGAAGTTGCACTTGCACTTGTATGACTGTACGACAAAGTTGAGTTTTGTCTGCCAAATTAAAAAAAGGACGAAAGATACCAGAGGGAGAGTCAAAATCATAGATAGAAAATAAACTAACAACGCAATGGCTGAAAATAAAAAGACAAACAGACAATTAGTAGTACAGAAGACACAACATAGTTAGTATGTCAACGAACTGATCTGCTGTTGTTCAATCTTAAAAAGGGTATTTTTGTTCAAGAAGACGACAATTTTTTGTTATCTACACCTGCACAAGATTATAATAAGGCTTGAAAAACTATGGTTAATTTTGATTTCTTCTGTAAACTGTTTTAAAAGAAAAATAACTAGCTACATAAAAGCATTAGTTCAATCAATCACATCTTAGAAACTTTAACAATGCTAATAAAACAGAAAGGTTCTTTTCCGACATCAGAAGGGGGAAGGTTTGGCGCCCGCTAATATGTTTACAAAATATGTTCTGTATGTTCCTGTCCCAAGCCAGGAACCTGTAATTCAGTGGTTGCCGTTTGTTTCTGTGTATTATACTTGTTTTTCGTTCATTATTTTGTACAAAAATAATTCCGAACATTTTCTCTGTATTGTTAAAATACATTTGTCATTTCGGGGCCTTTTATAGCTGAATATGCGGTATGGGTTTTGCTCATTGTTGAAGGCCGTACAGTGACCTATAAAACTCTAAACGTCTATTTCGACCAAACCGTCATGAAACAAGTGTAATTCAAACTGTTAAGGTCTATGACCTAGCTCTCAAAACTGCTTGTATTCTTTGCTATGGTTAATTTTGTTATTGTATTTTTGTATAATATGTTTGTTAATTGTTCAAATATATTTGAGTTTATTCTTTCTGTTTTACTATAAATTTAGGTTCTGGATATTTTTTAACTGTTTGTTAATGTACGTTTTTCAGTCCACTGATAGGGAGGAAACGGAAAGGGTTGAAATCTCAAAACATCATAAAACTCCGCCATATATTCATTTATCTGTCCAAAATCCAGAGCATCGTCAGATGTTGTCACATGCCATTTATTATAAGTATTGTCATTTTGGAAAATTGGTTGTTAATTGCAGATTTTTAAAGTTTCTGCTTTATATACTAGTACATACACTTGTTGTAGACGAGGCCGATAGCTTGGTTTATTATATACACACAGGTTTGTTGTGATGACTTTAATTTGTTATCTTTCAGCTGTTTTCTAATTGTATTACTGTCTTATTGGTGTACAATACCTTACATGTCCCCTATATTCATACATTTAAAGAAATGTTTAAAAGGACTGATTTTGGCCTCAAATTTCAGTTTCATCTGACGAAAGTCAACTAAAATGCTAAAATTGTGAAGATTTCAGTAGTTTAGCATGACTTAATGGTGCTAGTACCAGATATATGTGCATTGTATTGTCTAAAACAGCCCATATTTATGCAGCAGAAGCATTTTACTATCAAATAAATAACTAAAAGTTTACATTTTAACAATTTTGTAAAACTGCTATATTTTGGGGCCAAAAAGGGGTCTTACTGGACCTACTCCTTTAAGGAGTTCATTTTGTCTACCCTATGCTCGCACGAACTTATATTCCATCACATTTCGGGCTACGAAATTACCGTGATGTTTTCGCCATCTTAGTGTTACAAGTTGTTTTGTTTTAATAGTCAGATCAGAAATGTCCATCTAACGTGCATTCTGTGAAAGAAAGATGTACTAAATATGTATATGTTCAGTTCACTTTTATTACATTTAATACCTATGATTATTTTAATGCTAATGCTTGGTTGTATGACTTTTAGATATTTGAAATTATAATTAAATGTTTCTGTTTGTAAAAGAACCCAAGAGCGAATTGTGGAACTCTAAAATCAAAATAGTTAAACAAATAATTGATTATTATGCATGTGAGAAATACTGTAATTCAATGTATAAAATTTCGTTAACAATTATTGTATGACTAATGTAGAAGCTGATAATGTTTAATCCTCAATTCTTTAATTAAACGACTTTTGTCTAATAGAAGCATTTCAATTCAAAACATACTGAATCATATTTTATTACAAGAACTTCTTAAGCTAGTGATGGTGGCGGTCGGCCAGGAGTAGTTGATGCTGTTGATGGTGGTTGTGTGGGAGGATTACTCGGGGGTGCTGATGGTGGTTGTGTGGGAGGATTACTCGGGGGTGCTGTTGGTGGTTGTGTGGCAGGACTACTCGGGGGAGCTGATGGTGGTTGTGTGGCAGGACTACTTGGGGCTGTTGATGGTGGTTGTGTGGCAGAACTACTCGTTGGAACCGCTGGTGGTGGTACAGGTGGCGTTGTACCTTGAGATGGTCCTCCTGATGAACATGTGAGCGTTGTACAAGTAAACGTTGGGACGCTATTAGTATTATATTTGAAAATGAATGTCATGGTATGTTGCTGAACGGCCATTTCTTCTTTATTGATAGCATACACATCTCTAATCGGTTTTGGACCACGTCCTCGGCCACCCCTTCGTTTCCATTTACGACCACCTCGTTTTCCTTTTCGGCCACCTTTTTTACCGCCCTTCTTTCCTCCTCTTATTTCCTTATTGTCCGTTTCAATGGTACTGCTTAGTTCTTCAATTCTGTTATTTCCACGACGCCGTGCCAATACACTGAACGGTTCTTCCATCTATATAGACATAAAAGGAAATGAAATTATTGTATTTATCAAAATAAATACTCAGGTGACATCGTACATATTTAGTTTACTTTACACCTCTGAACAGTCTAAGATATAGTGATTCGATAAGGTTGATCAGCGAAGAACTTTAAAAGTTAATACATAAATAAAAAATATATAAATGTATGACTAGTGACTAGATATAGACTATTAACAATAAGATGGTGAATTAAAATTCAATATTTTCGGACGCCAATAGATCAAAAGGGTTACTATCAGCAAAACATATATATATAGGTAAATCTACGACCTTCAACACGGAGTCATACCTATCATAGCTTGCTGCTGTTCGGTGTGAGCGAAGGCTCCGTGTTGAGGACTGTACATTGACATATAATGGTTTACTTTTAAAAATTGTTTTTTGGATGGAAAGTTAACTTGTCTCGTCTATTTATCTTAGGGGTAATAAAAAGTCGAGTAAAAATGTAACGCGCTTTTTGGTGGAAAAGTTATTTTTATGTTTATACAGGGGTTCAGTATTGAGTCAGTTGTCGGCCTGAAGAATGATCCACACTAATTAATTAAAAAAAAATCCCACTATAGAAAGAAGAAAGTCCATGATAGACGAAGGTACCCTATCTAACAAGCCAGGAGGCAAGGAAGTAATTAAGACGAAACTTGTGAGTTAAAAGAAAAACCGTAGTAGAGATTATTGAAATAAGGAAACTTTTATGAGTCTCACCATAAAATCTATAGTTTTATCACCATTATTTTCATTCAATCATTTCTTTACTCTTTACGTTTTCATTTCATGTTTCATTACTTTTCCTTTTGCATTAAATGATAAACATGCATACCTCGAAACCCCATATTTTTTCAGAGAAGCTAATCTTAGCGATGAAGTCTCCCTCTCCTGTTGTTGCGGACACATCAAATACACAAGTTTCTTCTTTCTCAGCAATTTCTTCTTCATCAGGGCAATCTTCATCGAATTCAACATCCTCATCGAATTCAACATCTTCATCAAATTCAACGTCTTCATCAAATTCAAAATCTTTGTCGTCTTTATCAAATCCAAAATCTTTGTCGTCTTTATCTAATCCAAAATCTTTATCCTCTTTATCAAATCCAAATTTTTTGCCAAAACGACGTTTGACAAAATTTGTTTTATCAACAAAACTATCATCGTCATCAATGGAACTTGAATCAGACGGACTTAAATCTAGACCACCAACATCATCAAAAATGTCGGGAAGGTCGTCTAGTTCTTTACTATCTCTGCCATTTTGGTCATCTGTGTTTAGCGGTTTATTAGGTTTGCAATGGCACCCAAGTGCAATCAGCACTACAATCAGTAAAATTCGCATTCTGAAAAAGACGAGGTATGTGTTTGCATTGCAATGAAATATAACCCCAGTCTGATGAATATTTTACTCAATATCAGTGGCAAAGTTTAAACATTGAACTCTTTAACGTTATTTGTTTTATTTCTTTGAATACAAAATCATTAGTTCATGTCAATATCAAAGAAGATGTGGTATGATTGTCAGTGATATAATTTGAGACCAAATGTTGTAAATATTAATAACCAAAGGTCCCAATGTGGCCTTCTACAAAGAGTAAAACCCATATGGTATATATAAAGCAAGTTGTTAAAGGTCCTGACATAATCGAGTTGACCAAGTGAACCAATTCGTCACAAAAAACAATAAGCCAACTTAATTTATATCATTCCTTTTTCCAAGGATAACCTTAAGAGAATCAGTAGTAATGCTATCAATGAGAATTTACAGACTACTTTTAGGTTTTTAAAGCACGTTTATCACAGACAAAACATTTCGCTTGTTCGATCACATCCGGATATGTATATTTAAGATCAGGGTCACATTGTTTTAATATAATTTACGGACGAAAGATAACTCTGTAATCTGAAAATGTTCAGATCCGGATCTTAACACTGAACGCAATCAGATCCAAACCTGATTAAAAAATACATATATTGTCATTTTATATTGGTACAGTATAGACTTTTATCACATGATACATCACTTGAATGCAATACTCAATGAAGTAAGTTACATGTACATCTTTCCTCTTTATCTCAAACCTAACCAGGACGAAACTCAAACCTAACTAACACGTAACTCAAACCTAACTAGGACCAAACTCAAACCTAACTAGGACGCAACTCAAACCTGACAAGGGTCCAACTCAAACTTAACAAGGATGCAACTCAAACCTAACTAGGACTAGACTCAGACCTAAACATTACGAAACTCAAACCTAAATACGATGAACCTCAAACCTAAATAGGACGAAACTCACAATCCTAACAGGATGAACCTTGAACCTAAAAAGGACGAAACTCAAATCTAAACAGGACGAAACTCAAACCTAACCAGGACAAAACTTAGACCTAAATAGGACAAAACTCAAACCTAACCAAGACGAAACTCAAACATAACCAGGACAAAACTTAGACCTAAACAGGATGAACCTCCAACCTAAACAGAACGAAACTCAAATTTAAACAGGGCAAAACTCAAACCTAACCAGGACAAAACTCAAATCCAAACAGTACGAAACTCAGACCTGAAAATGGATATCCTGCGATGTAAAGAGCTGGAAATAAATAATCTTGAACACAAGTAAGGATAAAAATAAATAAATTTTCGTGCGGTCGCGGAAACAAATCAGTATGTGTTTCAACGAACACTCCTCCCCAGAATATCAGAGATCGTTTTTTGTCTTATTTTCAATACAACGTATAAACTTGAATTATAATTTATGCTTCAGTTTTTATCTTCTGTTTATCATATAATATTTTTTTCTAGAATAATGAAAGATACATTACAAAAACAAAAAATGTCTTTCTTTTGTAAACAATTCAAAGAAAATTAATTTATAGGACTACTACAAACTGTATGATATGTATTTGCAGGGAAAAAAACTTATGTGAAAATAGCACCAGGTGAAAACAAAACATTCTGTTTGGATTTGAGTTTCGTCCTGGTTAGGTTTAAGTTTCGTCCTGGTTAGGTTTGAGTTTTGTCCTGGTTATGTTTGAGTTTTGTCCTGGTTATGTTTGAGTTTTGTTCTGTTTAAAGTATTTTGTTTATGTTTAAAATTCTTTAAATGATTACAACGATATAATTATACAAATCTATATAAGAGTAATGGTGTTCTGTTCTATATTTTACATAGTTAGTCCTCTTTAGTGTGTGTTATTGGATAAAATCGCAAAGCTTATAATTAAATTATTAATAGATGTTTTATTATGAGGATAACAAAAAGAAGGCGGTAAAATGGTGTTCTAAGTGAATTTCTTCAACAAGAAAAAACCACTTCCACCAATCCATTATATGCTTCTTTTTGTTGTTTTATTGAGCTGTACAAAGGTGTTCAATTGATTGCCTTTATCGTGATAGAATATCTGATGAAACCAAATGTGCTTCGGTCATTCAATTTTCATCTATCTTTATGTTATATTTAAGTTTAATGAAAAAGCACATATAAATGTCTACATGTACATCACATTTTTAAAAAGATGACATTCTCCATGTCTTTGAAATAAACATACTAACTAATGTATTGGTTCATGAATGAAATCGCAAGAAAAATTTCCAAACTGCATTTTTGTCATAAAAGTTAAATAAAATAATGGATATTGATATAAAAATAAAAATGTATCTCTATTCACTTACCTCTGTTTTGTATATGACTGATACACGTATACTTAGTGTCGTTAAATAATTAGGTATTATATCATTCAAAAACGCTATAAGGTCCTGTTGTAAATCTTCTGAATAACTGATTTTAATTTTATAAAATGTTAAAAGTTCAATAATTTCCAAACATCTTTATGTAATTTTGAATCCGTGATTGGTTTTAGATTAATATGTATTTTAATCCGTTTAACGGACGGAAATACTATTTTTGAACATTGTATGTTGGATGTGTCCTGAATGAGATTTAAGTCATATATACGTATTTTTTTTATAAGTTTTTTTTATATATTGGCTTAAAACTAGATATCAGTAACTGAGAGTACTCTCCGATCAAAATATTACTGCAAAATACTACACCAACGAATTGCGAATTTTTCTATTCAAAACATACATTATTTAGGCATATTAGGCTATCACAATAGGTTTCAAAGCGAGTAAGAATTGAAAATCGTTTGATATCAACTCTCGTTTCTTAAATTGGGTAGTGATAATAAACTCGTCAAATGCTCAGTTATCACTCGTCGTCTATATTGAAATCAATGCAAATGATTCGAATTGATATCAAGCGATATTCAATTCTTACTCGCTTTGAAACCTATTGTGATAGCCTAATAATGATCGATCACAACATGGAGACAGAAAGAGAGGTATTGTTTTTTGTCTCAGTCATTATGTTAAGTCCTAATCCTGATAGACCTCCTACTACAGGACCTTCCTATAGGATATAAAATAAGATGTGGTTAGATTGCCAATGAGACAATTCTCCACTAGAAACCAAATGACACAGACATTAACCACTATAGGTCACCCCATGGCCTCAACAATAAATCCAAACTGCATAGTCAGCTGCCCCGAAATGACAAATGTAAAACAAGAAAAACAAGCTATCGACCTAATTTATATAAAATATAATGAACAAAAAACATTGATGATACACAGAAACAAACGACAATCATTGAATTACAGGCTCCTAAATTGACTGAGACAGGCACATACATTTTTGTACATAAACTCGTTTGAAGGCGGCCCATAACTTTGGACAGTGGTGTAACAGTAAAACATACACACTTTAAAATTCAGTTGAAAAAGACTTAGTTCAGATTGATACAAATAGAAATACATCTAACTAAATAACAGTGTACGTGGACCGGTACTTTTACGTCCACACTTAAAGACACTACGCACAGACTTGAGAGTACTCGCAGTTACTGATAGCAAATAACAAGTAATGAAATATATTTTGCATCTACGACTACAATATCTTTTGTATCTGAAATTTTCTATGGGGGTATACTGGATTGTAGGAATGAGTTCAGCTCGAGGTTAAGTTAAGCTAACGGGAAGAGGGATTTGGTTGATTGTCTGTGGTATGAGTAATTTAACAACAATATGAGAAAATTCATATAAATAGTGCTGTATTCAAATATTTCAGAACACACAGAGAACCAAATGTTCAATACCGGTGTACACTTATTATCAAAAGACGTTTGAGGGTTTTACAGTTCATAGTTTTCAGGTTTTATAGAGGTCCGATATCTGTAGTTAACAATATTTACACGATATTTACGTTTTTATATTCGTCTATCCATTGATAACTGATAAGTGCATGTCAAAAAGATCAACTTTTAGGTTACAACTATCTACTGATAGATAAGACCTTTCACATTTGAGACCATCTACAATGTGGACGTATTTTTTTGTTATAGTGCTTACCATTCATATTTACTCTTGTAAACCAAGTTACAGAGATTACATTCCGAATGGATATATTGTTCCAAATCCTTGTTTTTCACCTAGAGTATGGGATGCAGTCGGGCATTACAACCCTGTACATCATACATTGATCAAGAATCAGTTTGGTGTAGTGAGTTTTTCAGAGAATTTAAAATTACTACAAATTTAAAATTTTGTCATACAAAATTATCTTTCAGTGGACAAAAGTACTTTTGTCATGACAAAATTCATTTTTGTATCACAGACTTGACTTTTGTTACCTAATTTGAAAAAGTCAACTTTGTATGCAAATTAGTTTAGATTGGATTCTGTTGAACTAATTTGCATTCAAAATCGACTTTTGTGAGACAAAATTAACTTTTGTGAGACAAAATTGACTTTTGTGAGACAATTTTGAAAATTGTGAGACAATTTTGAAAATTGACTTTTGTGAGACAAAATTTTGTCTCACAAAAGTCACTTTGTCTCACAAAAGTCAATTTTGTGAAACAAAATTGAATCTTGTGTTTTAATTTCCATATCAGGTAACAAAAGTCAATTTGTGCGTACCTTTATGACAAAATTGACTTTTGTCATGACAAAACTGAATTTTGTCTACAAAAATGAATTTTGTCAGCACAAAATTGATGTTCTCATAAAACACGTCTGTATACAATGTAACAGAGTTTTGTAAGACAAAAATGATTTTGTTATGACAGAAATGAATTTTGTTCAAAACCACAAGAGTCCCATTCGGCGCCACGTACTTGTGGGATGCTCACAAGGACAAGGTAAATCTAGCATTGTATTTGCTAGCGATATATCCATTGGGGACGCTGTTAAAGCAGAATTAGAAATGCTTGAGATAAAATCCGACTTAAGTACTCGTAGTTCCACCAAACCCAACGAACAAACCGATATGGATGTACTTAATGAGGCAGCTTCGATATTAAGACAAAGAATGGAAAATGTTTATATATCTGATTATTATATTGCAAATGACGAAGTATCGTTGGAAATGTCAGAAGTAATGTTACAATCCAGTTTGATAAGTTTTGTTTCTTGGCTTCTTTACAAAAAGTCTTTTGAAATATGTTAACTCCAGTATCAATGGATATTTCGCATTGCATTCTAAAAAAAATTATTGCTTTCGGCATGGTGTCAAATTGTAATAAAAGAATTACTCCATTAAGTCTCAGTCTTGTAGTACAGTTGCATCACAGGTTCGGACTGAGGTATTTGATCGAAAATTTACATGATTTCTGTGTTGGCACGTTCTATATTCCAAAATTCAATTCTACATGGAACACTCGGATTTAGTATCAGACAACGTTTGAACAAAAAACCCTTTACAAAACCAAAAATAAGAGGCGAACCGTCGCGATGTCAAAATGCACTTGAACTTCAAAGAACACTTGAAATGATCCTATCGCCCAGACTCCAGATATGTTGTTGGTAATTCGTAGTCTGATATGCAGAGAGGGATATGATTTGCCACATGCATTGTCTAGTAATTATTGTACAGAACTTGTTCCATTTTGACAAAATTAGCCAACCCAAAATAATGGCTCCCCATGTGCTTTTGGTTGGAAAATTGCGCAAAATGACAAGTTAGAGCCACTTTTGCTTTAGGGACAAATTACATTAGACTTTCTAATTTGTTCGTGTAAGGGGAAACACATGACAGGCAGAATGTTTTTGCAAGGACTAAGGTCTTCCTTGCACTGATTTATGTTTTTGTCAAAAATTAATTAGGTAGTTGTAATAATGTCCAGGAAGAATCAGCCGACATAGTTGATGACACAGGTGAAATAACATACAAATAGTTCTTGTTGTAAAATCTTGTAACTTTATTTTAATTTGCTATAATTTTTGAGACATTTTATTTGGTATGAAAATAAACTCATCATGGATACCACAACAGTCATGTCGCAATTTTTTAATTTGTTCTACAACACGTATGCACTTATTGAGTAATATAACACTTCAATAACTATATTATATAACGTATCTTGCATTGAGATAGTTGGAATTCATTTTAAGAAAACTCAGTGACATGTCGAATCCTTGAACATTTAACATGGCTGCACATTTTGTTTGATTTATCAACTATATGCATTTCGATTCTCTTTGGAAAACTCTTATCCTAAAGTATTCAAGCAGTGTTATTTGTCGAGGTCAAATATCAAGGTTATTCTGTTACTGTTTTTTGCTAGAATTTATAATTTGAATACCATGGACTACCTTAAAAAAAACAATTAAACGTTATTCTGACGTTATGTGCAACTATAAAACAGATTTTGTATGAACTAACCAATTTCTACATAATACTACACAATAAAGAAACCCGACATCCGATTTACAGCTCGGTTGTAGGAACAGTCCCCGACCACATCCTTTCAATCAATATAGTAAGTTGACAACAGATTCACAGATCGGTCTTGGGAACAGTCCTAGACCAATTTTATTCAGCTTAAATGATAAACCAACAGGATATTCGCAATTCGGCAAGAAAAACAGTCCCAGGCCATCGTCACAGAATTTAGATGATGACAGACAGACCGGGAATGTGCAGTCTTGTCGCGGAAACAGTCCCAGGCCAACTGTAAGTTCACATACACCATTGTCATCAACACCAAGGAACGCAACAACACATCCTTATTTTATACCGATATTAAGTACTATACAAAGATGGGAGTCTAGACCAACTCCTATGAGCACAAACATTATACGGGAGTCTAACAGAAACATACAACCTGCGATTTTTAGTGAGAATGCAGCAATACACATTAGTAACAATGCACAGCATATAAGACAGAAAGTATCAAAGAATGACGTTCCCCATCAAAATCTTACAACATTTGATGATTATGAAGGGTTTATTATCCCATTCAACTGTGCAGCTAGGAGAAACGAATAGACAGAAGCGGAAAAGTTAGATAGGTACATTGAATGCCTGCGAGGACAGGCGAGTAAATTTATGACAGCAATTCCTCGACAGGAAAGAGATAGTTTTGAATCCCTGTCGCATCACATGGAAAACAGGTTCAACCAAAAAGAGCCCCCTTCCACTGCATGAAAACAAAATATCTGATTTAAGACAACACAATGAAAAGAATGACGAGTTTGCTGAATAAGTAAGACGATAAGTCTCAAGAGCATATATCCAACAAGAAGTATCGAGTTACAAGAGGAACTGGCAGCAGTACACTTTCCGAAGGGCCATAAGAATTCCAAAATAGCATCTGAAGCTTTAAATCGCCAACCTAAGACTGGATCTTCAGCGCTAGATATTGTTGTACAACTACAACACAATGTACATGCTACGTTGGGCAGGGATGTTGATTATAATACAAAGGACCAGACGCGTTACGTGGAAAGATGTAGAGGAAAACACTTATGGCCAATATGAAGGGATGGAAAGCGTTAGGCAGCTGGTAAATTCATTTCGGAAACCAGATAATCAAACATTATAGAATGAAATCGAAGCACTAGGAGATCTTTAACAAAGGCCATGCTGAATGATTCAAAACCAGCTACCTTGACCGCACAGTCAACGGGATGTTATTTTTGTGGCGATAAAAGCCATTTTAAACGTGATTGTCCAAAAAGATAACGATCCCCTAGCCCTATAAGAAGACAGCATACTTGTGCTGATTGTGAAAGGAGATCTGTTTATCAAATTGACACAGGAAAAGTTTTACTCATCCCAATTCAATGCAGATGTACCGGTTTTTTCAAGATCATTTGCTAATTGTATTGGTTTGAGCAGTACTACCGGGATAAAATCGTGCTTATTGAATGCGGAAAATGGGAAAGAAATGGAGGCTGACATGAATGTTGTTGCAAAGCTTAAACTGGGTAAAACGGAGATAATTTGACAAGTATGTTTTGCCCCCTTAGAGACGATATTTTAATTGGAAGAGACTTACTGAAAGAAGTAGATTGTATCATAATGGCCAGACAAGGTGATCTGATGATAAAAAATGAGCTTATACCGGGACGGTATCGGAAAGAAAACGATTTTAAAGTACTAAGAGTGACGGTTCAAATGAAAATCACTTTCAAGGCCATGACCGAGACAAATGTATTTGGAGGAGTTGAAAGTGCAGAAGAAAATGTTGTTGAAGCTTTGGACCAAGCTTCCTTGCAAAACGGTTATAACACCGGGTCAGTTTTCGTGGAAACTTGCCTACAAGAAATTCTTGAAGATGAAGTATCAGATTTGAATGAGGTAAGCATGAATGATTCAAATGTGCCACCTGGGCCGAGAACGCAGGATCCAGACTCAGATAGGAAAGTGAATGAGAATGATACGCAATCACATAAATGTGTTGCTGAAAATTTCAGATGAGTATGATGTGTTTACCGACGATGAGCCTTAGTTTAGGGAAAGAGAATTCCGGATTAGAAGATCAAACCATCATTTCAGTTGATCACACTATACCGAGTTTGGATTCAGGAGTCAACATAACCCAAAATACCATCAAGGAATCAGCAACACCAGATGCCGAAACAGAACAACAGGAGCTATTATCGATTTATTCGGGGACACTGGGTCCAGTCTCAAGTGGTAGTCAGACAAATGTAAACGTAACCAAGACGACAGAAACTCTAAATGATGCCTTAAATCCAAAGATGCCAACTAAGACGGATAACAGTTATTATTCCAGGGAGTCGAAAGAAGAGCACCCTCCTAAATCAGTAGATATGGACGCAAAATAAACCAACCGTTACGTTTCAAAGATGGACAATAAACATTGTGCAAACATTAAAGATATTCTTATTGAGAACTGTCTTTTTATAAAGAAAATGGGGAATAGTGTATTGGTTATTGGGTTCGGGATTGTGTACTAGTTTTTATGTTGTTCGTTCTAACAATAAAGTTTGAGTGCTACAGACGTCTTTTTGTCTCAGCCAAGCTTTTGTTGATATCTGTTATTTGTGGTGCCAAATAGGACCCACGTTGCTAAAGAAGTGCTTTAGGCATCACAGTATTGTTTCTCCTGATGAAAATAGAAACTTTTTTTGGTATAATTGTACCAGATTTTATATTTGCGACACATATTTTCAAAAACTACACGAATTCCGCTTTCCAGAAAACTATTTAACTCCCATGAGGTATTTAGGTAATTTAAATTTCTAAAATTGTCCTCTCCTCCGCTCCACTGACTTCAATCTTTATTGACTAGGATTGTCAATGGTTCTCTACGGGCACTCTGGCTTCCTCCATCAATTAAAACTGACCGCCACGAAATCGCATAGTAGTATTACATACCAATCAATTAATCTATTCCCTTAAAGTGTTTTTTATAGGATTATGGGAGTGAAGCAAGATGGTCACACAGGCTTTGTCATATGGATTCAGATCGAGACAATAAAACAAAACGAGAGGAACTAGGTGATCCTAATTGTGATTGGTTTACAGGAGAAATTCTTACTGTTACACCTAAAGGACATCCGGGTAAGTAGATTATAATTTAAAACGTAAACTACACATACATTTTGACCTTAGATTATGTTCGCAAGGTTAAGGAGCTCATTGACAAAATTGAACCAAACTGGCTGCTTAAAGCGAATTATTTTTAATTATTTCACTACCATAAATGATTGAACTTAAACAAAATCTTATTGCATGTAAAAAAATATATATCTCGTACCTAGTGCACCTTTACGCTATTACAAATTGTCACATTTCGGTGGAAACTATTTGACATCTAAAATAATATATATAATGATTTATGTTGTATTAATATTCTGAATGAATCCAATTTTACATATTTGCGTTATTATTCTACTAACGAAACCTTTTGGAATTTTGGTACCACAGTGGCTTTCAAATTCTTACAATTTTTTACTTTATGTCTATTCAATATTTTTGATTTACGCGTCACTCATATTTTTTTGGTAGACGAAACGCGCGTTTTGCGAGCATATTTAATAATCCTGGTATCTTTGATGGGTTTGTTGTAACAACCAATGGATCGGTTTCAAAACGTTTGATTTTTAAACCCTGTATACCACCATTCCCAATCTAAAATAATAATTTTAAAAATACTTTGATCGACCAAAACTATTTTATATTGTCGTTTACCTTCTGACGCCAAAAACGCGACTTTTAGCAATAAATGTAGTTGTTAATATTTTGATAGATGCTTTTTGTGTTTATATTAAATATTTGTTTGTTTTTTGTTCTAATTGAGATTATGACATAATGATAACCGCTGTATCCCTATTTTGACAATTTTACCTCTTATGTCTGTTTTGTTCACGCATCGTTTTTAAATATAATGTAATTTTATGCGACTGTACTATAAGTAACAGGTTTTAGCGGTATAAAACAGGTTCAATCCAACATTTTCTTCATATGAAAAATCCTGTACTAAGTCAGGCATATGACAGATGTTGTCCATTTGTTTGATGTGTTTTATCATTTGATGAGGGACTTTCCGTTTTGAATTTTCCTCGGAGTTCAGTATTTTTGTGATTTTACTTTTACACTTTTAGTCGGTGGTTCATCATAACGGTATCATTACGTCGAACTTGTGTGTAAACATTAGGCAAAATTGACCGTAGATGGATTTTGTTATTTTTAGGGACTTTTTGGTCGTATAGCTCCTCGACTCTTTTGGTTTTTATACATCTTTGGCTTTTAAATATTTAGCATTAAGCAGTCCAAATAAATATATGTTCATAGCTCTTCGGACGCATGAAATTTTTTCTTCTTCATATAATTGATTATTCTCTTGCTTCATTAAGATACAAATATTTTGTTGGAAGGAGGAACAAAAATCATTAATTAAACAAAAAAATACTCTGATTTTCAACTGTTATCATTAAAGCGCTTGAAGATTCTATATATTGACAACATATTTGTTACTTTTGTTGGACGTGTGTTTCATCACACAAACTGTGTATGTATGCTTACCGACCTTTTTTTAGTCAGAATGTATAATTCAAGATCTGATCTGTGATGAATAATCGATTACCTTTCCCTATAAA